>NC_048277.1:25729473-26051616 GCF_009762535.1 Notolabrus celidotus
AGCATTGGGAACAAGAGAGATTATATCTACAGTATATTGATAATACTGATGCTTGAAATTGCTGCTACGTGAGGGGTGTAAGGTAGCGATGGACTGCACGCTATCTCAACAGCACTTTTAGAATTTTTCACATCAAAGCTTCTTATCAAGTGATATGTTTCGCTGACAGCAGGGGGAAAATAAAAATTTTCCACTTGTTATTTCTGGTCATGCTACACGCACAGTTTGGTGTATATACATACAGTTTGATGCACAAACATGCAGTGGACATGCACATAGGGAGAGATGTCAGAGTGAGGAGCCTTGCTCAAGGGCACATCAGCAGTGCCCAGGCAAGTGAACCAGCACCTCTCCAGCCGCCAGTCAACTTGCCAAACTTCGTCCATGCTGGGACTCGAACCGGCGACCTTCCGGTTGCCAAGCCAAGCCCCTTTGGACTGAGCTAAAACTACTGTCGCCCCAAAGTGAAGTTCCCATACCGGGAGTCGAATCTGGGCCGCATGGGTGAAAACCAGAAATCCTTACCACTAGACCATATAGGAAAATTGATGCAAAGTTCCTCACAGGAGCTTTAAAGGTATGCTGATTTATTATGTTTTAGGAGACCGATTGACTCCTATGCAGTACGTCTCTGTAGCTGTGTCCCAATTCAGGTGTTGCAGCCTTCAGAGGACCCAGCCTTCTGATTACCCAGGCTTTAAAGGAGCCAGGCATCGGAGGACCCAGCCTTCGTAGCCTGAATTGAGACAGTCTGGTCTCTGGAGGATTCTCAGTTGAGTCACCAACTGGTCCTGCCTGTATGCCAGCGTCACATGGCGCTGACCCTGTCGCCTGGCAATAGGTAGGGAGTTGGCTAATGTGGTTTACTACCTGACACAGCTAGCTTCATGTAACTAATACAAACATCACCAATATTTCAAAGATCATTTAAAGTTTCAATGCGTATGTCTTTTAGAACATTTGTACAGCTCGCCGTTGAGTTGAAACCTCCTGTTAAATCCTGTGCAGCCCGGATAAAGTAGGACACATTTGTCTGCCACAGTGATGCACTCGGTCTTCAAATGCAGCCCCTGAATTGATACTTATGAGTCCTGCATGATCTCAGTTCCATACATATTCTGTGCTATACAATGTTTCAGATATCTCTTAACATTTTTTCTACTCATGAGATCTAATTGTTGTTAATATGTAATTAGACTACAAGAAGTTCAAGTGTAGCTGTTGTCCTTGTGGCACACTAGAGAGATGCTAATTAACGTTCCTTGTTTTCTGTAGTGCTTCATTACCTCTTTGTAACACTGCTTAGATATACTACATGAAAAGGTCAGCTGTGATGGTGCCTAACATGGTAAAACAATGTAAAAGGGTTGATTTATTAATTGGACCGTGTGTGTAATTGTATTAGATCACTCCTTTCCCTCCTTTCAGTTAACTTTCTTTAGGAGATGATCTAATTAAACGACAACACTCTCAGGGAGTTACATCATCTTTGGTTCAGAGCATCCCGCAAGAGAGCTTTAAATGAAGGCAACAATGGGCTCTGTTACACAATCCCTAGATTGAGAGTCATACACACACATGTACACACACATAAAACAGACACATGCAGCCTTGTAACATTACACTATAATCCATGAATCCAGCTGGAGTGGATTATTCAGCGTTCAGTGCTCTGTAGCTGTACCTTTAGCAGCAGGTGTGTGGGTTTGATGCCGTGCTGGCTACAAGCGGGATCAAAGCTCTTCTGACTGGACATGAGCACCGCCGGCTTCAGGACGTATCCACAGCCGCCGTTGTCCTGGAAACGGCCATCATTAAGGTCCATGGCCAGGCCCAGAGATTGGAAATTGAGAGCCACTGCAAAACACCACAAACAATCCTGGAACAGGGACAACAGGGAGCCGCAGAGCAGAGACAAAAAAAAAAAATGATAGGAACAAAATTGAGATGTGAAGCAGCGTGACATCTTCACTGCAACCTCTGATTTTTGAGTTTCTTTTACATTCAGCAGTGGGGAGCTCACTAGTACAATGACTTGAAATGTTTCTGCAACAGTGGTGCACGTTGCATCAGGGACACATTCAAAATCACCAACTGTGCAATGAGAGCATCTGTAGAGTTTCCTCTGCAGTGTAGAGCTTTGTACTGACGTGTGCTGCAAACACTGTCTCTAGTGTCATCAATGACTAAACTTGGATCACATGGAAAATATTGTGAGATAAGGAAGCAACAAGTTTAAGCCTGCTTAAAGGTTGAGGTTACTTTTCTGCAGGTTAAACTGTAAACACCTATAGCGTAGATACAGCATCTCACAAAAGTGAGTACACCCCTCACATTTCTTCTAAAGCTGATGCACAAGAAAGCCTGCAAACAGTTTGCTATAGACAGCAGACTAAGGACATGCATTACTGGAACCATGTATTGTGGTCTGATGAGACCAAGATAAACTTATTTGGTTCAGATGATGTCAAGCGTGTGTGGCAGCAACCAAGTGAGGAGTACAAAGACAAGTGTGTCTTGCCTACAGTCAAGCATGGTGGGAGTGTCATGGTCTGGGTCCGCATGAGTGCTGCCAGCTGGGGAGCTACAGTTCATTGAGGGAACCATGAAAGCCAACATGTACTGTGACATACTGAAGCAGAGCATGGTCCCCTCCCTTCAAAAACTGGGCCACAGGGCAGTATTCCAACATCATAACGACCCCAAACACACCTCCAAGACGGCCACTGCCTCGCTAAAGAAGCTGAGGGTAAAGGTGATGGAGTGGCCAAGCATGTCTCCAGACCTAAACCCTATTGAGCATCTGTGGGGCATCCTCAAATGAAAGGTGGAGAAGCGCAAGGTCTCTAACATCCACCAGCTCTGTGATGTCATGATAGAGGAGTAGAAGAGGGTTACATTGGCAACCTGTGAAGCTCTGGTGAACTCCATGCCCAAGAGGGTTAAGGCAGCGCTGGAAAATAATGGTGGCCAACAAAATATTGACACTTTGGGCCCAATTTGGACATTTTCACTTAGGGGTGTACTCACTTTGGTTGCCGGTTGTTTAGACATTAATGGCTGTATGTTGAGTTATTTTGAGGGGACAGTACATTTACACTGTTAAACAAGCTGTTCACTGACTACTTTACATTGTATCAAAGTGTCACTCATTTCTTCAGTGTTGTCCTATGAAAAGATATAATTAAATATTTGCAGAAATGTGAGGGGTGTACTCACTTTTGTGAGATACTGTATATATATGTCAAACTGCACCTTTAATTGTGCCCCTAACCAACAGATTGCAAAAATCTTTTGTTTATATTCTTGTTCTGTGAATGTTACAGGCTCATCTAGCTATGATGATTCCTTCCAGGATGCTGAAGTTGCCTGCAAATGTGCAGAATGCTGATCATCATCTGTACAGCTGATTTTGCACCAGGCAGTCTGCTCAGTGTTCAGCAGGGCTTCATGAAGCAGTTAGTGGCAATGAAGACAGAAGAAAGAGGATGTATGAAGACAAGCAGATTGACAGGTATACTTGCCAAGACAAAGCCAGACCTACCAGGGTTGTGTCTTCATGGATAATTACACTCTGCCATATGGTTTGACAATATGTTAAATTGCTTCTTGAAGCAGAGTTACAAACAGCCCAGGCTTGTTGAATGCTCATTCTTGACTCTAAAATACAAAATCTGCACTACAACTATAAAGCTGTGACCATAGAACAATGTAGGATAGAGGAAAAAACACATTTTTGATATGTGCAAATCAATTTAGAAAAGTTGTGATAAGAGCCAGGAGAGGACTCGCTGCAGGGGGAAAACAGATGAGGTGGTCAGGCTGTGGACTGGAATGAAATATTCCTTTCACTGCTAATCGACAGGACAGTCAGCCAGGTTGTTCGCTTTGAAGTTTGACAACTTCAGTCTCCAGACTGCTGGTGGATTATTCTCAGTGGGTAAAAAAAACTGTGAAATGGATTGTGGTGCTTTTTATATGTGTGTAGAGAACTTTTGGAATCCCCTTATCACAAAGAGTTCAAAGAAGAAGTTCTATTTTCTATTTTGAATGAAGTTTCCCAAGGTTTGAATCTGAACTAAAATATGAACAAAGTTTAAAACAGTGTTAACAATGATATTAGCCAACAACCTGCTCAAGGATATATTTTTTTTTAATTGATAATAGAATTTTTCCTTTCGTCACTAAATGTCAAAATCACAGTATAGTGATATCTGACCACTCCCCTGTCCAATTCGATATGAACTTCCCAAACTGTGTTACACCTCAACGGACATGGCGTCTGGATCTATTATTGCTATCTCATAAACCATTCCAAAATATCATCTTTGATCAACTAGCCTTTTTTCTTGATGCTAACTGTACGCCAGGTATGTCTTACTCTACTATCTAGGAAGCGCTTAAAGCGTACATCAGGGGGCAAATGATCTCATATGCAGCTCACAACAAAAAAGGAATGTTATTGCCCCTCTTTATTTGAAATTCATAACACTTACTGATATATCTTGTAGTTTTCTTAATTCATCTTTATTTTCCTCTTAAGTATACAAAATAAATATCCATCTAACATTGATGATTTCATTTTTTAACTTATGAGATACCATACCATATCATACAATATATGATATGATGCAATAAGGCATGATAAGATGCAATGCTATACAATAAGATACGATAGGTATGATGCAATACAATGTGATCCAATGCATCTAAATATGCAAGGCTATAATAAATAAATATCAGTGTGGAACGCGTGCCTGTAATTGCACTTTAACTGCATACTTTATGTGCTCACACAGATGGAAGTCTTTCATTCTGGACGGGCTTATACTTGTTCTCTGCAACTCACCGAGCTGTGAGCCGACGTTCCAAAACTCCTGAGGGTTGTAGTTGGAAGAAGACGTCCTGGAGCCTGCTGGGTAAATCCTGCTGAGGAGCTTCTGGTTGTGCTGAACAAAATCTGCACCTGTAAGAGATTATAAGACACTTAAATGTCAAATGACTCATTTGTCCACCAACTCAGACTTCACAGATGTCACACTGCAGTACAAATCCTGTACATCTTGGTTAAATGAGCTAACTTAGTCTACGGCTCTATGATTGTCATTTAGACTGATCAAAGTTTTTAATCAAACTACTTTTATTTAAAGAGAACATCTGAAGAGATGAAAACCACTTGTTCTGTGCAACAATTCTCATTCTGAGTAGACTAAAATAAACTGTCTTGCAGCTTCAGTCGGTGTGTGCGATGGTACCATAGCTGTGTAGCATCCCTGCAGGGCTTGATGATGACAAGAAACTACTGAAGGCTTTTACAGCTCAGCATCACCCAGACTGCTCATGGTTTCTGCCAACCAGCTTATAATGTAGCTGTGTATCTGTTCTGTGTCACTCCTCCTCAGCTGGAGCAGATTTCATTTCCCTGCCTTCTCTGTTTCTGTGTTTCTCCAGTATACTGCAGCACAGTAGCACAAAGTGACACTTTAATCGACTCCCGTTTGTTCCAACCTTTATGGCCTCTTTTCACCTACCCAAGTGGTAAAATTATCAGGCATATTACTGGGCCCGCATTGTTAGGCTTTACTATTCCCTAACAGTACTCCCCTATGTTGTGTATGTCACCTTCTATATGCTTTAGCTATTAAGGAGGTTTATGATACAAGACCTGGCTGCATTTCTTCAACAAAAGTTTACACATCAGCTTAATGTTCCCGTGAATCCACAGAGCTCATCGTAATTACATTTTGTAATATTTGCAATTAATTACACACATCCTTTATAGCTTCATAATCAAACCTCTCTTTGTTCCCTCCTTCATAAATAACACAGTACCTGAGGCTTTAGCTAGCTTGCGAGCTTTCTTCTCTCCCATGGACGTGTTCTCATAGTAGTTCTGATTGTCCCTGGAGTGACTGAAGCTGATGAACTTGACAGACCTGGTGTAAATGACTAGGTCAGATAAAGCCTCTGCCACCACCACCTTCTTCTTCTACTCATAGTATTCAGAGTAGAGAGCAAGAAAAAGTAGGAGAGAACACTCAAACTTTACCTTTCTGTCTCATCTTATTGGTTACATTTGTAGAGTATCTTCTCAAGCAAACGTGTGGCTATGTCTCTCCTCTTAAACCTCACTGACTTACTTTCACCTTTGGCCCTGCCTTTCTTGGAGACCAGAACTTTGCTTTGGTTTGATGATCCTCGTCGTCCTCCTCCTCATCCTCCTCCTCATCCTCGCCCTCATTTACACTCTCCTCTGCCTCAGTCCCTTCAGTTTTAATCTTTAGCTTTTTATTCTTGATGAGGATTTTATACTGCAGGTCCTTTAAATCAGAGAAAAACACAAGCAGTAGGAGCTCACACATGGATAAAAGCAGACATTGAATCCATGAAACTATCACAATCAAGCAAAGTTGGTTTGTCCATCCTTAAACATAGGACACAAACAGAACAAACAGACTGCCCTGTCTCTCATTTACCAAAAGGTGCTTTTTTTTAAAGAGTAATTCAGCATTCATCCACACTAGCTTATTCAGACACTTTGGTTTGGAAGCAGGCGTCAGCAGGGTACCAAATCACACATCTGCTGCTGCATTTCACCCTCCCTGCTCTGAATCTGTTACTACTCTTTATTGCTTTTCAGGCAGATGAGCAGCAATATGTTAGGAGTGAAAAAAACATCCTGATCTAGACTTGGAAGCTAGTCCATGGTAAGCCACACGACAGGAAGTCACCCTGTCAGCATCAAATAGTGTTGGCTCAGGCGAAATATGCAAAATAATTACAGATCTGCCAACATTAACAAGCTGTAAGAGTGTATACAGCCTGAAAATTATACTCTTCAGAGCTGCACTCCTTCATTTTCCCTATAGTTACACCAAATGATACAGTCTGCACATCAGGAACACAGGCTTCGCTTATGTTGATGTAATTTAGGATGCCATATGAGGGTTCTTGAAGAGACTTGAGCCCATGTTTGCGATAGAAACAGAATAAAGAAGGGTAATAACTTGCTAATGAAGTGTAGCTTATATCCAGTCCTACAATAACACGGCATAATGGAAAAATAGAGGGAATTTATAGTTATGAAGAACTGGTAAACCATTAATCTAAGTGGTCAAAGAAGTATAGGGAATGAACAGCTTTGAGTATTAGATCTGGGTTACACTTTCATAATTGGATGGTAACTTGTGCAAGAAGCTGCTTGATTGTAGGACATGAACACTGATTCAGTGTTTAACAGAGAAGATAAAACCAGTAGCGCTGAGCCTCCTAAATACACCAGCCCCTCCTAACTTATAAAGATAAAAAGGATCTGGTATGAAAAATCTTATTGCAATCAGGATAAAACACAGCCCGTCTCTGCAGTTACTTCCAAAGCAAAAGAAGTCAAAGGCAGAACAGAAACTCTGCTGAGATGTCGCACATTCACTGGGAAAAAAAGAAAACCCTCCTCATCCTAGTCATCATATTCAATAGATCAGAGTGGCTGTTGCAGTATCTTGCAGGGCCAGTCGCACAGTCATGGGTGAGGCAAACACTTTCAGAGGAGAAGTCAGATCAAAAAGCCGATAATATAATCGAACAATCAGCTTCAGTGCCTCAGCACGCTTAGAATGATTGACACCTCTCAGAATCAACCACATCACATTAGACTCTGTGACTCTCAGAGAGGTTGAATAGGCTTGCAAATGCTGGTTCCCAACTTCACCAGTGAAGGTGAGGCTCTGAGGCACACCAAGCCTCAGAGAGAGACTAATGAAGGCCCTCTGTGATGACAAAAAGGTCCTTTTTTCCTCCTTTGTTTAGCTTTAACGACCTCCATCATCCCCAACGGATCTGACATTAATCACAGAATCTGCCTCTGATTTACCGCTCAGACACCCCAGCTTGCTTCCTTGAGTCTTACATTTGGGCTCGGAAGCTCTCCATTGGTTTGGTGATCCAAGGTGGCTCTCAGCAACTTGTCTCCCAGAATGGAGATGAGGTAGTGGGCCATGACCGCCTGCTGCTCCTTGGAGCAATGGTTCTCTAATGACAGGATTACCGGGTAGGCAGACACCTGTCAGGGAATAATAACATCAATGAAAATGATGATTCAACCCCTATTTGTTACAATTAGCATCAACCTGGATCTGCTTCTCTCTCTGTGGGCTCTAAATAATCCAGACACATCACAGAGAATTTTCCTGAAGTGCATGAATCAAAGACATCCAGCAAGCACAGCATAACTATCAGAGGTTATATTAATTAGAGGAAATGCAGCTACAGTAGGCATGAATCCTGGATTTTTTTCAGAGGCGGTAGTGAATACAGAGTTAGATGCCTGGGGCCGCACTCCAGGATAGACATGTTAGACATGTCACGTTAAATACTATACACTGTTACCTCAAAGGCATGTTGCTCCACGGTGGTGACGACGTCCCTAAAGAGTATCTTGGTGGTCAGGGTGTAGCCATGGTAGACTACAGGCTCCATGTCTGGCCCATCCCAGCAGTCAATCTCCAGACAGCGACAGCCCTTCCTTAAAGCACTGTGCCACACAAGCACACAAAACACACAGGGAGACATATACGCACACTGGGTTTAGGCAAGACTATAACAAGCACTCATAAGGACCAGTGTGAAAAATTAGAGGTCAAATTTGAAGCATGCACTGAGCTGTTAACTTTCTAGACTGTACTTCTGGTCAAGTCCTCACACATGACACCAAATATGACTATATGGTATCAGAAGTCCCGCCTCTTAGAGAAGTGACATTGACGAGCACTGCTATAGTCCAAAAGTTAAACTGTTTTTAACTGAGAGCAGGAAAAAGAGCAGATGCTGAGGGCCATTTTGCATTTAGGACACAGAGTGCTGAAAACACAGGACTACATTGATTTTGTGCAGAAGATAAACACTGTGAGTGGACACAGGCCTCAGACAATGATATCACCCAGAGGAAAATTTTACTGTTCAAGGCTTTCTCTTCTAAGTCTCTGGAGACAAAATTGAGATTCTCTCTTCAGCCTCAATCAAGTTTCAAATTGTTCTCATACGTTTCTCATTAGTTTCTCCTAAAATTCACTAAGAGAAATAGTTGAGACCATGACATGTCTCATTAATGGCTCATTTTCTTCCCTTTCTTTAAATATATTTTTGGCCTTTTTGCCTTTATTTGAGAGACAGGAAATGTGGGGAGTAGTGAGCAGGGGAAGACATCCAGGAAATGGTCGACCGGCCGGGAATCAAACCGGCGACCCCTGCGACAAGGACTGTGGACTCTGTATGTGGGGCGCTTAGACCGCTAGGCCACCAGCGCCTAAAAAAATCCACCTCTTTAATTATAATAATCTGGCTAAATCTGGTCAGCCCTTTTGCGGCCCATATTTTAAATAAATCGTCTGTCATACCTGGTATGAAATCTCTATCTTTTGCAATTTCTCTCAAATACACAAAATCTTTGGGAAGTTGTTTTGTTCTCAAACAGACTTGTAAAGGAATGACCATATTGTTAAGTCAAAGAAGAGATAATTTGACAGCTAAATAGCTGATCTTGCAAGTGGTTCAAATGTTTTAATGAGAATTGTAAGTTTGTGTACAATTACATTGAAATCTTAATTTTGCAGGGCACTATAAAATCATAAAAAAGATGAGCTCAGGCTCTGTCTTTGTTCCATCTGAGCTCAACTTGAGACACAAAAACTGAGTCTGTCAAAAGCAAATGGATGAGGTTAGATTGAGACAATTAAGAGAGCTCCCTGATTTCTCTACCTGAACTCAAAAGGAGCCACAACACTTGAGAAATACCTGAGAATCATTTCAGATTTTGACGAGATCTCCTTTTGAACTGAAGGGTAGACTAAGCTGAGTCTTTTTGCAGCTTTTTTTCTGAAGGCAAGAATGAGAAACAGGAGACAAAAGCTATAGTCTCATTTTGCTTTCAAACAGATCTCATTGTTGTCTAGGAGACATAAATGAAACACTTTTGAGATCTCCTCTCTAATTTAATTTTCCTATGGGCAGGCAGATCTTTTTTGCATCGGTTGATCTGTTATTTCCATTAATACAAAACATTTTCCAGTTAAAATATCTTGATCATGTACAACTTACAGTTTCAAAGTATAAGTTAATCAAAAGTGATAAATTATGGTAAGTCAATTACATCTTACATTTCACATTCCAGTAATCCTGTTTTCTTCTTTTTCAAATGCACTTGGTCATGTTTTTTCCTTCTCTTGCCCACCTGTGAGATGTAGGGATATCTAAAAAGCTGCCTTCTACTCCTGCCACTTTACCCTCTCAAGATGATTTTTATCATCTTGTAAGTAAACCAGAGCTTCCATGCCGCTGGTTTGGAGGTTTCCACTTCAACAGCCGGCCAGAGCGCTCAGCACTTTCACGGGGACCATAAATACAGCACTTCTGCTGCCATCAGCCCCTTTTGTAATCACCTCTATTACCTCATGAAAGGACCACTGCAATTTCATCCGTCTGCCTCAGCAAGATTGGGCCAATGAAATGAGAGCAGAGCAGAGTATGCAGATAACACAAATGTAGGTCTTAAACGAGGGGATAGTAAGAGTTGAGTCATTTTAGGTTGGTATTGGAGCCAAATGGTTTTTAAATTGGTCTTTTCACTTGTTCTGACCTATATGTAATGTCAGAAACATGAAACATGATCTAGCAGACAAGTTGGCTGCCAATTTGCAGGTATACCTGTGCAATTTTCCATGACTGTTGTGCCAAGGTTATAGAGATTTAAAAAAATGCTCAAGTGCTGAACCATGAGCAAGAACACAAACCAACATACCAAACATAGGCATCCAGGTGGCTCCTTCCTACCAGCTGATCTCCAATCAGGTAGGTGTTATGAGAGGAGGAGATGTAGTAGCTACTGAGGGGCTGGTCCATGTCTTGATACACAGATTTATGTGCCTGGTTGAAGACACAGCAGTCTTTGGACTCCATGTACCTGAGGAATCCTTCAAACGTCATGGATCTGCTCTCTCTGGCTGAAATAGGACACAGTGTCGGTCAGAGTCAGCATCAGTTCTGCTTTCAGGCACAAAAAAGTAAAATTTATATACAAAAAAAGAGGATTACATTGCACTTTTCAGTTCAGGTGAAACATTTCTTGCTATGGTGTTCAAAATGTAAATGCATCAAAAATATTACAAGCTATGCTAAACATAAACATGTCCTGTTTGAAGAGTTTAATGCCAAAGCAGCAATGACACAGGAACTATGCTCGCCTGCTGTGTTTACCAATGTGGTGAGTTGGCTCTCCCTACCTGCCACTACATGGCACTGTGCCAGTTGTTCAAGCTCACTGGGCAGTGCCAGGTGCACCGTTATCCACAGGTGTGTGTGGCAGGGTCTCACTCTTTCTCTGTTTCCATCCCACTCACTTGCCAGGCGGCTGCAGCCTGGTGTGGCAGGTAAATTTGTTTGGCGTGGCACAGGCTATCTGTTAAGCCGTTGTGGCGCACGCTACCAAAATGGCAGGAGAGATGAGAGGAGCTTGGATTAACTAAGCACAGTGCCATGTAGTGGCAGGAAGGGAGAGCCAACTCACCACGCCAAGTTTAAAGGTGAGTGTAATAATGTGAAAACATGTTTGCATGCTAACATTTGCTAGTTCTAGAAACAAACAGCAGCATTTAACAATATTAACAGTAAGTGGCAACATATGGTCAGAGTTAGCATGCTAACATTTACTAATATAACCATAGTAAGCAAACTAAGCTGACTAGCTTAAAGCAGCTACATCTTGCAGCAGTGGTTACTTTACCAAAGCTAGCTGTTCATCAGAAACCATTTCGGTTAGAATTAACCAACAGCAGAACTCTTGGTCTCTTATAGTGGGTGAAAACATTTTTGGTGAGCTATATGGTACACTTGTTTGAAAAGAGCTGTCATTGTACCTTGTACCGGTCTCGGGCCAGGAAACGGGCTGGCAGTATCACTGCAGACCCTGGACACAAATTTTTCAAACTCCTCCCCTCCGGCAGGCGCTACAGATCACTGTGTGCCAAAACAACCCGCCATAAGAACAGTTTCTTCCCCCAGGCTGTCACTCTGATGAACACTAAATACTCTCTGTAAATAATCATGTAGATATACAATGTAACAATTCTCCAAGCAGAATTCACATATTTCTATTTATTTTATTATTTAACTGTAACCTACACATACTTGTTTAATGTAAAAACTACTTCACATTCACGTCAGCATCTTTGCACTACTCACCACTGCACTATTATCATATTATTTTTAGCTTGTACATACTAGTCATGCCTATTTGTTATTCTTTTTGTGTTTATAGTTGACGTTATTGTTATTGTTGTTGTTATTGTTATTATTATATTCATTTTTATTTGTATTCTTTTTTTATGCCTTATTCCTGTACCTTTGTACAAAGAGAGCAAAGTTTACCAAAGACAAATTACTTGTGCGTTCAAGCATGCCTGGCCAATAAAGCTGATTCTGATTCTGATTTTGTTTATGACTGTAGTTCCATCTCTGTCTTTACTCCTAGGATGTGTTAAAATGTCTGCCATTAAAAAGGTCTATTTTAATGTCCATGCTGCTAATGGTATGCTGAGATGAAGGTCGTTGACCTGCTCTTCAGTGTGACATTTAAATCAGTTCACCTTCATATTGCTGTTTAATTTCAAATCAGTACAACAAGGTTTGTATAAGTCAGCTTGACTTTTAGGCAGCAAATATTAACTCAGCATCTGCTCTAAATTTAGGTCTATTATATGCTGAAATAAGTACAAGCTACAGATGGATCTTGTTCTTTGAATTTTCTTATTGAAGATCTCTACCGCCAAGTAAGAAATGTGAATCCTCTGTTAAACAGCAGCACATACTTGTAAGCTATGTGTCTTCCCCACTTTGCTGCTTGTGCTGTGAATTAGCCAGCAGTGAAGTTACACTTGACTCAAACAACATCTGGTCTCCTCTGCCTTCCCTCTTCTATTTTCCTGTCATTTCAGCCTCCTGCCTCAGGGATTACAGCAGATCACTTTGTCAGCCAGACACCTCTGGAGCTTATGCCCCCTAACTTCTGCTATAACTAATTATCATAACGTGACGAAGCTTCAGCCCTTGAAGAAAAGATCTATTTTTTAACCCGTAGTAATGAGCAGAAAGTAGCCTGACATGATCCAAAGCTCTCCCTTCACTTACCCGTCTCTTCAATCTCATATCTATCAATCAAACTCTCTGCCACCTCCTCATTGGCTGTGAGCTCCATCTGCTCCTTGTGGAGGAACCTGAGAAGGGCGCAGGCGGGCAGAGTGGTCTGTCCGCAGGCGTAACATTGGTACAGATGCTGGATTTGAGCTCTCCTGGAGGAGGGCCCCTTGTTCTTCTTCATCATGCCCTGCACACATCATTAAAGCCTCTTAGTCCTTTGTTGTTAAACTTGAGAAAAGAATATTCTCAACTTTTTTTGAAACCTCCAACTTGTGTGAAAGTCACCATGGAATATTGAGAAGAGTAGTACTAATTTATTTAAGTTTTGCATATCTATAAGGCTGAAAATATGGTGTCAGAAGGAAGAAAATCTTGAATTTAGGTCCATTTGAATTATACAGTAATGCTTAAGATTATCCTTTATGTTGTCACATTGTAGATATTTTAAACTCTTTTTGGTGTTTCAAAGGCACAGAACATCACTTGCTCTCTAAAAATATACAGGAAATAGCAAATGGAAATGTCAGCTCAGAGATGTATCCCAGCTTTTTACCTGCACTCGCTGTTGAAATACCACTTTTTCAAACTCAGCATGAGAGAGAATAAAAGAGAAGCCAGGGCCTTCATTCTGCACAAAGTTCTCCTATCCTCTCACACTGCACCTCCCCTCCCCTTCCTCCTCTCCTCTGTATCTTTTACTCCATCAAGTACTAAAGCAGCGTCTCAGTGACTTTCCCTTTTCAGTCCCTCTCCTTGTCATTCCTCTCAGCCAGCAAGACCAAAAATGTCTGTGATTTTCTCTGGCTTTGCGTGTGTGTCTCTCCCTCCAACCTTTCATCTCTTTATTCTGAAGCCCCTGTCAGTTCACAGAAGTATGTCTAAACCACTGCTGTCACCAGGTACCCTGCAGTGGGCCAGTCTCCCCACTGAATCTGTCACCTCAGTGGGAGCAAAATCAAGTAAATGTAACACATGCACCCTCATCGTATCACCGGTTACACAACTACCTCTGCTATTATTTTCATTAACCTTTAAAGCAGTCGCCATAACAGAATCTGTACCAAGTAGATCTCTGTTTAGTGTTGTATTGCATAAAAAAAAAAAAAAAGCCTCAGAAACTTTTTTTCATCCTATCAACCGATGTTACCATTAAATTGAAGTGAGAGTTAGCTAGCTGGCTAATAATGTCTCAAATGGGGTTGTTTCCTGGAAACACAATCACATTTCCTGTAACAACAACCTACCTCAGATATTGGTGGTCTTTAAGGTACACAGTAGTATAGATACAGTCTTTAGTAGTCCACAGTCCAGTCCACAGGGTATTAAATATTCAAAATAATCTGACTTTTGCAGCTGGTTTCTGAGGAAGTACAGTAGTTGTTTCCATAGCAACAAAAACATTCCAATTCAATGGAAATGTCTGACAAAGTGAAAAAATACTGCAAACATCTTCCCACTAATCCTGTCTTATTTTAAGACTTAGTTAATTACCATGATGGTCTTCTGACCACACACTCCTGCCTGTTGAAAGTGTGCCAAAGATGAGTTAGGAGTTTCTTTTTAATTTGGTCACAAAGTCAACATAAGTCTGTGAGAGTAGGAAGTGTCAATCTAGCCTAGTAACCCGACTCCAAGCCAAGTCCAGGTAGTAATGAATTTTCCACCAAGGAAGGGTTTGTTTAATTTAATTTGAAAAACAACTCAAAAGATTTAAAAACTCTGTTAATACTTAAGTACACACCTTTAAATTGACCAACCCAATCTAACTGTCCTAAACAGACAGTTAAAATGTGAGGTTAGATGGGGCGCTGGTGGCCTAGCGGTCTTAGTGCCCCACATACACAGGCTACAGTCCTCGTCGCAGGGGTCGCAGGGGTCGCTGGTTCGATTCCTGGCCGGTCGACCATTTCCTGCATGTCTTCCCCCACTCTCTTCTCCCCACATTTCCTGTCTCTCTTCAGCTGTCCTATCAAATAAAGGCAGAAAGGCCAAAAAAAAAAAGAATTTAAATTTAAATTTAAAAAAAAGTGAGGTTAGCATGTTAGCCATTTTTTCCAACTAAGAACCAATGACTTCTGTGGTACAGATTGAGAAACTATAAATTAAGCTCTACATTTTCAAACACAACGTTTTGACTCATAACTGAAAGAAAATATGCAGTTTTTAATATTTTGCAAATTGCCTTTTTATCAATTCAAACATTGGTACAAAAATCACAGGATGACAAGAACTATTAGCCTTAACTAGCAAACTCTAGGGATGGTAATGCCAGGAACTTAATTGCCTCAAACTACTCTCTATTGATATTTTAACAAGCATCATCAAAATGTCAAATTTCAGTCCTCTCTCTACTCAGTATGCTGACATTGGATTAGGGGCCAGTGTGCACAAATCGCTTGTGTTGTTTTTGTTTGTTTTTTTGTTTGTTTTTTTGGTCTTGGCAAATTTTTAGCACCAGGCCTCCAATGCGTAAAAACACCCCGTGCTCTAAGGAGAAAGTAGTTCAACTTTTTGAACACAGTCTTACTCGTCAATGTCACTTCTCCATTACCAACCAATCAAGATCAAGAGGGGGCGGGACTTATGATATCAACTTTGTCTCTATCAATGGTAGACGTCTGAACAGAGAAGAAACTAACCTTACTGTTTTTTAGGGAGCACAATTTTCAGGTACAGAGAAATAATTAAAAAACTCAATTCAATAAAAGTACATTTAAAGCATAGAGTGCATTTTAAATAAGGCCAAACAGTCACTGCTCAGGGAAGTTCTGTGGAACAACCTTAACCTTGCCACAGTGCGTGTTCAAAAATGTATGAATGTCCTGGATGCTGCCAAAAAGTGCTGTTAGTGGACTGAATTAGGGCCAACTGATGCCCATTTTTTGCACAACACATCTTTGTTCAATTGACTCATTTTCCTGAGTGGGTTATAGGTATTCCTTAAAAAGTCTTGGTCGCCATCTTCCCATCAGCATTATTTTTTTATTGCAGATGGAAATTAAAACTTTTATGATTACAATTATCAATTTAGCAGACTGTGTGGTCCTAGCAGATGTACAAGCTCTTTTAGGGCTTCTACAAAGTGGTCTGGTCCAAATGGCTTCTTGTGGTTTCCTTCAGCAGCCCGTTAAATTGAATCACTGACAACTCCAACATCTGCTACAAGTGCTACGGGGTGCAGTCAGCTGCTCTCCAAAAACATCATGCAATAGATAGTTTACAGAGCACCGGGGATTGATTTTGATGGAATTAGTTTCATGAATTAAAGTCCATATCCTCAATTATGGATGAAAATGTGAACACACCATAACAATTTACCTATGAATCAGTCTGTGAGGCCCACACAAGAATACTGGTTGTGTGTTTGTTGTTTTAGCAAATTCAACAAGAACTTCCTCCCTGGCCGTCTGTGTAAACCTGAATGTTATTGGTGTGGTGTGAATCACCAGTGCAAAACAATGGTTGCTGCAAAGTCATAGTCCAGCAGAGTCATTCCAGTCTACAGCAGGCTGTAATGGCTCCGCCTTGTGCCTGTCAGAACCTTCAGGCGCTCGAGTTTGATGTGATAATTCCCAGGCAGTGAACATGAAGCCCTGTGTATGGCTCCTGTCTCTGCATCACTGCACCTCCCTCTGCACGCTTGCTTAGCTGGACTCTTTTGGGAGCAGAGTGTGCTTGTGTATGAAGCTGTCAGGTTTTGCTTCTGTGCTCATGTGCATCTGTGCATACTGGGTTGATGGTGATTAAAAGATCAGCCGTCCGTATGTGCATTTGTGTGTGTGAATGCAACATTACACATGTGGAGCTCAGATGCACCAGCAGGCTACAGCCCCCCTCGCTTGCAGCTCAGTTAGCTTTGTATTACTTTTGTTATGTTCAGAAATGTAATCCCAGGATTGAAGTTTGATACAGTGACATGGCAGAGCCCAAATTGCACCTGTTAGGAAGAGCAGACACCTGTGTACCTCTTTGAAGAGTGTCTCTGTGCTTAAAAAAGAACTTGGGGGGGGGGGGGGGGCAGACCATGTTTCCTTTTGACAATGTATTCCCAGCTGGAGTTCTGCCGGCTCATTTGGTATTCAGTGGCCCATAGGAGCTCTGAGTCAGACAGCCGAATGCCAGCGGTAATGCCTGATGTCCGGGATAACTAGAGAGGTGAGAAGAGCTGTGAGCCGTGGAATACAGTGTGTTTGTGGTTTATTGACCAGTAGAATATAATCCAAAAGGCACATGTCCGAGAACATAAACAAATTTTAAGTAACTCAGCTTGTCAAATATATTTGAATTCAATGTTTCTTCTTTTTTCTTTTCAAAGGTAACTGATAGGGTTGCAAAATTCTGGGAATTTTCAAAGTTGGAAACTTTCGATAGGAATAAACGGGAATAAACCAGGAATTTACGGCTCTTAATATGGAACTTAAATATAGTTGGGGAAAATACATCTTAGCATAATCATGACAAACAACTAGGTTTCATGCAAGTACAGTTGAATATCTATGCTATTCCTCAATCACATGCACATAGCACACAGCTTACTGCAGGGCTATTGAGACCACCCACCTACATGCACTTTTATTTTGCACTTTTTTGGAGGGAGAGGCCCTTTTTTCATTTAACGTTTTGAATGGGACTTTGTTTGGATTAGATTTTGTTCATTTTTGAATGGCTTGGGTCGGGGGGATGAGTAATATTTAACTCAACGTTCATGTTTTGGTTCTTCAATGAAATATTGATTGTTCAATAAAATATTTAACACTTGATAAAGTTCTACAAATAAATCTGTTTTAAATGTATTATTCTGGATGGATGTCTGCTTATAACAAAACAAATATGTATGATTGGATATGATACCTTTCAATTAAATTATATTTCCCAGTTAATTCCCATAATTTACAATTTGGAATATTTCCAAAATTCCCCAGCTTAACTTCCTATGGAAATTTTCATCCCTTTGCAACCCTAGTAACTGACGAGTCAGAGGGGGAGGTCAGCTTACACTGTTAGGCAAGACTTTGAAATTTGGACATTATCTTTAGAAACCTCTAACACACAAAAGTCAATGCACACTTTATCTAATTCAACACTGAAAACTTTAATTTAAAGCTCCTGTGAGGAGTTTTTAGATGGTCAAGAAACCAGCTAAAATAAAAACATGAATGCTTCTAAATGACCTACAAAAGCAAACAAAGTCATCAACATAAAGATTGATTATTTCTACAAAAGTTCAAAGGAACATCTAAAGTCACCTGCAGGGGGTAGGTGTCAGTCAAGGTGATTAACTCCACTCAGCCATAAAAACCTTTCCTTTTTTTCTTCAAAACATTTTACAATACAACAGCAACAGAATGTGGCCCTGGGCTACAGTCCTCGCAGCGGGAGGCCCGAATTTTCCGACCCATGGCCCAATGCTGTATGTCATTCGCCACCTTCTCTTCACAGTTTTCAACTCCATACAATGTCCTGTCTTCTAAATAAAGGCAACCAGCAAATGTATAAAAGGTACCACTTTGTCCACAGGGGGCGCCAAAATCAACACAAACTAGACGTTTCCCCTTAGAGCTTTAATTTTTAAGTGCTCTGAGTTACCCAAACTTAAAATGTAGTCAGTTAATCCATTTATAATAGTATAGAACCACTTCATTACAAAAATTTTCTCAAGACATTTTACAAAAAGAGAAAGTTAGATCATACCCTGTGTTTTTAAACAGACCTGACATGTGCCCACCATGAGCAAGCCTTTGGCAAGAGTGAATACAAAGTTTAATCATGTATTTGTTGGAGCGTTTTCTATATTTTAGAGACAATTAATTCAATTTATGGACGACTACCATACTGAGATAATTCAGTAGGAGAACATTTTAATATTTATGTTGCGAAAAATATGAACTTGAAGAAGACAGGGTTGCAATAAGGTGGTTAGAGGTCAAATTCAAAGTAGTTTAATAGCCATGAAGAACAACAGATTCCATATGACCCACAAAAAACACACAATTACATAACACCAGAGACAGCCAAGTGAGCACTGACCGAGATATCAACTTAGACATTTGGTTCAAACAGGATGTAGTCATGCCTGAACATTGAAGACCTCATTTCATCTACTTTTCAACCTGCTATAAAAGCCAAGTGTCACTGAATTGAACTTTTTATTACATGAGCCAAAGGAGGGCGGAAGTAGTTATTTAAATTATATTTGTCCAACGAAATTTTCAAGCGGTAGTTTAAAAACCGGCTACGCAAAGATGTAATTTTAATTGATTTTATTTATCAGTGAAGCCACTCTGACTTGGTTGGAGTAATCATCACAGTGCCGGGTCAGCTGTGTGTCTGAATGCCCCTGATTTGGAGCAGGTGTGAAAAGCTTCTATATACTCTATATACTCCATATACTCTTGGGCTCCAGTTCCCTGTGCTGACTCATTAGCTCACCGGCTGAGGTAGTGAGAGGTTGCTCTTGTGTTCTTAGCGTACTGTCTTTATAAGCACCAAATTCTTCAGTGTGTCTCACTCACGATTGCAAGTTTTCTCAAGAAAGTATTTGTTGTCACTGGGCCTCTTTTCTAGCCCAGCTCTTTGTGTTCTCTTAAGGCATCCCTGGCCAGCTTTGTTTGTTTTGTATAAGGAGTGTTCCTGGGAGTTTAGTTTCTGGTTTTGTTTCTCCTTTTCTGAGCTCAGTATTATTTAGTCTTGTCCCTCTCCCCTTGTAATCGTTCGCGATCTTAGTGGTATTCCTTTGGGATAACTTTTAGAACCCCTTGGTCTACAATTGCATCCCACTTTCTCCTGATCCTGACACTTTGGACAAGATGCAACTTGAAAGTCACCATCAATATGTGTGTGTGAATGTATGATGAATCTTTTGACAGAGGCAGATCTCTCTGTGAAATCTGGTCTAAGAAAAACTCTCACTTTTGACCCAGTTTCAATGTCTTTCAATGGCGGCCATAAGTGCCCTTCAAGTTTTTAGATTGGAATAATGCTCACTGGGACACACCTTCACTGGCATGCACACACACAAGCTGTGTGTTGGCAGAGTTAACTGCTAGTTGAATGTGGAGGACAATGCTCATAGGCTCATTATTTTAAACAATTGCTTTGTGGGGATCGTTCCACTCCACTCTTCTTTTGGGTTCCAGCAACACATTGTCATCAGGAAATCTCAAACTCACTTGAGGTGAAGGAAACCAGCAACCAAAAGAGGATTTTATTTCTTTCTGTAAAACGAACTTGTTTACTTTAAATTTGAGCAATTTGGGCAAGAAATGAGGAGGCTGAGAAATCCACTGTTTACCGAGGATGAATGAAAATTCACGACTGCTTAGTATTCCTGCTCTGCCGTTTCACAGATATTGCTTTAGCCGTGAGCAAACGGCCATCTGTTGGAGGAAAATCAGCATCCAGCAGCAGGCATGGTGTTGATGCATCAGAGTCATCACTCTCTGACAGGGCTGGTGTGCTGCGAGAGGCAGGCAGTTGGTTATTAGGAGCGATCCCAGCCGAGGGAAATCAGTGAGTCAAGGCATCAGGCAGAGATTTTCATTTGTAATTCTGCTCAGGATAGAGACAATGATACAGAACCAGATCCCTTGTAAGGAATGTGTAACACTGACGAAACATGCACACTTCCATGAGAGAGGGTACATGTTGTGACAGGTCCTCCACATGCAGCTCACACCACCAGTGATAAATGTAGCATGTACATAGTTTGACATACACAACAGAAATCCTGAGCATGGCTGGTGCAATGGAGACAGATTGTGGGGCAATGTGAATACAAATCCCAAACATTTTTCATATAACTATAAAACTTTTAGCCGCAGACACAGAGACATGTTTAAAAGCTGACATAACTAATTTTCTGATGAGCTGTCATACTTTTCTCTCATTATGCTACTGTGCAATTTGTCAAAAGGCTCTTAAGCCACTTAAATGGAGATAAATATAATGAATTAGCTGGCGGTTTGTATGGCTTATGCAGAGTGCGGCTATAATTAGAAAGCACTACTATGAAAAGTGCTAATTTAATTACTGTCGTTACAAATTATAGCGTAATTGTCAAACTTTTGCTGACTGCTGTTTTAATTATAGCCGGTTCCAGTCAGTGTGCAGTGATCCCCTGAACATTACATATCCTCTCTCTGTCTCAGTGTGCCTTACCCATTCATTTTCTATGCCATCGGGCCCATAATAGCCAGAGGAGGTTAATTGGCGTCTTTCAGCCTCGCTGGCTGCTATGATGACAGGCAAAATTGGACCATTTAGCTTCCTATCATGGTCCACATAGCTTCTCCTTCCTCCCAACTAATTCATGCACCCATATTAACCCTAAACAGAGTGAGGCATCAAAATGTAATTTACTCCCTCTATTAGACAGGTTGGACTCCGGGGGTTTTGTATTGTTTGGGGTTTGAGTCAATTACACATCAGTCTTAATGTGTTATGATCAGCCGCCCTGTGAATGCAGGTCATTTCTGGCAAAGAGGACTGTATAAACCCTCATCATGCAAGGATGGCTCAGACAATCATCATGGTATTGTAAAACTATGACAATCTTCTTTTCCCACTGACTATGGACATAGCTAATGCGCACATCATATATTTTGATCTGAGAAACCATTGGCAACTGTCAGATGGTGATATCGCCAACATTCTGAGGATTTGGAGTCAGGATGTAACATCCAAGAGCTGATTGTACACTGCACCTGTTTGCAGTTTATACACTTCCACATCTCTTTGCCTCCATGAAGCAGCCTGCTGGTAGGCAGTACCTTGAACTAAAACCATAACACTTCAGACAGTGATTACCAATGAATAAAGATGGACCATGCTTTCTCACCCCCTTCCACTGTACTAAAGGCCCTTACATTTTGTGAATCTGGAGCCAGAGTCTGTGCTGTACCAACTGGCTCTCAAAGCTGCAGTATTAGCATCCCACCCTTCCACTTATAGCAGACACTCACAGACAAAGCTTATTGTTCTGTTCCTCCTCAACTCTACTAATCCAGTGCACATCCAGCTATATTTGTTAACCCTCCTGTTAAGTTAGTTTCTCAGGAACAGGAATAATGTTCCTGGGTCAACTGGACCAGGGTCATATTTAATTATCCAAGTGTCAGAACCCAAAAAATCCCAATAAATTTAAAAAAAATCTCATTATTAACTCTATTAATAACCATTTAAATCAATATTTAGTGCAATGGTGTTCTTTAATTCTCACAGATCATGGTTCAATGAGGATAACTCACTCGTTTTTCATGTGTGTGTTCGTGATGGGGTGAAATATGTCACACAGTTGCAAAGAAACATTTTGTATTTGACACTTCTGATTCCTTTTAGCCTCCACTTTGACTGCCGGGTCAAATTGACCCTCGAACAGTATCTATTTAAAATAATATGCAGGGGGGTTTGCAAATATGTGAAAGGAACCATTTTTATTTTATATGTTGATTACGCTAATTAAGCCAAGCAGAAGAAGTTTCAGACTGAAAAAATAATTTAAAATGTTTTTTTTTTTTTTTACTTTGAAATGGGTCAATCTGACCGGGAACATAACAGGAGGGTTAACAGAGCCGTCAATCAAGGTGCTATAACTATTTTTTTTATGGAATAACTAATTAAAGCTAAACTTTCCACAAAAAAATTTATATTCTCACATAATTCAGAATGATAATGGCATACATTTTTTAGATCAAATAATTTTACGTGTGATTGTGATTTTAAAGATGTCCCATCTATCAACATGGATGAGTTAGGCATTATGACCCGTGCTGCAGCCGGCCAGTAGGAGGAGCTCCAAATATTTTGCTTCACTTCAGGTGGGCTTCATGTTGTCCTTCTTTCTATACAGTCTATTCTGATAGTCAACTTTGTATAATTGCCCCAACACCCCATCATATCAGGCCCTAAAGTGTATTACTATTACCTAATTTATTTGTATATTTGCAAACAGAATTGAGCTCTGCTCGTCCTCTAGGACAAGTTATTTAGGATTTGGGGCTTTTTCTTAATTCAGGCACACCCTGCATGCTTCACAAAGGCACATTGGTGTCCTGTCCTTCACGCTGCGGTCGGATTTATTCGATGGATCCCGAGTCTCAGCCACGAGAGAAGAAGCACAATTTTGTAGTCCAGTGGCCAATGCTATTTTGGTGTCAGCTGTCATGATATGTGCCATCCACAGCCAACAAATTCAACACATGATAATACGAGGCTTGTTTGTGTGTTCTGCTATTTCTGTTGCTTCAGTTGGCAGAGTCGCATGCACATGGTACATGTATGAAGTGTACTCGGAAGACTGATTAGATCTACTACCCATCCATCTGGGGATCTCTTGGCCTCTCAAATCAGTGTGGGCATCCTGTCAACAGATCATTGATAAAAACTTCCTACTTTTTCAATTATTCACACCACCATTTACATTTCATCAGGGCTTTTCCACCAGAAACTGTAATCATGATGCATGATTGAATAGATTTATCTTTCCTGTGTTCACTGATGCCTTGCCTGTGGTTTTAATGGGCCTGGCTCTCTATCACCAGGAATATCCGTGCAATTTTTTTCATGACACCAAACGGAAAAGGTGTCACATTCAGGCTCTTTGCATTGATGCTTTCTGACAGGAGGAAGGAGGAAACAAGCCTCTGCCAGGGAACTGATAAATATCTGCCAGGCAAGATGCACACTGATATGAGAGGTATTCATTTTGAGTTTTCATAAGCAAATGAACAAAAAGAAGATCATGATATGGATGAAATAATGTGTAGCAGCAAAAATCAGGGGGAATGTTACCTTGTGTATATAGTAAATATCTCCTACACATCTGGAAGGAGCTACACTGAGAATGACTGATGGCAACAAACTAATTAGATAACATTATCTCTTGCCTCCAATCAGGTTCGTCTGAGTCTGAATTATAATACATGCTGCATGGTTGTGCAGTGGTTAGCACTATTGAGTCAAGGCAATAAGGTTCCTGATTTGAATCCTAGCGAGCTTTACTGTGTGGAGTTTTCATTCTCCCCAAGCACGTGTGGGTTCTCCAAAGTCAACCATTGCCTATAAGTGTGAGTGTGTGCATGAATGGTTGTTTGTCTCTACATGTTAGCCTTGTTTTATACTGGCGACCTGTCCAGGGTGTGCCCTGCCTCTTGCCCAATGACAGCTGGGATAGGCTCCAGACCGCCCATGACCCTGAATGTAATAAGCGATAGATAATGGATGGATGGATGAATGGATGGATAATTATTCCACTTCTGTTTGATCTGGTACAGTATTTAGGTATCCTTTGGGTTCCTTGAGCACCACTGGACATAGTTGTTCTTAAAGCCACCACCAATGCCACAATTTGACATATGAAGAGTTCATTAGCAAAAACGGATATCTCTGTTTTTATATATGACATATTTCCATTTAATATATTTTTTTAATAAAGTTACATTTTTAAAGATACAGCTAATTAGTAATGTCATTTTCACTTAGTCAAAGCCACCCAACTTCAATTGATTGATAATACCTAAAGCCAGTAATAGAAAAAATGTTTTTTGAAACTATTTAAAAAAAAAAATTTAAATGGGTGATCTGTTTTTTAAATGAACTCTTCATACTGTGATGTAGATAGTTGCCAAAAATAATTCTAATCTATTTTATCATGGATTTGTAGATTTTACCCCAACTAGTACTGCAAACTATCAAAAAACACTGCACCAAAAATCACATATAATATTCAAAAGGGAAAGTTAGAGAAGAGTGTATTTCAGATTCTTAAGGCTGGCTCAGTTATTCAGATTGATTTATTCAAGTCAGAGAATACAGCAGAGGAAATGCAGCCGAGCGATACCAATATGTTTCCTTCTAATACTGCCTGATCACCTGCTATACAAATCTAAACATACTACAACTCCCATTACTGTTAGGTCTTTCATCCATCTACATGAGCCATAAATTTCCCACAACTGTTGAGTTTGTAACTGTTGCCATCAATCATCTAGGAAACGGAATATTGCGGACCACCTGTGCTTTCCCATCCACAGGAAGAGCCGTTGATCATTATATGAGAATGAAACTGCAAGCATCGGCCTCCATGTTTGGCATGGAGTAATTTGGGGAACAAAATAATAATTTATTGGCAAAAGCAAAAACATCCCAGTCCTATAAGACTGAAATTGAAATGTAGCAAAAAAAAAAAAAAAAAAAAGAGCAGATTGCTAGCATCTGATTGTGTCTGTCAACATTTTCACCATCTACTCTGCTTTAAGGTTCACTGAAAAAAAAATTTGTGGATATCTTAGATGTTCCCTACATGTCTATATAACTGAAGGGTTCAAGCTGCTGGACTCCTCTGACCACTGGGACTAAACTGAGCTCTCCTGTTTTGGCTGCCCACGAAGGAGGCTCCACCAATTAATCAGCTGCTTGGCACAGCTGACAAGGGCATAATTTATAGCAAACAGTCCAAACACCTGTTCTGTTGGGCAGGAATGGGTGATAGTTGAATTATTGTGCAGCCCCTTGACTGCATATAAAGGTGGATGATGTGTCCTCACCTCTTCCCACTGTACACACCTTAACCACCTTCGATATGCTGAAATGTTGTGCATTTGGAGCAAGAGTCTGAACAGTAGAGATCAGCTGGTAGACCCAGGTAAATGGCATCCTGCTTTTTTTTTGCTAACATAACACACATTTAACTTCCTGATAAAACTGCAAAGATCCCTCAGGTCTGCACAGCATACAGCGTAACATATTCTTAGGTTGGTTATAAGTGAAAACTCATGGTGAACTTAGTGTTCTTTATTTTTCTCTTATTATTCCTCCTCTGCTCTGCTAATCTGGTTCACACGGTACCACAGCAAGGCTGCATTTGTCAACAGAGCTATTCACAGAAATCATTTTTCGATCAATTTTTTAATCTAATAAGTAATAGAAAAAATAAACTCTACTTCCCCTTTTGCTTACATTATGTAAAACCCTGCAGCGAACCAAACAGGAAAACAGGAAGAACACCTACCTGTAAAACAATTACACATTATGTCAAATCTGGGCTGTGGGGTTGAAGGGAGGATGGGGTGGGATAGGGTAGGGCATGGAAGGGGAATGGAAACCTTAAATACTGCAGCAGCTGTTCTGTTTTTTTTGTATTTGTTTACCAGCTGTGTGTGCTGCGAATAAAATGTATTATGGTAAAGTTTATGGAAAACTCAATAAAAAGTTAAAAGAGAAAAAAATAAACTTGTCAGAAAGATGAGTACGTGGATGAAAATCAACATGACAGGAGCTAACTATAGTGACACAATCCATATTCTAGATCAAATTCTTTGAGGTGTATTTTGATTTGAAAGTTTGACCCATGAGACGTATGCTGCAGCCAATCAGTAGGACAAACCTTAAATGTTTTGCTTCACTTCTGAGGAGCTGTCATATCGTCCATCTTTTCAAACAGTATGGTGCAGCCCATGAGGCCATGCCACACTGTGTGAGTATCTAGCAACAAAGTGGAGTTTGGCGGGGAAACTTAAATATTCAGGTCTCGCTGTTCTGGATCGAGTGGCTGATTAAGTTTCTATTGTGACTGAACACAACAGCCCTGAGGATGTTTCAGCTCAAGTCTTATTTTTGCATTTTTCATCAGCATCACTTCATCAGATCACACACCGTACCGTCACTGTGTTGAAATAGAAAGCATTCAAAACAGTTAAATAACAGCTTTAAGACTCCATAAATGTCCCCCTCACATCCTCATTAATCCCTCACATCTTATTCAAACAAAGCTTAGCAACAAAGCAGAGATTTCCAGAGGGTACCTCCAATTATTGTGTCCTGTTCTCACCTCAGAATCCTCAAGTTGCTTGTTTGTACCTGCAGGGACATGGCAGTCATCCAGGGAATCATGTTCTCTCAGATGGTGCAGACTGTTCCCCTGCATCTGTCTGTTTGCAGAAAAAAAAAACAGTGTAAAGGAAAGATAGTCTGTGCCCCCTTCTTGACACTCTTCCAGAGTCTACCCAAACAAAAGGCTCTTCACCTGCTGTTTTGACATCAATCTCACCTTATAGAGACCTCAGAGCGATAGTGATTAATCTGTCTGTCGAGCTTCTATGTTAAACTTGGTTTGCGTCAACAGTGGATTTAGGGCTTTTGTTCTTTTACTGTCAGCTAAATTTGCCTTTCTTTGAATTTGTGCAAATTCTGCAAAAAAGAACAGCTTGGTTTCTGATAGAGGGCCATATGTTTAACCAGGATTCAGAGTCGGTCTCTGCAGTGTGTCTCTGTGAGCTCAGAGGAACCCCTTCATCACGGCTCACTAAACAAATCAGAAATCCATTAATTGCATTTCACAGCAGTCTTAATCCACAAATTAGGAATCAAGCAGCTCATTCTGTGTACGCTACTCTCTCTGCATGGTAGGCTCAAATTCAATTATTCCAGTCTCTTCTGCTAGAGTGTTTGACAGTTTAAGTTCCCTCTGTCTTTTTCCAACTTTTCTATCATGTATGAATGTGTTTTATTTATTTTAAAACTGTCAAGAAATAGACCAGACAATTCTTCAAGTTAACAAAAAGACTGGAGAAAGAAGCGGTGTCATTTTAAAATAAATATTTTATTAGAAAATGCATACAAACATTACACACCGTCACTACAGGACAGATTTGTAACCCAAAGTGTTAAGCCATAAAATCTGCCAACAACTTTAGCTGTGTGTGAAATTGTTTCTCCTGTTCAACAGGGTGCTAAAGATCAGGGAGTTCATGGAAATGGCTTCTTGTGAGAAGATGATTCATCTGCTCTGATTTAAAGATGTTGAAGATTTCTAAAGAGGCAGGGATGTTTAACATAATAATGAATAACATTCCTGAGTAATCTGTCTGTGTCAAGGCTTTAGAAGTGGAGACAGTAGTTTACATTGTGAGATACTGATGAAGAAATTGTGGTTCATCATGACTCAGGTGTTAAGCAACAACATGAAGAAATAGTGGTGGGTGGATAATTTTTACTGTGTACTCTAAGCACCACTAAAGTGTTTCTTAGACAAACTAATTATTCTCAGCTTTCTTCAAAAGCAGAACATATTCACAATAGATGTTCTTCTACAATATATCAGGCTCATTCATTATAAACCAATGATGGGAATTATTTGTTATTATATATTATTAAAGTAATATAATTTTTGTCTGATAAAAGCAACTCACAAAAGTTACTTTCATTTACAATCTGGCACATAAGGTGACAGTATTCAATCCACCGTAACTTGAGGGATTAACGGCAACTCTTTGCTGATAAAGTAAAAGTAGCATTACCGGTGTGGATGTTTTTCAGTTTTAGAGGAGGTGGTGGCTGACAGGAGAATTATGGCCAATCTGTCGTCTTTGATGAACATTTATTTTCTATATATATTCTTGCTGAAACTATTGTACTGTACACCTTTTTTTTGCTGCTGTTACTCCATGAATTTCCCTGTTGTGGGACGAATAAAGGAGTATCTTATCTTATCTTAACATGATTGTGATTTGCAAAAACCTACTAGGAGTGTTCTGAGAAGAGGGAAAAAGTTCCCAGGATGTGACACAACAAATCATGTGAGTCACCTGAGAGGTCGTCATCGCAATAAAGAGGTATTAGAGAAAGAAAGAGCAGTTGGAGCCACAGCTAGCATTAGCACCAAAAAGAACATTCAGTGCCAACACAGCCCGTATTTGAGGCCTGCAGCAAGTTGATTACTGACAACCAAAAAGCCAAAACCATTCATGACAAAATCACAAACTTTACGGCACTGGATGATCCACCTTTTTCTGAGGTGGATCAAGGGTTTCACAAGCCATTGGTGAACAGTATCCAAAAGTGTCCTGAGCCTCTGCTGCTTTGCAGACATAACCCTGCCTGCCCTGCATGGTGTGAACTCTACACACAGTCACAGTCTGGTGGACGTCATAGGCATACATTTTATTAAATATGGACTTCTGATGTAAGCCCACCAGTGAATATGCTTAGGATGATGGCCAGTGGCTGGATTAGGACCATAGACTGTATAAAATATGGACATAGTATCCGTGACGTCACCCATCTGTTTCTGAAGCGTTGTTTTGAGGCCAATCATCGGCGGGAGCCATATTGCTTGTTGAGCAATTCTGACATAAAGAGGCGGGCTTTGAGCCACCAAGCCAACAGATACAGTGTTCCCGCCTGTCAATCAAGTAAGATGTGCTTCTCTTTGGAAGACTTGTAATCTCAATATCTTTGAAATTACAGCCTTATGAAAAAAATTCACCCCCGTACAGTGTGTGCCGATCAAGAAATGAGCTATCCAGACTACACTCGTCTTTTGTACCAGGCTGTAAACATGTTTATTTCTGCTGTAAAGATCGGCTTTTTATGTGTATGTGGTTTCCGGTGCTTCTAGAGTCAGCCTCAAGCGGATCCTCGATGAACTGCAGTTTTTAGCACTTCCGCATTGGACTCATATTTTTAGACCAGAGGTTGCCGCTTGATTAGGACATAATCCACATTCACATTTCTGTGAATACTGAGAGTCATTCACAGGATATGTTCTTCTACTGAAAATGATTCTTTATTCATGTCATTTTTCTACTTTGTTTCTTTCTGACATAACTTGTTCCACATCTTTCAACCTGGAAACCTCAACCAATAGTATGACCTTCAACCCATTCAGGGCGTTATTGCCTTCACTTTATTTTCTCACTGATATTATTCATATTTTTCTCATTTCTCCAGAATGTCCACATTTTCAGACTTTCAACATTTGTCAAACCTTCTCAAGTTATTCATACAAACACAAAGAAACTCCATTCAATCTTTAAAATATTCACAAGACTTTGGGCTTTTTCAGCACCATTCAGCCTTTTGATATCATTTAAACTTCACCACCTTTCAAAGGTGGTGAAGTTTTTCAGCCCTTCAAAGCATTCTACATTAGTGTGTATTGCATAGAATGGACAGACACAGTGAGCCATGATATACCAGGAAGAGAAGCTGTTAATATCTTTGTAACCTTCTGGTAAAATTGCCACAAAAAACACATTTTTACATAAGAAAGGCATCATAACCTAGGTTATATAGTGATGCTTGTGTCAAATGGGTTATCATAGCACAAGAATGTACACTTTGGCCAGTAGATGCCCAACTGTCTTTCATATCACAAGGACTAATCAGAGTATTAACAATGTCCCCAGTCCATGAAGTTAGGATTTAATGCCTTTGAAAATATGAAGTATGCGCAGAGATGAGTCAAATGTTACATTTTTAACATTCGCAGCACAAAATCACATTCAGGGAGTTCTCTGTGGTAAAACTTCCCCACTTTCTTGTGCCCTCTAAAGTCTGACAGACAACTCTTTGATCCGCAGGCTACACAGTGCACATATTTGCATGTTTTTTGTCTGCTAAAACATGCAAATGTGTTGCACCTACTGAACAGCCACTTTATTGCCACCTACTATAAAAGAACACAACCTGTGTGTTTGCCATCGGTGGCTTCTTCTGTGTGATATTCAATAAGGCTTTAAGAAAGATATTTTCAAAAATATCACTGTTGTTCGTAGCACCATGTCCACCCATCCATCAATCTGCCCCGTGCGCGTGTCTGTCAGTTTGCTTGCTCTATTTATTTTACCTTTCTGCTGAGCACAGCAACCGCAGTGAATGTGAACCGTCCGGCAGACAAAGCACTGATTAATTGTCTGCCTGCAACAACAGAGAGTGAGAGCAGCAGAGGGAGGACGTTTAGAGGTAAAGAGGATCGCATTGGGTCAACTGTCCTTTCAAGCTTTGACAAGTCCAGACTGAAAAAGGAGACGGTACTCCTCTTGTTGTTTATGTGTATATTTCATGTGTGTGAATCCAAATCTGTGCATTCCTACCCTCATATATGAACACCTTCCTGTCAGTGAGTGTGTGCCTGTGCTATGTGTTTGTTATCTCCAAACCACAGGCATGCAGACTCTGTTGTCTTTGTTACACAGCACAGTGATCATCCTGCCCACACCCACCCTTTCTGCAGGAGGTCAGATGTGTGACATCTCATCAGCCTGGCTGTATTGGGGATGAGTGGGGAATCAATACTTATTGATTAAGGGGGCTGCCACAAGAAAAGGCATCCTTACCCTGCCTGCTTTGTGTCAGCATCCTGGTACAGAAAGCAGATGGTCCTGGTTACCCAGTGCAGCACACGGGACGTGTTTAGTGGCCCAGACACAACCTCTCCACAGGACTCAGCTGTGCCTCTGAAACACAAACACAACGACAAATTTAGATTCTTATGCAGACACACACATACTGAGGTTCTTTCTAACAGGAAGGAACAAGGAATAAAAGTTGTATGCTTTTTGGGAACATTTTGAAGTCTTTTTATCAATGAATGCTTTTTCAAATTTGTACCAACATTTAACCACTATGAGTGAGTTCAAACCATGCTTGACATTTCTGTGTGCTGTGCAAATCCCTTGATGTGCAACCCTTACGGTTAGTGGACCTTAGCATGTGAGGAAATGAGCTCACATTTCCCACAATCCATCACTCCCACCTGTCGTTTCAGAGGTAATTTACTGCCAACGTCCTTTTACTGTTGCTGACACCGGCCAATTAAATGTGTAGGTTTAAAAAGGAAAGATTCAGTTTGTGGCTCAGTTGCTCTGTATTTAAAATAACACCCCAAAAAATGAACTTGTGACTCCTGAGCAGGTGTGGAGCGGAGGTAACATCCAAAAGCTGCGTCACTGACTCAGCACAGCGCATCTATCACATAGATAGAAGAAAAAGAGAGGAAAAACTGCTTATCTTGCGGACCTAAACAGAGAGACACTTAAAACTGCTTTTTTATTTAATTATTTTTGTGGATCTAAAAATAAAAGTGGGGTGTGATCCAGGGCTTGAAACCTGAATTTCCTCAGTGGATATTATTTGAAGAAGCATACCAGGAAAACTGTACAATAGGATTTTTGAGCCTTTCATTGAAATAATTTACATCAAACATTAGACATCCCTACAAGAACCCCGGTCTGCAAATTGCAGAAAAACATATCACACGTCATACTTTTTATATTTCTTACATTTAAATCTGTTGTCTGTGTTTACGTTTGTATTCCAGTGAATTGGCACACTGTGTGGGAGTTTCACTTGTGACTTCCAAAGCAGTCTGACTTAGAGTCCCTGTTCTGCTTGACTTGTTTTTATGAACACGCTGTAAACTGGCAGCCTCATGAACCCTCTGAGGACAGATCATTTGTGGTTGAACATTAAAAGCACACCACGTCAACATAACATGGCGGCCTTTATAAATCTGTGTGGTTTTAACAGCATACTTCATCAATGATAAGCAGATCCATCTTGTTTGGTAGTTCCCACAGAGTGTGGCATCATTATATAAACAAATAAATAAAAAAAGAGCATCTCCACTTCAGCAGAGAGCTCATTTATTTAATGCTAAAGGATGTGTGTCGAGTTGTGAACAAAAAATACTCAAGAAAAGCAGACACTTCCTTGACAGATAGGCCTCTGCTTCTGTAGATATAAATCACTCATATTCTTTTTGATTTGACTGTACGCACTCTACTGAAGAGTGTGATTAGCTCACAGACACATTCTCAATAATAAACTCTCTGCCCGTGGCTTATTTTCTGTGGAAATCCAGGATTTCAACATAACTCCTTGTGTCTGAGGTGTAGGACTAAAAAGATCGAAAACAACTTTCCCTGTAACACCAATAAGGAAGTTACTGAAGCAGGAAGGCTGGTTTGATTATGCAAAGTGTTGTGCAGGTCACGCAGTTTGGCACAACCTTGAATTTTAAAAACTCCAGGCACAAAATAACCCCCAGCAGAGCAGATGTTCATACATAAATATGTGTACTGTGATGTCAAAGAGCGGGTCATATGTTTGAGTCCGTTTCTGGAATACCTTATTGAGACTTTTGTATAGAAGTAATGTCTCTGGAGGTTACTCTTCCACAACTTAACAGTAGGATATATATATACCTTACTTTCTGTTGATTCTGCTTATAAACCATTGTGCAGAAACACTTGTTGTGCCTTGTCCACTTTTCTCTTACTAAGGAACACTACATTTATTGTAAAACTGATTGATTGATTGTTAAATATATAAATAAAAGTATCCTTTACGATGCCTGTATGACACATAAAACAGAGAAGTGCCTTCCAGAATGCCCTTTCACGAGAAAAAATATGGTTATGGCCACACTAAAAATAGAGAAAGAAAAAGAGGCCTCTGTTTGATGCCCTTCCAATAGAAAGAAGAACATTATGATTGCCCACCAGGGCCTCTTTTTAGGGGCAAAAATACAATAATGAGACATAAAAATAGAGAAAGCGCAATTAAGGAATGAATGAAGCCATGCAGGATGCCCTTCCAGTGAAAAAAAAAAGTTAATATGCTTATCATGGTATCCTTTAAATAGTAAAACAACAGTTATGGGTTTTTAAAGATGCTCTGCCTGTGAAGAAAACTTGGCAATATGCCTCTATATGGTGCCTTTCAAATAGAGAAAGGCACCATATATAAAAATACCCTTTCAGTGTATAAAACCTGACAGAGTGCCGATCATGCTGCTTCTCCAGTGGAGATAATGTGATAATGTGTCATTTAGGGTGCCCTTAAATAAAATTAAACACAGTCAGAGACTGTGTTGGATGTCATTTTAGTAGTTAGTAGTTCAACATTACATACAGCCTACTACTTTTTTCCCTTCTGTCCCTCAGACGTCTTTAGTCTTCCTCAACAATACATACAAAACTCAGCTGCACGCCTCCTCACTCACTCCCGCTCCAGAGACCACATCACCCCAGTCCTCCAGAACCTCTATTGGCTTCCCATCACCTCCAGAACACAGCACAAGATGCTCCTCATCACCTACAAAGCCCTCCATAACCTAGCCCCCTCCTACCTCACCGACCTTCTGCAGCCATACAATCCCTCCCGCAACCTCCGTTCCACCAATGCCAACCTCCTCACCCCTCTCACCAAACCCAAGCACCGAACCTGGGGGGACAGGGCCTTCTCTGTCGCTGCCCCCACCCTCTGGAACTCTCTCCCCCTACACCTCAGATTCTCTCCCTCACTCACCAAATTCAAATCCAGACTCAAAACCCACCTATTTACAAAGGCTTTTAACCTATTGATTGATCTTTGTTTGTTATGTTTTATTTTGTTTTGTATTGCTGCTTTGCTTTTCTTTGCTTTTTTGCATTGATTTCCTTTGCTTTTCTATTGTATAATTTATTTTCTTGTAAAGTGTCTTGGAGAATCTTATAAAGCGCTTTTATAAATAAAATGTATTATTATTATTATTATTATTATAGTCTGCCACCTATCTGTGTTTCAGTGTGTGATCACTACTGAGCAGAGCATCATTCTTTTGTTCATTAGGAATATTATTAAACAGCCCCCTTAGATTGTTATAGTAGTTTCTGAACAAAGTGAGACGGATAACCAGATAACAGGACATTTTATTGTCCCAAACTCCAGGGTCATTTGGGAGTATTATCTCTGTCCTTGAGGACTTCTCGCCATCCCCTTTTAAAGAATTATTCCTGGACTTGAGCCTTTCTCACATGACCCTTCCTGCCCTAAGAAGATGCTCATGACCTGTTTGTCACACTACTCTGCTTTCCCATCAGACACAGGATACGTGTGTCAACAGAGGGGGACTGCACGCTGGGACTTCTTGAATATTGCAGAGCCAAACAGATGTTGTGGTTGCGTTGATGTACAATGTGTGTCATCAGCATCTTTGTGACAAAATAAACACACTTTAAGGTGGTTTCACTTCAACTTTATCAACACTGTACGCCCCCTCAAGATGTGTGCAGTGGAATGTGGCCTTGTCCACTTCTAACAGATAGTCATGCTTTTGAAACAGCTCTTTCACATTGCACTCACACTGAGGCTGAAGTAGCTCTCAGAGAAATGATCTATAATCTAGTACTTAAGCATAAATGCACTGCAGGGTGAAGGCACAGGCTTGCACTCATGAAGATGAAACCAGGAGGTGCTGTGTGTCAGGATTTGTGAAGTCAGCACATGTGATGAGCTTTAATGAGCACTGTATATTGGGGAAATCTCATCCATGTCAGGTTATTTATGCATTATACCAAATTGGAGCTTTAGACCCAGATCAATGTTAAGTACTCCCTCATTTTTTATAATCTAATCCATTACTTAAATGACAGAGAGGCATCTATTGAGCAATGATGCCAGCTGCAATCAATAGGGAACCCACTCATGAGATGTGTGGATGATTTAAGACCAGAGTGTTTACTGTAGCCTTTTCTAATGCTTAGTAGACACAGGAAGCAATTCATACAGCAGTTTATTACACGAAGGGAGGTTAATTTAATTATGTTAACTCAGAGGTTCTTGTCAAAACCCATGGTGTTTGAAGACAACATGAAGGTAAGATTGGTTTAGATTACTAATTGTACATAAAGATGGACAACATGACTGATCCTCCAAGTCCAAAAGTGAAGCCAAAATCCATGAAGACAACATGTAGGTAAAAATGTTATTATGTTTGGATGATTAAATGTACATAAATTTGAACAACATGTCTACACCGACTCCCGCTATACAAGAGTGAAGCCAAAATACCAACCTTATTGATTGGCGCTGATCTCGGACATTTAGAGCCAGTGTCTTGGCAGTAGGGATTGGCTCGGTATTGACATATCACCCCTTCCACTGGTCAAAACACACATTTAACTTACTGATTAAATGGCAGAGATCCCACAGACTACAGCCCAACAGCTTGTTGTGGAAGTTTGATGAAAACACTTAGGGTTATAGAAAGTTCAATGATACCTAAGTTAGTGCTTGCTATGTTTGCTATCTTGCCATTCTCCCTCTACTCTACTGATCCACAGAAGGTGCATTTTTTCAACAGAGCTGTTAATCACGACAGTTTTATAATATCAAATGAGAAACTAAAACGAACCTCCTCCAAATTTGAAAACTCCCTGTGATCAGATCTGACTGTCATGACATGCACCATGTTTGAAAATAAATTATTATGCATTTTGATTTGAAGGTTTGACACATGTCCCATCTGTTAACATGGAGGAGGTCGATTTTATGACCATTTAGTGAGGGGAGCTCTCAATCCTTTGGCTCCACTTTTGGGTAGCTGCTATGTCGTGTATCTTTTTTTAACAATCTACGGTTTAGACATGCTTGTTTGGTCTTACTTTATTGCTAGGACTACAGTTGTGAGCTCTGCAGAAAGTTACACAGTCAACCTATTTTGTCTTCCAGCATGAATAAACCATCACACTGAGTACAAGTTGAGCTCTGTTTATACTTTACACAGAAAAATAAATCATAGTACAACATAGATGTGGGAAAAATAACTGTGCCTGATAGTAAGAGCTGCAGTGCATTTACTCTCTCAATCGCTTCAGTTCAAACCGAATCCGACCACTTCATCCACAGCATCCTCTAATTACAAAACAGAGTACCCACTCATTCAGTCTTAATGACACATATCACCAGTGGAAATCTCATAAAAACCTGGAAAGAAAAACATTTGGATGGTATCCAAAGAGGATATGGATGCAGTGAGGTCATCGCTGTAGTGAACACAGAGCCGTTTGTGGGTTGGGTTGTTGTCAAGCTGTGACTAACTGTGATTCAGGGAAGCATGTTAAATGATTCAGAGGTGAGTGTGGGAGAACTACATGCTTTCAGGGTCTTGTTTTTTCACAAACTTTCAAAACCTAGTGACCCATATTCCTTCAATACATTACTACGATTGCATACATCTGCGTTTAAACTGAATGAAGAGTTTTACCATTCTTCCAGTGTGCTTATTACTCTCTGCTGCTGACTTGACTGATCATAGTAGCTGCACTGGTTTGTGGGTTATGCATGCCAGTCAAATGATACTGTGTGTTGCAATCGGAGGAGCACAGTTGCTCATTCATGTTCACATCAATGAGCATTGTGCAAAGGATAGGATAAAGGTCCCATAGGAAGTTTTTGTGCTCAGAAAATAAATTTTGCACTTCAATTGTGAGCTGAAAATTACCTCTTGAAGCTATATTCAGCACTGTTATTTTTATCTAATCAAAGAATGACTAATTTCCCCGCTGTAGTAGTTAGGCAGCAATGTAATAAAATTCCCCACATTTCCGATTCGACTAATTTCAAAGTGCTTTATTCAGACTGAATGATGGCTCTATCTGTAAAAGCTTTTGATGCCAGCAGATGAGAGGTTTCGCACAGATGCTGAGTGGCTCCAGTCTAAAGAGGAGGGTCCTCCCTCTTACCTAGCACAGACAGGCACGGGGCTACTGCTGCGCTGGCACCAGAACAAAGCCCTCCAACAGCTGCTTGATAATGTGCAACCTTTAATTACATTCTGATGCCTCAAGTCTGGCCTGTGTCACTGAGCAGAGAACCCTCGCCTAACAGAGCATGGAGGAATTATGTAAGAGTGCTTTGCACAATGTTAATCAGACACAACACTGTGTTCTTATTATAATTCTTTCTTGCACTTTTACATATTCAGACCCCGGGATTCCTTAAGGACATCAAAATTAATATTTTGCGAGCTGAATAGAGTCTTTGAGAAGCTGCTTGTATTGTGTAATACAGCTAATCTTGCTTCTTTTATTCTCTCTAAAACAAGCTTGCAGGCTGAAGGTAGCCTTACATGTAGAAAATGGGACATGATTTCAGGTCCTGAAACCTTTGGGGACTCAATTTAGTATTTGCATGCATTATGAGCCTCAGGTATTTTTTGTGTGACATTTGGTGGATCTCACAGAAATCAAAATGAATAAACAAACTGCAAGGTTCATGGACTTGTGGCTCCATGTCTGTTTTTCTTCTTCTTCACAAATTTCCATTCTCTCTTGTGTTGCAGCTGTTTTTATAAACATTAAATCACACACATGCTGTACTAGCTCCACCTTTTTGCAGAAATACAAACATTCTTGGTCACTGTCTGTCAGCCTCCCACTTCAGTGTAATAGCTTTCTTTAGTGCTGATGATAAGCTACAGTACAGAGAAGCATTTATCACTCACCCTGGCAACTGTGCACTGCGGTTAAGAAATGTCTGCTCCTGCCAAAAGAAGTACATGAACTGACCCAAAGTGCTCGGCTCTTTGTTATATCAGTGCTGTCAGACCTTTGACATAGAAGTTCTTGGAAACTTGCACATAGCTGTGAAGTTCTCAATCAACCAAGTAGCTCAAAATAAATGCAGTCATTTTCTCCACTTTCTCTAGAATGACTTTTAAAGCAGTTTGACTTGTGTGCAAAACAATGTAAATCTCTTTTGTTACACAAGAAGTTTAACTATGATTTAGGGGTTGACAGATAATTGGCCTTGGCTGATTATCGAGGCCGATGTTTGACATTTGACATCAGTATTTTATTTTTCAGATCACTGATAAAATCAATTAACACCCGCTCCCGTGACCACATTACCCCCGTCCTCCAACATCTTCATTGGCTCCCCGTCCCCTACTGCATACAGTTTAAAATCCTCCTCCTCACCCACAAAGCCCTCCACCACCAGGCCCCTTCCTACCTCACTGACCTCCTCCACCATCACACTCCTTCCCGTAACCTGCGTTCCTCACACGCCAACCTCCTGTCCCCACCTCACAGAACCAAGCACTAAACCTGGGGGGACAGAGCCTTCTCAGTAGCAGCCCCCACCCTCTGGAACTCGCTCCCCTCCCATATCCAAAACTGCTCTGACCCTTCAACATTCAGATCTCTTTTAAAAACTCACCTTTTTAAGTTAGCTTTCAATTTGTGATTGTACTGTTGTTTTGTTTGATCTGTGTTATTTGTTTTTTTGCTTGTATTGATTTTGACAGTTGTACAGTGTCTTTGAGTTTTTGAAAAGCGCTATATGAAATAAATGTATTATTATTATTTATTGTTATAATTAAGCGCTTTCCCTCTGGGGCTGTTTCCACTCACCACTCTGTCTCCTCTTATGTCCCGCCTATAACACTATCTGATTGGCTAGGCGACAAAGGACAGTGAGACGTATCTGTACTATAAGTATAACTAGGTAACTGTTATCTCCTTTGAAGTTGAAAGTTTCAGTTTGAGCCATTTCCTAAAGCTGTTTAAACAAAGTTTTGTTTAAGGGTTTTTAATATTCCAAATGCTAAATGTTCTAAATATTGATTTCGGTCTCTTGAACTTCTAATAATCAAAATAGGTATTCTTCATGAAAAAACCCTGCTGAATTTGAAGTGTCAGAAATGAGATGAAAGTGCTTGTATGTTTCACTTTTCTTTTCTGAGTGCTATAATGACATGAAATTGGCCCACTAAGAAGATTGCCTGATGGAAAGCTGAGAGGCATGGACCCTGGCTTTCAGACACTCACTTTCAGATCCCACGAGTATACCAGCCCATCCAGGTAGGTATCAGAATCTAATCCAATCATTTCCACCCTAATGGATCTTATTCAAAGATATTCTGAAAGCAATTATATAAAAGCCGAGGGGGAAGTTGTTGTTTTTTTCCCTCTTTCCCTGATTTAGATATTTCTAAGTGTTCAAAAAGTTCTGAATAGCAGAATAAAAAAATCCATCTACAGATTTGATCAAAAGGTTAGGGAATTGACTGTATATAGCTCAGAATTATGCAACAAAGCCTCTGCACTCCTCCTCAAAACCATGCCAGGTTAATCCAAAGGGCACATGAAGCTAGAGTTTTGTTATATTCTTTCTTCTCGAGGACCATTGTCTTAGCTACCTGGGGAAAAAGAAGCAATTCTTTTGTATGTCACACAACCAAAAAACTGTGCTGCACTGCCTCAGGTAGAAGAAAACAAAGAGCTCAGTGTTTGACATCAGACTAGAAGGGGCATCAGTGCCTAACTGTCCCCCTCCCTCAACACTCATTCTCTAAAGTGGTCGACCTAGCAGTTGGCAGATACGTCATGTCCCTCCACCTCACCAGCTGCCTAAAAAGCAGTGGCTTACCATGTGTCATAAACACAATGCAACACAATGCCAACAAACAGGCCAAGCATAGTGGTGTTGGATGACTTCTCTTTGTGTGGTGTGAAAGGCTGATGCTGCAGTTTCACAGCACAGTGACAAAAGGTAGAAACCAGCAATCCAAAGGTATAGTTAAAACTGTGTTTCTACCAGTGCAGAGTGTGTGTGTGTCTGTGAGTGTGTGTACCATCATGCAAGGCTGGATTAACATCCAGGCAAAGCTGTCAACTGCCCAAGCAGCAACCCTCGGTGTTGAAAAATGAAGCCAATGCCGTAGTGCTAACAACTGCAGTTCCTCAAGTTTCCGCCTGAGACTGGCCCTAAAAGCCGGGGGGTTTTAGGGGTTTAGACAGGGTTCAATATTGACCACAAAAAGGTCATTCGTGGCTCAAAAATATTACACCTTGTATTGCTGACAGAGGCTCGAAATGTGATTGCTGCAAACTTGCGGCTGATTGCCTGTGGATTAAATTTTTATTTAGTTATCTTTCCTGTAAGGGTTAAAAGAAAAATCCAATCAGTGGTTGATTAATTCCATCTGACATGTTCTGTATGAGGGTCAAGGTATTGTGCATTGCCTGTTGGCTGTCTGACTGTTTAGCCTTAGGCTTTTGCACCGCTTGAATTGAGATAACTGTGCTTTTCCAATTAAAGCATAAAGATTGTATTCATATGAAACATGTTAACTCATGGATCAATTGTGGGGCAATTTGTTTGCCATGCCTGGTCCCCCCCTACAAAAGTGTGCCCCAGTTTGGCCACCCCAGTCAGAAAAGGTCTGGTTTTGGAAATGATTAGGACATTGGGAGTTATAAACAAGCAAGCAATTGATGAAAAAATTTTTTTGTAATGACAAAGGGAAGAGATTACCGCATTGAGAATACCAACATTTTCTCACGCTTATTGTAGGGATTTTTAAAAAGTCAAATCTCAGTAAAACTATAATTATGAACTGACCAATTTATTTAATGACATTAGCATCTCTGAAAATATCACAAACTCATCAAACTCTGGTCTTACTGATATTTTTTACTCAAGAGGTTGTAAACATCCCGAAAGGGAGGGGGAGGCATTTAAATTAATTCTGTCTTTGCGCAAGTTAAACAAAAACCCCATGTGAAGGCACCATCATCATCATCATCATCATCATCATCATCAACATCATCATCATCATCATATGTTCCTTGGATACCTGAACAATGGAGCCATCGTTAATTGATTTCATAACGTCTGTGCTCTTCCTTTGATATCAGATGACAATGTCTGTCTAGAAGGAAGGGGGGCTATCGGATCAATTTTGCCCTGGGGCCACATATCGGGTTAATCCGGCCCTGCCCCCAATGTTGCACACAGTCCAGAGCGGTGCCTTTGTTTAGAACAGTATGCATCTAGACAAAAGAAAAAGGCAAAAATAGCACACACAGTAAAAAAACATCTGCAATGACAACCACAAAAAGCCACAATAACATAGCTTCAATCAAACAGAGGATAAACACTATGATTGACCCTTATATATCTTACTGTAACATTGTTTGGGCTAGCACTTTTAAAAGTAACCTGAATGGTATTTGGTCTCTGCAGAAATGTTTTATTAAAATGATCACATTTTCCAACTGATTCAGTTCTACTCCCATTTTTCAATCATTACGAATCCTCCCCATCTTTGATCTTCACCGTCTACAAATGAATACGTTTGTCTTTCAATACATTCACAACTTACTCCCAGCAAGCTTTTAGGATTTATTGCTGTTTAACTCTCAGATCCATCTTTACCAAAAAAGGTCTGCAAATAAACTTCATCTAGCTTTCTTTCAGGACGACCTTTTCTCAGTTTTCCATCAGATACAGAGGCCCTCACTTTTGGAACAGTTTACCTGGTCATATAACAAGTAACACAAATTTCAACTCATCTAAGAAACAAACCATACACTTTTATTAGGTGAGTTAAGTAATACAACATGATATGCATTTTTAATGCATATTTACAAACACATACTCTCCCTACTTTCCTAACTTATAAATAAACATTCTGTTTTTTTATTTTATTTTTTATTTCCCCTTCCTTTCTCTTCATCACTGTTTTAAATATCACTCCATCTTATTAATCTTTTTTTGTTTTGTATGTAGATATTCTGTTCTACATTGATACTTTATCTTTGTGTTGATTGTTTTCTTTGGAGGGACAATTTAATAATAATAATAATAATAATTCATAGGATTTATATAGCACTTTTCTTAATACTAAAAGTCGCTTTACATACAATAAAAGTAAAAATAAAACAGGTAAATAAAACAGAACAAGGACAGAAGTGGGGCGAGGGTAGAGGTCATGTGTTGTATGCTTTTTTGAACAGGTAGGTCTAAAATGTTTTTTGAATAATAATAATGATTATCTTTATTTAAACTCGAAAATCATTGAGAGCAAGCCCTCATTTACAATGACGACGAGCATATAAAATAAACATTAAAATGCATGACAAGCAAATAAAAGATATAACCCAAAAATAATGATCAATTAAAAACTGACAACAATTAAAAGTAATGTTACAACCACTGAAAAATAATGTTTCACAAAGTCAGTTAAAAGAGGTACAATCAGAGGTTAAAGATTGAAAAACTAATGATTAAACGAAAACCAGTGCATTCGTTTTTAAAGTGCTTTGAAGTGAGTCAGAGTTGCCGATGTTTAGAGGGAGAGAGTTCCAGAGAGCCGGGGCATCGATGGCAAAGGCTCTGTCCCCCAAGGTGCGGTGCTTGGACTTGGTGAAAGGGGACAGGAGATTGGCATCTGATGATCTGAGGGGGTGAGAAGGGGAGTGGCGTTTCAGGAGGTCGGTCAGGTAAGAAGGGGCGAGGTTATTGAGGGCTTTGTAGGTTGCTCCTCCGGCACGTAACATGTTAGTGGTTAGTTTAATTATTGAATGTACCTGTTATATCCTGGCTCCTGTTATTGAACAGCAATGTTTTGTTCTTCTATATGCGCAATAAATAAATACAAAGTAAGTTTTTTTTCCATAAATATCCAACGAAGAAAAATAACAATGTAATGTTTGTCAACTTTCCTCTTGGACATGTCTGTTCAATGAATCCTTTCCCAGATAAAAAGAACAGACAGTTTGTTACCTACCTGTCTGCCCTCCCCCTGAGCTCCTGCCCTCCTCTCAGCCATCCGCGGTTGCCAAGGTTTCCGTGTACGCGCTGCCCGCGAGAGCGGAGCCGCGCGCTTGTCATCCAGTATTGCCAGACATGGCGGCGGATCTACAACCCGAGTGGATTTCTTGTCTCCCTTCTTCCTGGAGTTATGGGGTTACCCGGGATGGACGCGTCTTCTTCATTAAGTAATTATCTCTCTAAAGAAACACGGCTCGAGTTTTCCCTCCTTTTATAATTCCCACAAAGTCACCGTGTTATACTGACTGCCTTTTCCCCTCTCTCCACAGCGAAGAAGCCAAGAGTACAACCTGGCTGCATCCAGTAAGTGGCGAGGCGGTAATAACCGGGCACAGGAAAACTCCAGGTAGGTGTCACTTTACCGTGCTCAAGTTTCTCTCTTATGTTGGACGTCATGTCGTGTTGTTGTGGCTGCACATATGCCCCAAACCCGACACTTCCCACGGTGAGAGGGACTGAGAGAGAGGCTGTGACATGCATGCTGTGTTTCTGAACACATGAGTGGGCTTGGGGTCGCTCGTGCTGTGGAAAGTGAGCCCTCTCACCTCTGTCTGTGCTCGTACCACGTTCCGCGTGAGCCTCGTCTAACATATACTTGCAAACTTATAAACGACGACGACGACTTTTAACAACAACCAGCAGCATGCAGCAGAGTCATGCCGGGTTTCTCTTGTATTCTAACACGCCGGAGTCCTCTTCTTATCTCACTCTGTCAAAATGTGCATTGAACTGAAGCCAACCCGATTGAAACATTTGACAGGTAAAGAGCAACAGCTGCTGGAGACTGAGAGACTAGTAGCTGGCAATCCACAAAATGAGCTTCCTCTCTCCCACTATTCTAAAAAACTCTGAATCAGTCATTAACGCAGTGTGTTACTTAGCTAAATGAGATCCTTGCAGTGTACAGTACTAGTGACGTTACCATGTAGCAGCCTCCTCATTCAACCTCAGGTCTCTGCAGAGCATTCCCACTCATGTTATTGAACACTGCATCTTAGAGGAGCTGCCACTAAGCACTCATCTGCACACGTTGCCTCTGTTAATCAATGCAGTGTTTAACATTTTAGGTTTATAGCAGGGGTGTCAAACTCATTTCAGTTCAGGGGCCACATACAGCCCAGTTTGATCTCGAATGGACCAGACCTGTAAAATCGTAACATAATAACCTACAGAGAAGGACAACTCCAAATGTTTCACTTTGTTTTAGTGCAAAGACACACTCTGAAAATGTTCACATTTCATGAACTATCTTTTTAGAAAAACAGCTGTTTTTTTTCGCCATGAGTCTCATAGTGAGACCTATGTATGTTAAACATGTGCACGATATGTGGCTCCTTTTTTCGAAAAAGGGGGATCCACTGCTCCTGCTGTTACAAGTTTACAGATACGAAAACTTTAGTGTTGATTGGTCTCTAAAAAGTCGATGAATTTCCACTGGATTATGCAAACTGCAAATATTCTCCTAGAGTGCAGTTCAGTTGAGCTCCATCAGCACTATGGTTGTATGCGACCCCCAGAGGACAAATCTGAAACATTAGTTACTTTTTTTGAACAATTGTAGCTAATGTCTTCTCTGTAATTGTTTCACTTTGGGAAGTCATCCACGGACGAGATTGGAACCTCTTGCGGGCTGGTTTTGGCCCGCGGGCCGTATGTTTGCCACCCCTGGTTTATAGCATTTCTCAATTACCCCGAATTGAAACAGGCATTTAATCATTAGTCAGTTGCCACAGTATTCATCCTCAAATATTGTGATTATCTGTCAGAAGTCAAAGCCCAGTATTCCCACGTTGTTGTTTTTTAAATGTAAGGATTTTCTGCATTGATTTGTCTTATGTAATAGTTAAATGCATCTGTTAGGAATTTGGACTGCTGCTTAGAAAAATGCAGCAATGTGAAGACATATCAACCTTGAGGAAAGCATAACGAGTGTTCAATTTTTTGATTATTTCCTCACATTTAAAGACAAAGCAATTAATGAATCAGAGAAAAACTGGCTAAAAAATAAGTTGAAACAGGCATTTAATCATTAGTCAGTTGCCACAGTATTCATCCTCAAATATTGTGATTATCTGTCAGAAGTCAAAACCCAGTATTCCCACGTTGTTGTTTTTTAAATGTAAGGATTTTCTACATTGGTTTGTCTTATGTAATAGTTAAATGCATCTGTTAGGAATTTGGACTGCTGCTCAGAAAAATGCAGCAATGTGAAGACATTATATCAACCTTGAGGAAAGCATAACGAGTGTTCAATTTTTTGATTATTTCCTCACATTTAAAGACAAAGCAATTAATGAATCAGAGAAAAACTGGCAAAAAAATAAGTGACAATGAATGCCAGTTGCAGCCCTTGAGGTCTATTCAGCTGGGAATATCAAAATAATTGCCTTTTTGCCTGATAAAAATCAAAGAAAACTAAAGGACCATCAATTGATATTCTTTTTTGTTCCTTTTTTCACTTGCTTTTTATTGATTTTTAGGCATAGACTAAACAAAAAAAAAAAACAAGACAAACATTAAGGACATAAAGGAAATTAAAAAAGAAAATACAAATACAAGAAAGATGCTATAATGCTGACAGTAGTTGAGGTGGTGAAATTTACAGCACAAATATAAGAATCATACAGTACGAGAAAGAAAAAAAAAGACAAAGAACAAAACATAAGCATCGGCGTTTTGCAATGTGAGTTGGTGGCAGCTCTAAAAACATAAGTGTCATCTGAGTAGCCATTAGGAGGGTTAAAGCGCAATGCGAGGTGGCTTGAGAGGGAGGTATGTTGGAAGAGGTCGTCCATTTGTCCAAAAGGGGCTTCCATATTTTCATGAAAGTGTTTTCTCTGGCAGCCAATTTGTATCACAGTCTTTCCAAATGCAAAACATTCCCCAAATCTTAGAGCCATTGCTGAAATGAAGGACTTGTTTCTGACTTCCACATTTGTAAAATAAGGCGTTTAGCCAACACTGTACATAAGGAGATAGATTGCCCTAAATATTTATCTATGGAAGGGTTTGTGTCTACTGAACCAAAGATGGCATGAAGTGGGTCTGGATAGTTTTATTAAAAGCTTTATAATCAAACACAAGGTTCCAGAAGGAGACTAATTTAGGGCAAGACCAAAAATGATGGGCAAGTGTTCCAGCATATTGTTATTGTTTACATTTATCACAAAGCGGGGAAGTGTAAGGATATATGGCATGAAGTCTAGCTTTGGAATATTGATTTTCAAAATAGATGGTGACAGATGTTCACTTTGCCGATCTGTTGTTGCATATCTGCTTCTCGGCATACAAATTAACAGTTGAGAATGCACCAACCTTACTATCTCGTTGCACACAACTTCTGTTTGCTCCAAAAGTTTTGCATTAACTTGTTTTCTACAACTCTCCCTCTCCCACAGACCTCCCTACTGGATGGGAAGAAGGATATACTTTTGAGGGTGCACGCTGCTTTATCAAGTGAGTTTAACACCCTCCTACCGTGAGGCACACACCCGCCATGACCCCAGAACCTGTATACCCTGTCTAAACATGCCACATGCATATTCAAATAACATTCCTTTTGCATGTAACCATGCATGCCTTAATTATAAAGAAGAATGTATTTATTGCCAGTTTTACTGCCCAGAGTGAACAAAACTCTCTCTCAAATGCTGTGCTGCTTTTGAAAACATGCTGTGTTGTTGAAGTCAATATTGCATGGTCATAAATTGGGAACCTTTACACCCTATTTCTGCACTGTAGGAGCCGGTCGCAAAAGTTAATGATTACACAGAAACATTGTGCAAATACTAAACGGACATGGGCAAAGTGTGGTTGCTGCCTTCTAGTGAGTTGTATTTGTTCAGGCTTAGCCTCCTCAGAGTTGAGACTACTTGGAAAGTTGGGCCAACTTTTAATAAGTGTTATCTTTTTCTGACAGTTCTCTTCACTGTTTGGGTCTATGCAGTCTGCTCACACTTTGAAATGACACTAGTCTAGAGTAGATGCGGGAAAAATGTCTTTGATACACTCCAACTCACTATATTTAAGACTTTCTATTTAAAGTCCCCGTACATTGATTTAGTTTTGAACATCTTATCTCCCATATCCTCATTTTGCTTTCGCTGTGTGGGCAAGAGAAAATGTCATCCATGTCCACTTAAACATTTGGATTGCTCAGGTTGTGCCCTCTTCTGTTTGAGGACCAGGATCTACATGATTTACATCAGTGGTTGGCCCTGATACAAAGTTGTTCATCTGCAGTATTTTTCACAATCTCAGATCAATGGTAGTCTGATGCATGCGGCAAATAAAAAGAGATCACAAGTGTTATCATTCAGTCAGCACTGATTCATCATCTGTCATCAGAGTATTTCACATCTAAGGATATGAGTGGAAATATTCTGTTATTCTGCATGTCTTAATGAAATGCTCCCCTCACACAAGAGGTTTAGATATTCTGCAGATGGATTTCTCTGCCAAAATTTACAAGAATGCCTCTGTATGATTGAAGACATTGCAATACACATGCTACGAATTTAGGATATTATGCCTTATTATCCCCACTCAATCCCCTCTCAGCTTTGACTTCCTCATGAATTTGAAGAGCTTTATGTGGCAGGTTGCCAGGCAGTCAAACTGAAAGGCAGTCATTTTATATTCCAGTATTTTATCACAGCTTCTTAGCCCACAAAAAAATGGAGTCAGGGACCACATTCATTAGTTGATCACTGTGATTCTGGCACAGTCCAATGACACGGTAATGTTCAAGTTGCAAACTAATCGTGTTGTCCCCTGCAGAGCTTGCAGACAGCATGTTAGAAGTGGAGAAAAACATGGCCCCGTATGCAGGAGCTACATTTTAACAATATTTTACATTTAAGGACAAAAATGAAACTGGATCAGTTAATTCAGTAGTATTTTATTAAGTATGCCGGTTTGCTGTAGTCTGAACCTCAATTGCATTATCTGTCTGTCAAAAGGGGTCACTGGCCTGTATGCGGGTTACAAGATAAACCAGCTGTTTAACAAAGGATTAAGAGAGTGCAGACTGTAGTGATTAAAGGGATCTATGTGAAGTTCAGATGATAGATCTATATTCACTTCAAGACATTGTTTTTTCTTACATACATGATACAGATGTAATTTAATATCTATTTATTATGTTTAAGCCTAGCTGATGACTAATGATTATGTTCATTATGAAATAATCTGCCAATTATTTTCATGAATGATGGATAATCCCTTAGTGTATGAATACAGAACAGATATTAGAAAATGCAATTTCTCAGGGCTTAAAATGCAATTTCTGTATTTTTTCTTTTTCAAAACAACAGTTTAAAACACAAGGAGGATGTCCTCACATTTGGCCCCCTTTCACACAGAGAGCTCAACCTTAGTACGCATAAAGCGACAGGTCCCCTAATAGTGAGGCTGAATTCTCAAAGATATAAGTAAGTTTGAAAATGTGTGCCCCCCCCTATCACAGCCCTGGACATAGTTTCTTCAGTTACCCAATCCATTAAAGGTGCAGTTGGTAGTTTTTTTTCTGCTGGGTTAAGAAAAAAGGTAATACCCATTGGTACTCATCAGTAATTGAAGTAATTTGAGATTATGGCCAAATCTCTGTGTTTTTCAATGCCTTTGTATCAAGCAATGTTATTATTCCCCTCCATTCCCATTACCACGAACCAATCAGAGTTACTCTTCCACCCTCTGTCCCGGTTGGTTGAGTGGCAGCCCCTACTAGGTGGTCCTGAATGGCTGGGTAGCCGGCACTACTTCCTCATAGAATAAGCATGAGAAGTAAGGGAAATCTGGTGGGTTGGGGTAGTGTTGACATTCGATATCTCTCTCCAAACTGATGTTTATATCACAACGACCAACAGCAGCTTTAATCTGACAATTTTTGTAACTGCTAACACTTTTATTTGGAGATACTGTAATATTTTGTGATTACAGACAATTCGAAATCTGCCATTTTTTAAAAATTTATATTTTTGGTCATTTTTGCCTTTAATGGACAGGACAGTTGAAGAGAGACAGGAAATGTGGGGAGTAGAGAGTGGGGAAGGAAATGCAGCTTATAGTCTAGGCTGGAATCGAACCTGCGAACTCCGTGACGAGGCCTATAGCCTCTGTATATGGGGTGCACGCCTCAGGCTGGCACACATTACAGGATTCTTTAAAGCACAATATGTCTCTCTTCTGATCTTATAGTGTGGTGTGCACTACGGAGCACACCACACACCAACCGATTCTTCAGCAGAGTATCAGGTTCTTCACGCTCAATATTCAAAATCTAACGTAGTAAAACGTGACTTTGGTGTAAACAAACATGGCGGACGGAATTTCGGTCCAACTCTTCTCTTTGTCCGTCCTGTTGTGGTAGGTTTTGGATGAGACGTTATATAAACATTCATGCTGTTGCCACAAATCAACCAGTTGGTCTTCCATTTCGGAGGTCCAAGAGACTTTTGTTTTGTTTTCACCGGTGTCATGTTTTTGTTTGTTCACTCTTAATACACCCCACAGCACAGGAAAAAGGAAAATCAGACACCATGTTGTTTGCAAACATCCAACAAGCAGGCCTTTGCTGGCTTTGATCGTAAGGCGGAGATCGGGACAAAAATCAGCACAATTATCCTGTAGTGTGTACCCGCCTTTAGACCGTTAGGCCAGCACGCCCCCAGAATCTGCCTAATTTGAATGGTGTTAAAACACTCATCTGACAAAGAAAAGCTGTTTACAACAACCCTGCATTAGCTGCTGGATGACTGCACAGCAGAGAAGGCACGTGCCTTTATTTGTTTGTGTGCAAAGAAGCAGCTTAACCATATGTGAATCTTTTAGTGGCCTGTAATTACAAGTACCAGTAATGATAAACAAACTGCAGGAACTTGATGTGTTCAGCTGGGTGAACTGAGCCTGCTCTGAACTGCAGCATAGCAAATATTTTACCAAAAACAGCCTGAGGAAACAGAAGCTGATCAGCAATGTGACCAGATCCGTGTCTAATTAAAAGCAATTTCAAGAATAGAGCAAAGTGGCGGAGCAATGAGTGGAATAATTTAATTTAGCAAGCGTCCAAAGATAAATAGTTCAGTTCAGTGGATTGTCATTTTTTTTCTTTCTTTGTGGTGATACTCATTGCTGTCTCACCTCTCTAATCAGCTCCCACTGTTGCTCATCAGTGGTGCATGTCAGCTTTTGAGCTGATTGCATTTTGTAATATTATTCTCAAGTTCTCAAAACAAAATGTATGCATGAGTTCCTTATGTAGAAGGCCAACTGAAAATCTGAGTAGACATTCTTATTGAATTAGACTTCACTATTAACATGTACACTGGTGCTGATTTTGTGATGAAAATGCAGATTATTACCCTACATAAGACTGCTTATGTGTTTGTTCTACTTTCCCAGGCTAAGGTATTCCCTTTTAGAGCTCTTAAAATTCATCTCACATGGCCACCACTTCATTCATTCAGTGTCATTGAGCTCATCTGATAAATAGGTGTGGTGGAGTCACAGCACAAGATCACTTCATCAGTAATTAGTGATGAAGATATATCTTGGATGTGATTAAACTCCTGTAATCAGCTCTGTCAAACCATGCCTGTTAATTAACCTGGGGCTCGTTGTTTTGGCACAGGAAGTTGTTGACAGGTTTATGTGACAACTGTCCGGGACACTTGGAGCATTAGGACACAATCGTTTGGGCATTTTGAGGCTTTATGTGAGGCTGTAGAGGTGTAACGACTCTTTTTAACAACGATTCAATTCTCATCATGACTCGTCGGTTGCCGATACAATTAAAGGACAATATTGGTTCATTTAGAACGATCTGCCCTGAAACGATTCAGTGACTTGAAATCGATTCAGTAACTTTTTAGCCGAAAATTCAACCAGTGTGACTGTGAAATAAATACCTTGATACTGGACAGTCCTAGATGCCTGTTGTTTCTTGTGAGGGAATCAGGTATAAATTATGTATACAAAGGTTGTGTGAAATCCCATGGCGCCTTAGTAGGTGGTTAGATAGATTTGTCATGTTGTTGTGGACATATCCTGCAAACAGCGAGTGACTTATATAGAACATCTCCGTCTTTGCAAAAGCCAAAGTGTTTCCACACAATGGACCGCAATGGTGGCTTGATCATTTCCATAGACTGTATAAAATATGGATGTAGTATGCGTGACGTCACCCATCTGTTTCTGAAGCGCTGTTTTGAGGCCAATCGTCGACGTCAGCCATATTGCTGCTGTCGAGTGATTGTGACGTAAAGAGGCGGAGTTTGAGCCTCCTAGCCAACTGCTACAGTGTTCCCGCAGTCAGCTGTACCTCTCATTGGAAGACTTGTAATCTCAATATCTTCGACATTGCCGCGTTAGAAAAAAATTAACCCCCTGTACAGTGTGTGCCGATCGAGAAATGAGCTATCCAGACCACGCTCGTCTTTTGTACCAGGCTGTAAACATGTTTATTTCTGCTGTGAAGATCGGCTTTTATGAATTGGTGTGTATGTGGTTTCTGGTACTTCCGGAGCCAGCCTCAAGTGGATCCTCGATGAACTGCAGTTTTTAGCACTTCCGCATTGGACTCATATTTTTAGACCGGAGGTTGCCACTTAATAATTTCTCACTCACCGGCTTCTCCTCTGCCATCCGCCATGCTGTTTTGTTGTCTGCTGGCGCGTGGCGATGACGTCACAGACAGGCAGCCTGAATTGAGTAACGTTTAACATCTTTATCATTAAAAGTGCTAAAAAACCACATCCATATAAAGTCTGCCGTGCTTAAATCCAATGCGTTATTTCCTAGTATCGATACAATCGATTTATTACTTTTTAAAACGATGTTAGATCGATATATGTCATCAGGAAGACCAACTTGCCGAGCACAGATCGATGTAGTCGGATCATAGGAATATGAATTGATACATCGATGTAGTAGATGAATTGTTACACCCCTATGAGGCTGCCCATAGCCCATAAGAACCATTGGCCTGATAACAGCTGGAAAAGAGCTGTGTGTTATGGTAAACTGCCCTTACTATGCTAGCTACTTCATATAGGTAGCTCTTCTAAGAGGGTCATTTTTGCATACATAAGATGCAATGGTTCAAACTGAAAAACAACACTCTCCTCCTGTTTCAAGACTCCTTAAATAACGCCTCAGTCATTGATTAATTTCTATGACTCAGTCTTCTTGATCCTGCAAAATGACCTGGCTCTCACGTGCTGGCAGTGTGGCTCGGCTGTAACCATCAGGTTACACAGTGTGAGCATCAAGGAGCAGATTGTGCTGACGCAGGCCGTCCTCTGATGGAACGTGATGGGAAGGATGGAAGGTGCAGATTGTCGGTGCGATAGTGTGGACGAGAGGCGCAAGATTTGATTCATTTATGTCGCTGTGAGTTTTGAATGAGTGAAGGTCAGCGCAGATGGTAATTGAATCAGTCATGGCTTGCTGCGCTCCCCAGACTGCGCAGCCGTCTTTGAGGTTCCTGGGTGGTTTGCAGCCCAGTGCCAACACAGCTTTTTTTTTGGGGGGGGGGGACTACATGTGCACTGGTTGGCACTTGCTTCCCCACAGCCAGTGAGACAACTAGGAGGTATAATTTGCACATGTATGACTTGCATCAGTGTGTTTTGACTGCTTTGTTTTCAGACAAAAGTTACCAAAAAATGAAAATATTCTGAAAATACTGAGGTCAATAATCTGCTACCACTGCTTCTGTTACATCATGTCTAAGAATGTACAAGTTTTTTTTTTTTTTTTTTTTTTTCTGAAGAACACACCCACACATGCAAACACACACACATGGGCACACACACGTGCACACACACACACATGCGCGCACACAGACGTGCACACACACAAGCGCTAACAATGCAAGTATTGATGGATCTATTTATTTAGTGATCAACAATTCGATATCTGTGATTCTAAGTGAAATATTGATACATATCCTCATCTCCAAGATATGCAGATGAATATATTAACTGACCACACCTTCATTGAATGTCTAAAAGAGTGAGTCATAGATTTATGAAATCATAACTAAAATGTTTGTATATGTAAACATGTAATCGTTTGTACTCAGTTTGCCTACTGTCTTGTTTTGCTTGATATTTTAATCTATTCCTGATACGTGTAAACCTTCTTGGCAATAAGCCCTGATTCTGATTCATGCCATTTCTATGCTTTGAAGTTGAATCCAACTAAAGTAAATTTAATTTCTAAGATATTAAATTGTATGGGGATGAAAGTGATTTACTCCCCTCATATTAAGACTGAATGTTATATTGTTTGACCTTTTAAAACTGAGATGTGCAACACTCACATTGTCAGCCATATGACCTGAAACACACATGCTGTCACTACTTTCTCCAGGATTAATCTATAAATATGTGTTATCACTTTAATGCAGCCCGTCACTTGAACACACAGAACTGACCGCTGTGCATGCAGAGTCTGTGTCTGTGTGTTACATGACTGTAGAATGTAAACATGCATGTAATGCTGCCGTCAATGATACCGGCAAACACACAATTAAGCAAGACAGTGTTTAAGACAGTGTATTCCTACTTGTCCCAGTGCTGGTTAACATTGTAGGCACACAATAGGACTGATAATTAGGACCGTGGATTCTTTACTTTAGGCGTTTTTCAACCGCAGGAACTTTACTCCGGAACTAGGGACTTTACCACTGAACTACGTGCGTTTCGACCGGAGGAACCAGGGTCTAAATTTAGTTCAAGGTGTAGATAATCTCCCCCCCTGAAAAGCCCCTGCTTGGGGGTAGTACTTTTCAAAGGTCCTGGGACTTTCGGTTAAACGTAACGGTGTTTGTAGAGTTTACATGGTTGTTGAAAAAAAAAAGGGAGTTCCTAGGAATGCATACTAGTTTAGTTTCATATTAAGATTTCAAAATATTATTTAATATCATTTTTTTTTCTCCATACGTCACTGGCCTAATTTGCACAATCTACCGGGGACTTCAACCCGTGGTCGAAATGCAGGCAACAATGGGGCCACAGGAACCTTTTAGTTCCAGGGAATGTAGTTCTGGGGGCTAAAAGACCCCGGAACTCTTGGTTGAAATGCATCGTTTTAGTAGGAACAGTGCAGTGTTGAAAATCATGTGCAGAAGAAAGAGTTACTATCATGAGGCTGGTAACACAGATTAAACATCATTTTGGACTTTCAAAAATTACTGAATGTTGGATTGATTGGTCAGTCCATTGTGTTTATGAATAAAGTTTATGAAGTAACATCTTTCCACCTGTATTCTCTCCTCCTCTTGTCTCTGCTTCTCCATGTGGGTGTTAAAGCTGCTGTTGCAGGGCTGGACACAGTGTGGTGAAAGAGGGGGAGATCTGATTTCAAAGCAAGACATAGACTTAAACGTCCAGATAAATAGTATAATAGTATCACTGAAAGTTTGAATCAATCATAAGTAAATACACTGCATTGTCTGCTATAAATTCATGTATTTTTCTCATAATGCAATATATATCGTAGGAAGGAAGGACATTGCAGAATCAGCTTTTACAATACCGTGTAGCCTAATCTCATATGCATATACACTTGTTCACACACGCACGCACGCACGCACGCACACAAACACACACACACACACACACACACACACACACACACACACACACACACACACACACACACACAAACACACAAACACCCAAACACACATACACAGTATCGTTGTATCTCCTCATCTGCTGTGCCTCATTAAGACAAGTGTCAATACGGGTCAATAGCACTCACCTATTAGTCCTAATACATTCAGGTTTTAAGCCAGTGGCTCTTGGCTCTTGTCTCAGCTGCTGAACTTGGCAATACATCAGAGAGCACTGAACTCCATCCAGGCATTCTGCTGCTTCAGTCCTCCAGGAGCTAAAAGAATAATCCACACATCAGAGAAACTGACACTTTTTCCTGTACATTACATGAGTGTTACTTTGCACTCTGTGTCGAGGGTTGGTACCTTGGAGATTTGGCTCGTACTGAAATACACATCAGTTTTGTTGTTATGCAGTTTTTTAAAGCTCCTGTGAAGAACTCTCAGTTTTTGTTGATTTTGGCAACCTCTGTGGACAAACTTTTATCTCTTTGCTGATCTTGTCCTGTACATGTGTAAATGATGTTTTCTGATGAAAGTCTCTTCCTGCTGTCTTTTGACAGACATAAATATCACTCACAGTGAATCTTTGCCTCAGAAACAGTCAAAAAGACTGTTGTAGCAGCATGCTGTTAATCTAACCAACAGCATTTACAGACATAACAAATACAGGTACAGCTCAGACATCTAGAGTAACATGAAAAAATAATATTTTTTTATATATCATTATTTTTAAGAAATTGAAATGTAACATATTCAAGGCTAATTTCACATAAACTTAATTTTTTCTATCTTAATTTTGATAATTATTGCCCCAAGCTCAGAAAACACAGAGTATTTCAAAGTTTGAGATTATTTCAACTAGGGATGTTCACAATTAATCGATTATCGATTAATTGATTGTTAAGAAATTACTTGAAACACATTTTTGTTTTCAATTTTCTGTCATGTGGAACAAACATCATGTGGTTTCATATTACACTCATCTATCAGGGAGGTGTTTTTAGTTTAGAGCATGTTTTGATGTGAATCAGCTGTTAAAGGTGTTGCGCACAGCGGAGACGCTCAGATGGCGACTGCGGCTGTGCTTCAGGTCTCCACGAGCACTTTTTAAAGAGGATTAATGTGTAACTGCTACCAACAAAGACACAGACACAAAGGTTCACAACTTTAAACAGGACATTTTAACCTAGATATAAAGCCAACAGACTGGTGGGAATTGCTAGTACACTACCTTTGCAGACCAGCAACATCAGAGCCGTCTGAGCTTTTCTGCCGCTGGACTTATTCTGACCCGGTTGCGCTCCCGGCTGACACCTGACCGAATACACGTTTATTTGCTCAATAAGAACAGTAGACAGAAAACTGGACACTGTGAGTCTGAAGTACTTTTCTGTTGTGCCTCCACTTTATAAGATTAGGTCCGCGGAGAATATTTTCATGAGCCTGGTCGTTGATAATCAGTGTTAAACATGTACCTGTATTCAATACTGTCAGTTATATGCATTTTGTTGCTGTAGAACATATAATTTAGGGGAAAAAAATTGTGTGGCCTTGTTTTTCACATAAGAATAATAATCCCTTTTTATTGATTAATCGATAATTGATCGTTAACATTTCCAAAAATCGATCACGGAAAATACTTAAAATGTATATCACTAATTTCAACTCAAGGTTGAGAAAATGAATACTCAAATATCCTGCGTATCTCTCAGTCAAGTTCAGAACATGGAACTGGAATCATGAGGAAGACTGCTGACCTGACAGTTGTCGATCCTCGGCACCATCCACAAGGAGAGTAAGCCACAGAAGGTCATTGCTGAAGGGCCTGGCTGTTAGCAGAGAGCTGTATTAAAGCATATAATCGAACGTTGACTGGGAGGGAAGAGTGTGGTGGGAAAAGGTGCACAGGCAGCAGGGATGACCGCAGCCTCGAGAGGACTGTCATGAAAAGTCCATTGAAGAAGGGCTTCACAAGGAGTGAAGACTGAGGCTGGTGTCAGGACAGGACGTCTGCAGGGAAGGGGCTACGACTGTATTAGGCCACTTCTGAACAGAACCATCAGAAGCATCTTACCTGGGCTGAGGAGAAAAAACAGGAATATTGCTCTGTGGACTGAAGTCCTTTTTTCAGATGAAGATGAGAACAAGTTCACAAAATTCTACTTTTTTTTTTAGCTGCACCTCTAAAAATAGTCTGAATGCTTGCTTTTGTAGGTCATATAACGGTACCACTATTAATTTTGCCCTGTTTCATAACCAGCCAAGAATTCCTCATAGGAGCTTTAAAGAACGCATGTATGCTGCACAAGCTCTGTGCAACATACTGAATTGAGAATGGAGCAATTGGACATTTCTTTTCATCCCTTTTTTTGTGTCTCCCTCCCTTGGGGCTGACTAGTGAATTCTGCAGCCACCCAGAGTGCCGTATCTACTTGGTTAGTTTTTTTGTTTGTGACGTAAACAGGGTTTTTGATGAGACTGTGCCATCTGGCAGATTTGTGTTTTCCATTTTATCTCTGTAGCACATAATCCCACATTTTAACTTAAGCTGCAGGACATGATTTGGCCAATTGAGCCAGCATTTCGTCAGAGTGTTTGCCGTTAATGTCTGCTAATGAGGATTCTCGACCTGTGAGGACCTTTCAGAAGTGTGTATCAGGATAAATGGGGTGATTTCAGTTTTAAGGTGCAAAAGTCTTAATATGTCAGTCGGAGAGTGATGACCCTAATTATGAATTTGTTGCCTGGTGGAGTGTTTGCAGTGATTACATTTATGAGAAGACAGGTACAGATCACCTGCCAGTTCTCTCTCTTTATACTCTATTTTTGTCCCATTTTCTTTGTATGGAATAACCAAAATGCAGAACTTCAGACTAATAGCCGGAGCTTGCACAATAAGACAGCTGACATCTTGTTTTGAAAGCTAATGAGTGAATTATAAGTTCATGAGGGGGCTCAAACACCTTATGCTCACAGTGATTCAGACCAAAAGTCGTGCCTGATTGCTGCCCAGTTATTAATGTTTCATTTGATGACATTTTGTCAGCATCCTTTGAGGGTAATTTGCTGCTCCTGAGTGCTCATCAGTGTAAAGTGCAATATTAAATATAAATATTGTACTAGCCCGCTCTGCAAGCACCACTTTCATTAGACTGTTCACTTCTGCTGCTGCATAATTCATCACTCAGAACAGAGGAAAACATGTCAATTGAAATTTGAACAATCGTGACAAATGTGTCTCCACCATGTCTCTGTTAGTGTTTGGCTTATTCTGAGTTTTGGGTGCCCACACAGTTTCCGAATGCACATATTAAGGTAGGTGTTTATAGTTAGTGGGTACTGGATCAATATTCAGTTTTGGTGATTGTCCCTCACATATGAATAATCAAAGTCTCTTTTTGATGATTCTGTTGTTTATTATTGATTACAGATGAAAGTTGTGCATTGTGATGACTCAGCAGTATCAGCAGAAACAAGCTGTAAATACCAAACCTTGATTTATAACAGTTGTCTTTCTAAATAGTGACCATATAGTGTTTATTTCTGTGCAGATGGCATCCTCAAGACCAGCTTCCATCTCTTTTAGCTCTGTTTTTAGTCTCCACTTACCCCTGAGGGAAATATCTGGCTATTTAGCTGATTAAAGCACTGAGTTCACCATCTATTTGCAGTCTCCGTTTTTTGTGAAGGGCAGGTGGTGTATAGGAGGTAGCAGCACAGCTTCATTCAATACTACCAATTTAATAAGACATCTAAAAAATAAACATGTGATGGAATGGAACACTGCATACTCACTAAACCAACAGAGGAAAAGGCAGCTGTGCTGAAACAACAAACTCAGGGATTTAAAAGGATGGATAAAAACCCTCAAGAGAGAGAACGGAAAGGCCAAAAAGATTACAGAGAAGGTGGTTGAAATCATCGCTTTGAAGAGTCAGCCCATGTCATGGTAGAGCTGTCTTTTGGATCCACGGTATGTCCTGCTGTCTCAACACTACATCTCAGACACAGACACACCGAGTTCATGACAACATATGAGGTGATTAAAAACATCATGTGACTGCTGAAGTTGTACAGACATTTGGACCTCTGACGTTTGTCACATGTCATTGCTGAGCCTCACTGCAAACTGGATTGATTCCTCCACTTCTGAGTTTAAGCATGCAGTATTGGTTGCACACCTGTTTTGTGGATCACATACAGCAGGGGGGTCAAACTCATTTCAGTTCAGGGGCCACATACAGCCCAAGTTGATCTGAAGTGGGCCCGACCAGTAAATTCATAACATAATAACCTATAAATAATGAAAGCTCCAAATGTTTCCCTTTTTGTTTTAACGCACAAAAGTACAAATGAATTCTGAAAATTTTCACATTTAATTAATTATCCTTTTACAAAAACAGCTGTTGTATTTATCACCATGATGAGTCTCATAGTGGGAAGAATATTTTACTCTTTAAGCCCTGAAACCTGCTGCCAACACACCAAACACAAAGGTCACCCATTCACCTGACACAGAGTGTGATGTTTACTGCAAAAGAACAGATAGATTATAATAATGAAGAAGGTACAAATTTAAAATAGTAGTTACATTTATTGAAAAATTGCAGTTAATGTCTTCTCTGTAATTTTTTTTACTTTACAAAGTCGATCCCCGGGTTGGATTGGATGCTCTGGCGGGCCGGTTTTGGCCCACGGGTCGCATGTTTGACACTCCTGACATACAGGATAGCATGTAAAACAGGCCATTGAGGAGAGACTCAAAAAACACTGTGCAGCTCTATTATCTAGACAAATGCAAGTATCTGATTGGGACTTGATATTAACAGATACTCGGTATAAGACAAATTGGATCAGGACATCCCTAATCAAAGCTGGAGAATAGTTCAAGTTGGAGCAAGCTAGTGATGAATGAACAACATTAGTAAGCTACATGCTACATGTTAGAAGCAGCATCCAATGCAAGAGCCTTTCCCTCAAACATGTTCACTTTTGGAGCTAAGTTCTCAGTAGCTAGCATTGGTTCATGTGCAGTGAATGCAAAATGAGGTCATGCAGTTAGATGAGTAGGAAACAGGCATCAAAACATGTAATTTGGTTAAATTAAGGACTTATTACAGTCCTGTGACAGCCATAGACACCTGTTTTTTTTATTTATTGAGAGGATGTTTCAAAAAGTGCATCCATTGAGTTTCCTTCCTTCCTGTTTAGTTCTTAGAGTGTCATTTTTTTTATGCCGCCTGACCACAAATTCAGTTTCTGCTTTGCCTCTTCTCCTGTCTGCAGACACTTCACACACTGACACTTAAGGGCATTGGTAAAACCAGGTACCTTGTCAGAGATCTGAAGAACGGATTAGCATAAAGACTTAAAGCGAAGGGGATTTTTTTAGAGTTTCAAAAGTGACATCAGCTGAAGTGAGTTAAAATCCTGCCGTTCGAGGGGACAGTCTGAGGAATGAGCTCTCGTTAATAAACATTTCTGTCCGTGTTGGTTTGCGGTGCCTCTGTCAGCATTTTCATTATGCAAGCTTGAGGGTTGTGGTCTTAATCTTGTCGGGTAATCACAACAGGATCCCTGTCAGTCCTCCATCGCTGTCAGACACACAGTTAGGGCAGACCTTGAAGGATCTTTGTCCTCTCCAGAGAATAATACAAGCTTCTATCAGCGAGCAAAGCCTCATATCAGACCTGATTATGTAACCCTGAATATCCAGTCAAAGCAGTGTGATAGTGAGTGTGGGAGAGGTGGCCAAGTGTGCTATCAGAGCAAACTAGAGGTAAAATAGGGCTGCGAGTTTTGATACTTCAATAAGTGACACAGTTTTTAACCTTTTGAAGAAAAAAGGGCGTTTAAGCTAAATATTGACTTTACAGTTGAAGTGGCTGCTTTAGTGCATCGAATCAAATGCTCTCTGTTAGGGCTGTTTAGTGGAAAGAGTCTAGTGATACCCTTTGTACTAGGATACAGGTGTTACAATTTGATACCTTATGATATATTATGATACTGCTAGTAAGGGGATATATATATATATATATTGCGATTTTCAAAATCTGGGCCCGTATGCACGTCCAGCCATTACACAAATGGGACCATTAGTCTTAACGTACTGTTATTGAACGGCTCATCTGGCCGTTGGCTGCTTGAACGACTGCAAATAATTGGCCAATTAACTAATTGCGCCATGAAAGCGAGGCTGGTGCAAAACGTCATATGTCTAGGGAACGTCCTGGAAAACCTCTATCCAACGAATTCAAATTGCGCATGCCTACTATGCATAAACAACAATAAACATGGAGCAATATGCCTCATAGCCTTCAGTGTGATTTAACTCAGTTTTACATGCAAGATCAATAGTTTTGTGCAATGGGCAAAGCATATACAAATGTCTGATTGGCTGGCAGGTGTAAACTTGGACATCAGGTCACCTCAAGAAAAGCTTTAATAGACAATTAAATGTTCAACCAGCGGTTTAAATCAATGTTCATGGTAAACTCTCTCTGACTGCTAGAAACACGTTTAGCTCCATCTGTGTTGTTTTAAATATTCAAGTTCTTACTATTGTGTGAAAAAAACTGAATGCATCAAAAAATATGGCAAACCAGCACCAGTGAACTCCCACTGTTGAGATTATATCCAAACCCAATCAAAACTAATGAACTGTAGCCTTTGCAGGGTTGCTGGGGCAACAAACGTTCTTTTTGGGCATTTTTGTTCATTGGAATAAGAAGCAACATTAAACCTTACCACAGAGAACTGCTCTTCCTCTCCTGCACTGGTCGCACCGTGGAGTACTGTAGAGATTTATTATCAAGGCAACAAGGAGGGACAGTTTCATTCATTAGTTTTGCTCAAAGTGCAGTGTCCCTTGCAAACATTGAGTCAGACTGGACATCTCACCACTCTACAAAGACAGATGACCTCATTCACATCTGTGTGCAAATGAGTGTCTGATTCACTTTACATGGATTCACTTTACATGTGTGTAGCTTAGTGGAGATCACTTGAGTGTCCATAGAAAAATCACACAGTTGTAAAGACAACATGACGTAGTATGAACATGTTGTTGCCGTAAACACCAAATAGAATAGAAAAGAAGGGCCCCATGGATTGGCCCAGTATCTGGTCACCTGTACCTGATTAGGGTTGCAAAGGGGTGGAATATTTCCAGTAAATTTCTTGAAAGTTTAAATTTCCATGGGAAGTTAAGCTGGGGAATTTTGGAAATATTCCAAACTGGAAACTTTCAATGGAATTTATGGGAATTAACTGGGAATTGAGGGTCATTTAATGGAAAGGTATCATATCCAAGCAAACATATTTGTTTTGTTATAGCAGACATCCATCCAAAATAATACAATTAAAACTGATTTATTTGTAATTAGAACTTTATCAAGTGTTAAATATTTTATTGAACAATAAATTCTTTCATTGAAGAACAAAAACATGACTGTTGAGTTAAATATTACTCATCCAGGGGCGCTGGTGGCCTAACGGTCTAAGCGCCACACATACGGAGGCTACAGTCCTCATTGCAGGGGTCGCCGGTTCAATTCCCGGCCGAGACCATTTCCTGCATGTCTTCCCCTGCTCTCTACTCCCCACATTTCCTAAGGCAAAAATGCCCCAAATATAACTTAAAAAAATAAATAATTACCCATCCCCCCGACCCAACCCATACAAAAATTAACAAAAATGCAACCCCAACAAAGTCCCATTCAAAATGTTAAATGAAAAGTGCATGTAGGGGGTGTGGTCTCAATAGCCCTGCAGTAAACAGTGTGCTATGTGCATGTGATTGAGGAATAGCATAGATATTCAACTGTACTTACATGAAATCTGGTTGTTTTAGTCAAGATTATGCTAAAATATATATTCCCCAACTATATTTAAATTCCTTATTAAGAGCCTGCTTTCAATTTAGTAAATTCCTGGTTTATTCCTGTTAATTCCCATGGAAAGTTTCCAACTTTGAAAATTCCTGGAATTTTGCAAACCTATACCTGATTAAGCGGTATGATATAAGAATTGGATTGATGCAGAAAAGAGCAACTTAAAAAGTTGAGTTGAGAGGCGCGGATTTGGCCTACTGGTTAAGTTGCGCGCCCATGTAGCAGGTAGGCCCGGGTTCCAATCCAGCCTATGGCTCCTTTCTCGCATATCATTCCCCAAGTCTCTCCCATTTTCCTACACTATCCACTGTCCTCTCCGCTATCACTAAAGGTGTAAAAGCCCCAAAAATATAACTTTGAAAAAAAAGTTGAGTTGAGATATAAAGAGTCTTTTAAGCAAAATAATTTTGATGGTAAACATGACCATACAGCCCATACTTAATGTGTAACAGTATGTTTCTAAAGATGCTCATTCCCATCCACATGGCTAACATTAACAAACAGCACACCAGGGACAATGCTTTATTCAAACAGCTAAGCTCTTCGAGTGTTTACTCACCCCCTTGGCAGGAGAAGGCTCTGATTGCTGTGGCTGCTGACTCACTAACTCTGTCAGTACTCATGCAGCACTCTTGTGTGTGTAATGTGATTTAAGAGGGAAACCAGTGGACCTGGATCTGCTGTACATCATCCCTGTTTCAGCTCCATAACTCTCTGTTGTGAGGCCTGCTGCTGACGGGGGGGGGGGGGGGAGACAGACAGTCAAAAGAAGCAGTCCCTGAACTGCTCAGTCTGCTCTCACGCGTTGCAGTCTCTGTGAGGTCCTTGCCATCTGGAAGAGAAGTGTGTGTGTGTTTTGGTGTTTGGATGCTCTGTCTGTGTGTATGAACATATGTGTAAGAGATCCTCTGATGTCTGTGACTGCCCCAGGTGCTGATTAAGATAGTTTCTGTGTGAAAAATCCACATCAGCCCAAGTTATCCTCTGCTGTGGGTTCTTAGTGTTCCTGGATGCATTTTGTTGCTTACAAATTGTTGGCACTAATAGCTGCTTGTTCTTCTTTTTATCTTATGGGAAGGATTCTTTTCTCAGGATTGGAAACTGAAGGCCTGGCTGCTTTTTTAAAGGGATCAAAATACTCTTTTTTTTTTATCTGACAGACTTTCTCTTCATTTACAGGCTGTCAGATTGCTAGCAATGCCTGCTTTATTTCCAACTCTCTCATCATTCTACAAATTATCACAGACAAAGCCCTTTTTCTCAGTTCTTTGATTCATGCGAGTGCTAAAGGAAATGTATGTAATCCAACATGGTATAGACTATGTTGATTGAATGTGGCCTATCTCCTGGGTTTAGCAGGATCTGATCGTATAGCCTGTTTCTTTGCTCCTAAAGCCTCTTAGTTGTGTGATGTCTTTGATTCAATGCTGATAGAGCTGTTGAACTTGAGTAATCCCTGTTGTAATCTGCATTAAGCTGATCTTTGCTGATGATGTGGCAGGTTAGATGTATGGCAGCAGCTGCCTCATTGGGGTCAAGCTGTTGGTCAGATATTATTAGGTACACATTTATACGGGAGATCTTCGGAGAAGGAATAAGATAAAGCTCTCACAATATGTGTTCAAAGCTTTGCCATGGAGGGTGAACCGGCTGCTTAAGTCTCTGCTTCTTCTGTTCAGCCCACTTACTGTATTTTTTCATCCAGCTGGAAAAAAATAGAGGGATATGAAGTTGGAGAGGCACAAGTTTAAAAAGTTTTTGCTGCATATGATCTTTAGCCTTACTCGAGACCCAAGCATCCTTTCAATTCTTTTCTCTCCTCTGATGTGAAATGTTTTGAATATCCCTCCAGCCAGACTAGCTCCTTCAAAAGGGCCTGTTAAGTGGAGAAACAGTATTTCTGGAAGCTTAACCCTCTTGTTCCCAAACCGTCGCCACCGACAGGATTTGATATGCGTACTTCTCCAAATCGTAACTCCTGAACCGTTTAAGATATCTAGAAAATTCAAAAACCATCATAAAGCGGGGAAATAGACAAGCGGCAACCTCCGGTCTAATGGAGTCCAATGCGGAAGTGCTAAAAACTGCAGTTCATCGAGGATCCGCTTGAGTCTGGCTCTGGAAGTACCGGAAACCACATACACATGAATGGGAAAAAGCAAATCTTTACAGCAGAAATAAACATGTGTACAGCCTGGTACAAAAGATGAGTGTAGTCTGGATAGCTCATATCTCGGCACACACTGTAGGGGGGTGAATTTTTTCATAATGCGGTCATTTCAAAAATATTGAGATTACGAGTCTTCCAATAAGAGGCACAGCTGACTGCGGGAACACTGTAGCTGTTAGCTAGGCGGCTCAGAGCCTGCCTCTTTACGTCACAATCGCTCGACAGCAGCAATATGGCTGCCGCCGCCGATTGGCCTCAAAACAGCGCTTCAGATACAGATGGGTGACGTCACGGATCCTACATCCATATTTTATACAGTCTATGCTTTGCGCCCATATAGGTTTCATCACGGTAGCCCCTACGACTTCCGCAGTACGACTGTTATTAACTGTTATTATAGTGTAATAAACACACAATAATATTGAATATCTGCCAGATACTGAAAGTTGAGGTTGAGGGCAGAAGCACTCACTCATTGCACATTTTGACAACTCTACAGCCATACAATCAAAATAAATCCAGGCAGCCTGATTCTGCTCATAAGAGGGTTAAACAAGAAAGTGAAACAGTGCTCATGGTAGGATGCCGTAGAAACAAGAGGAGAGCTGATCTGTGTGTGTGCAGGGCGAAACCCCTCTTTCTGTGTTCCATGATATATGCGCCGTGCCCTGAGAATGCTGCAGCTCCTATATCATGCCGTGACAGAACCTACACCTACCTACTCTTATCTTTTTCTTTCTCGCTCAGATTCTCTTCTTGTTTCTCTATACCTCAGCCCCGTGGAAAGTGAACGGCCCAGTTGTTTTCCAGATGCTCTGTGATGATTGGGGGAGCTTTTGGAAGCCGTCACTCTGCCCAAATGTTGTACAGCTGTGAGCTCTTGGATGGCCGTGTTCAAATGTCCACAGAGGGCTTTGGGAGCAGCTTATTGTTTCCTGAAACAAACTGTTACAAATTCAGCCTCCCAATTTGTCTTTATCCACATCCAGACAGGCAGTCAGCACTCTCCTTTTTTTTTTAACTTCAACTGCTACGCATTAAGAAAATCCAAATCCCTTTTTTTCTCCCACATGTGGAGGGTTCACTTAAATATTTCAGCCTACCTTCTTTTGACACTCTTGCAGGGGATTGAATAGAAGCTGTAGTGATGTACTGTTGGCTGCCAAGTTTTCAATTTATCAGCTGCAGGATTAATATCGTACCCTGCTGGTCCTGTGGCTTCAGATTATTTCTTCCTTTCTTCAACTGCAGACCTCCCATCTCTCTCAATTGTCCCTCTCTTGCACGTGTGGGTTAGTCTTAATGTATGCTCGCAGCAGGACATTGTTTCTTTCTCTGATTCTTCTGCTCTGTTGTAATCCTCTCACGGTACTTGTCTGTGTCTGTAGAGCTCAGTGACAGCACAAACACTTTTGGCTACTTAGGTGTGCGCGTTTGATGTTTCCTCGCTCATAAGAGCCGTAGTGAGTGTTAATAATTGGGAGTAAGTGGCTGGCGGCTCTATATGTAGATTTGATAACCCTTGCCTTATCAGTAATGCTTTAATCACTTCTGGAAGGGATTGGATGCGCTGTGAGGCTCAACTTTTCCTCTACTCTATCTCCAGCGCTGGCACTTGTAGAAGCCATTCATCTAAAAAGACCTTATGTAATAGCACGACTGTGTGAAGGGCTTCCATAGTTATTCCCAACAAAACATCAAGCCCAAGTGAAACTGCTTTTCACAACCACTTACCATGCCTCTCTTGTGCGTCTGTGTGCATGCGGTTTAGTTTGAGGCCCATCCTGACTTGAGTGCACTGTAGATTCTGCTGCTAGATGGGGCACTTGACAGTTATAAATAGCACCCAGGTCATCACGACTGCTTCAAATAGCACCTATTTCTCTGAGGTGTATAAGCACTGTCAGAAACACCAGATTACAGGGAGTGGAGATATTTAAAAGTTATTTTAAAATAAATCTACATCCTAACATAGTGCCTGTATTAGGGGTGGGAATTGAAAACCGGATCCGATTTAGAACCGGATCCAATTGATCAATTCCATCGGAGTTGTACACCTCAAATGTTATCGATTCTTCTTAATGATTAATTTCCCAGCATGACGTCACAGCACTTTGTATTAAGTCACACACTCTGCCACGCAGAACTTGTAGGTGCAAATACCTCAAATATGCCAAAGCATTTGTCGACTCGGCCTCGAAGCTTGGGGTTCGCGTCGGGCCGAAGTAGAGAAGAGTTCCATGTGAACATGTTCGCATCGGGGAGTCGAACCCCTGCCTACATCTCCCCTTTCGGAAACGGGATGCTTTCCCTCAGGCTCAAGGGGCCACGTCCGGACTCACCCGGTCGAAAATGAGGCACTGAGAGCGGGTAAAATACCTCCCATCGCCCCCGGAGGAAAAGCGTTTTTTCCTCTCCAAATCAAAGTCTTTTCCTCCAGGCTCCAGGGGCCATGTCCGGACATAAGCGGCCGAAAATGAGGCACCGAGAACGGGTAAAATACCTCCATGATGACCCCCGGAGGAAAAGCGTTTTTCCTCTCCAAATTCAAAGTCTTTTCATCCAGGCTCCAGGGGCCATGTCCGGACTCACGCGGCCAAGAATGAGGTGAACCTATTGTTCAGTATGTTCAAGTTGAATATTTTCATGTTCAGTCTTGTGCAGACATAATTTTGGAAAAAATAAAATGGTTCCTTTTGGTGTGGAAGACTGTGTAGAACTACTTTTTTCCCCTCAAAAAAATACTCAAGAATCGTTAGGAGAATTGATAAGGAATTGGATTGATAAGCAGAATCGACAATGGCATTGACGTTGATAAAGTCTTATCAATTCCCACCCCTAATCCTAACATAGTACCTGTATACTGTGCATGGTGAGCTGCTTGCTGGGGATTTGTTCCTCTTTCAGGGGACAGGGAGGGATGCATTGGCAGTGCCAGTGATTGGATAATACACTACTCTTATTGCTCAACTGTTGGGTAGTGACTCTCCTGCTGTCAGAGTCCTCTCCCACGCTCTGTCCTCAGATCGGGCCGTCCCTGCTTAAGCAAATATTTGAACGGCGTGCCAAGTCTTTCATTGAGTGTATACCTGCTGTGATTGATATTGTTCATGTGTGTTTCTCACAAGCTTAATGCCATCACTAGAGTTACGGTAAGAAGAATGTGCTGCACTGGGGTAAGAAACACAGAAAACTTACCGAATGTGTTGTCCCTCTTTACGAATGCCTAACAGCTGTTTGTCCAGCAAAAACAGAAGCATGGAAAAACCTAACTATGTGCATCCCTTGATCCAAGCTGGTGGCTTGGAGGCACTGCTTGCTTTCTGCTTCCTGGAGATATAGCTGTCAGGTGATTCACAGATACCTGAAACATTAAGCACTGTTCTACTGTATACAGCCTTATCTTAAACCCTCTCAAATGTTTGTTATAATCCAAGGTTTCTCTATGCATGATATCATTGGCATAATATCTGTATCAGCAGATGAGAGCTTGAGAAGTTAATTATCTGAATCAGAATACACAAAAATGTCTGCTGACATGTACGGCTGATAAGGTGATGCATTAATTGTGCGCACGCCATGGCAGCTTACATGCGCCAACAACAAGCGTCAACATACTGACTGCATGGGAGTTTATTCAGCTGTCTGTTTTGACACTTCAAAAGCTATTTGCAATGCTTGTGAAGCACAGGTGATGGGAGGAGGAGTAAAACAGCACTCCTTTAATGCTACTAATGTTACTGTGCATCTCAAGAACTGTCATCCTGAACAGCACCAAGACTTTATGAGAAGTAAGAATGAAAAACCTGTCAGCAGCCTGTACTTCAGTCATCGGTGTGGTGGAAAATGCTGCTTTCCACTGGCTGATGATGTGTTATACCTATAGACAGCGTTACTTCTCAGATGTAGTCTTACCTTCATTGCAATGCTTTGTCTTTTGTCTTTTGTCTTTTGTCACGTAAAGAAGCAACTTGCTAATGCTAGCTTCACATGGACATCTGGACATTGAACGTACAGTAAGTCCTGTCAGCATGTTGAGTGGATTGACAACATTTAAGCCACAGATTTGTTTGTGTTTTTTTATCACTGAATGTCTATATTTAGAAAATGATACATTAATTATTCAAGGTTAGGGATGCAAAATTCCAGGAATTTTCAAAGTTGGAAACTTTCCATGGGAATAAACGGGGATAAACCAGGAATTTACTAAATTGAAGGTTGGCTCTTAATAGGGAATGTAAATATAGTTGGGGAAAATATATTTTAGAATAATCCTGACTAAAACAACCAGATTTCATGTAAGCACAGTTGAATATCTATGCTATTCCTCAATCACATGCACATGGCACACTGCTTACTGTAGGGCTATTGAGACCACACCCCCTACATGCACTTTTTATTTGCATGTTGAATGGGACTTTTTTGGAGGGAGAGCGGCTCTTTTCATTTAACATTTTCAATGGGACTTTGTTGGGATTGCATTTTTGTTAATTTTTGAATGGGTTGGGTCGGGGGGGAATGAGTAATATTTAACTCAACATTCATATTTTTGTTCTTCAGTGAAATAATTGATTGTTCAATAAAATATTTAACAGTTGATAACGTTATGAATAAATCTTTTTTAATTGTATTATTTTGGATGGATGTCTGCTTATAACAAAACAAATATTTATGCTTAGATATGATACCTTTCCATTAAATTACCCTTAATTCCCAGTTAACTCCCATAATTTCCCATAATTCCCATGGAAAGTTTCCAATTTGGAATATTTCCAAAATTCCCCAGCTTAACTTCCCATGGAAATTTAATTTACCGGAAATTCTTGTTTCATGTCTAAAACACATTTCTAAAACACAGACTGTCACAATAAGAGTCCAAAATTCTAGTACCAGAGAGACTTTTATGATTTAAAAAGTGAAGAAGTGGTTTATATGGAATTTAATGGTTTTTACTGCACCTAAAAACGGAGTGCCCCTGTCAAAGTGTAACGTTCGCACTGTGCATTGTGGGAAACAGTACGTGAGGGAGACTGGTCCGATGCATACAGAGTAATTTTCCTGAATCAATACAACAGTGCTAGTATAGTAGGCGGTTTCCAAAACAGCCTTGGTGTTATTTACATTAAAAAAAATGGTGTCTTGCTTTTTGTCTTTTTTGATTCACTTGCTCTGCCTAAGATACATTTTTACAAACAACTCTTTTTAAATGTCATCATTTTTTTCCTACCTGCCTCTCTGGTGAAAGCTTCAGTGATATTTTTCATTCATTATTTTGAAGCCTTCATTGTTAACAAGTCTCTTCACAATTATGCAATTCAACCTTTAAAAACACATTACTACTACCACCACTTCCTGTTGTGCACTCTGCAGCCCACAGTAATCATGCACCTGCATGTCATGTTGCTCATAGTTGTGAACCTTAGGATGCAAACAACACAGGGACCTGTTTAAAGCGTCGCTCGGCCACAAAGGCTGTAAAACACTATAGGCAGCCTCAAGAGAGAAGGTGCGATGAAATCAATCTGCCCCTCTTCTCTCACATCTGTTGAGCTTTTTTCAGTTGGGTTAGTGGAGTGCATAAGAGTGTAAGAGATGTGGCCACAGTGGAGAGAGCTGACAGGGGCTTCATAACTGTACTGATGATTGCACCACATTGTGATCCATCAGTCTAATCAGCTGACAGCCCTCTGCAGTGTGTTTCTGCAGCATCAAGAATGAATGTCTCAGAAAGTCAAGAGTCAGTTTTGAATATCAGCACTAGTTGCTCAAGGATAAATGCAGCCTTCCCACCTCTGTGCTGCTATTCACAAAGTGATGTGTGCAGGCATTCCTCCTCTTCTCTGACTGAGGGAGAGCTGCCTGCGTCTCACTGTAAGACCTCTGCTGGTTGCTCACATAAATACAGCCTCACCCTCTCTGACGGCGATGTTGTGATTGCTGTGTCTCACTGCTTGTGTGTGTGTGTGTGTGTGTGTGTGTGTGTGTGTGTGTGTGTGTGTGTGTGTGTGTGTGTGTGTGTGTGTGTGTGTGTGTGTGTGTGTGTGTGTGTGTGTGTGTGTGTGTGTGTGTGAGTTGGTGGGATGTAGCCCGGCGTCTTTGCTGTGTGACAGCTTTATTGCTGCCTGCCACTGGACTGATGATAGGTCTTATTGAGCGTGTGGGTGGGTTGTATGGTGTGTGTGTATGAAGGGGTGGGTACAATAACAGGCACAAATGTCACAATGGTGGAGAGAAGAGCGATGATATGATTTTCACTGAACTGCACCAACATGAGATGGACTTCATGAAGTGCACCAGGAGGATCAGCACAATTCACTGCATGTCAAGAGACTTGTGGCAGATGTGTGTGTTTGTATGGTATTAAAAACAAACAGGCATAATCCATTTAAATCAGGGGTGTCAAACTCATTTCAGTTGAGGGGCCACATACAACCCATGTTGATCTGAAGTGAGCTGGACCAGTAAAATCATGACATAATAACCTATAAATAACAACAACTCTAAATGTTTCCCTTTTGTTTTAGTGCAAAAAAGTACAAGTCTGAAAATGTTCACCTTTAATGAACTATCTTTCTACAAAAACAGCTGTTGTATTTTTTGCCATGATGAATCTCATAGTGGGCCGAATATTTTCTCTTTAAGCCCTGAAACCTCCTGCGAGTTCACACCAAACACACAGGCTACCCATTCAATGAAGAAAGTAAAGTTGATCATTTTGGACCCCTCAGCTCCAGCATGAACAGTTTGCTTGCTGGACAGTGTTGTATGCAGGGGTGTAGTGCTAGTGTTAGTAGTTAGTGGATCATCTTATAGTGCTCTAAAAAGTCTTTATGAATCTCAACCGGATTATGCAAACAGCAAGTCATCTATTTTCTCACTTTGGGAAAAAAAGCCCCAGAGCACCGGTCGCTCCGTCAGAACTAGGATTTTATGTGGCCCCCAGAGGACAAATTTGAAATAGTAGTTACTTTTATTGAAAAATTGCAGTTAATGTCTTCTCTGTAATTTTTCCACTGTGCAAAGTCGTTCCGCGGGACGGATTGGAACCTCTGGCAGGTCAGGTTTGACCCGCAGGCCGCACGTTTGACACCCCTGATTTTAATCTTGAATCTCTTGACAAGGGGGAAAAGTTGTTTGTTGTAATGTGATCATATTGGCCAAAAGTTTGTTTAATCCATTCAACAGAACTGAATCAGAAAATGTTTGACAACCAATTAAATATTTGGCCGATTCCATGGAAAAGGTACAAAAAATGTAGCATTTCCAAGTCCTCAAGTATTTCTCTGCATCCCTTGGTCTTGCATCAAGCAAGGCAGACAAAAAAGGCTTTCAATGAAGTCACTAGGGCTCCAAGATATTGACATTTTTCATTTGGCTGCCTGGTTTGTGGACGTGTTTTGCAAAACTCTCTGTTTTCCCATTTCTTGTACTGTAGAAGCGTCTCACATACCCACAGGGACTGAAGTGATTCATATGTTGTGTTATTTTTCAAGTCATCAGCCAGGTAGGCTTTACAATATCTTAACTTCACTGTGAAACTACTAAGAATAGCAGCCAAGACGTCATCTTTAATTCCATTTTGTTCTGTTTGTTACAACAATGATGTCATTTTCTCTCCTCAAGGAAAACTGCACTTCCTTATTTGGAGTCAGTATAGAAAGTAACATAAATAACTCTCAAGTCTCTGAGTATTTTTAGTCTGAGTAAGAGTTGATGTTCAGTACATGATTTCAAAGAGTGACTTAGTAGTGTTTGATGACTGTGAGTCCTGATCCTTGATGCTACCAGAGAGTGTGAAACCTTCCCCAGATCTTGAGGAAGTGTGCGTGTATTGATTTAGATCAATCCTGTGTGGACTGTAAGGTCTTGTGCGTTGTTAGTTTCGCCTCTCTTGCCTGTTTGTTTTATTGTTTATTTATGCAGGAGGGAGGCTCATTAGTCATTCAGCATGACAGTGAAAATGTGTACACAAGAAGTTTGCTCTTTGCCAGGAACTAAAGCACAGAGGCTGGACCTGTGCCAAGCTACAATTTGGCTTTACATGACCTATAGTCAAAATGGCTGTGTTATTGAAAACATGATTATTTATCTCTTTGGAAAACTATCCAGGACAGTGACAGGGCTTATTATTCTTCAGATTGTTTTAATATCTTTCAATAATGTCTTCCTTTATTGTGAGATTCAGATTGATTTTTCACTATTTACTGAATGGTCTTAAGGCTGGACTTAGTGTACTAAGGGTATTCAGATGTGGCTGTTAACTTGGTGACTGCTCCAAACAATCCATAAGGAGGAGAAGAAAAACAGCAAGCTGCACAAACTCACATGAAGTGATAAAATCCTGAGGAAGAAAGAGTTATTATATATTCCCAATGAAGTCCCATTCATTTTTGTTTTAGACGATATAAGGCGACAGATGGTTGGAGCACTACTAATGCTTAGTTGGAGTTGCAACTCTCCATGTTGGATCAAGTGTTCAGAGTAGGGATGTTCTGACTACCCTACTAGTCTAAAGGTAAGAAAACACTCAGAAAACAGTAAACCTTGGTCACAATTTCCTTAACACGGCTAAACATGAGATCACAGAGTCTGTGGGTGAATGCTATGGAATTGGTTTTCCAGGTGTTGCTAACATTAGCAGAGCTAGCATCACCAGCCTTCAATCCTCCTTGCAGGTTAACGTCCCCATGCCTTTGCTGGTTACACATCAACAACAACAACTGAATCCTCAATATAGATTCCATACCGCCAAACCACACCGGGCTACGAGGTGCGGTCAGTCATCTGTGCTTGTTTACATCTGGGTGGTAGAGCATCAAAGCATTATGGCAGTAGCCATTAAGCTGCAGGCTTGGCTTGTGCTGGTTGGCTGCACCCTAAGCTTAGACACAACACATAACCAGGATTTCTGGCCTACAATAATAGAAATATTGATGATTCTGTCACTTGCAATGGCGACAATCTAGCTGAGCAGCCTGCTTTGGCTTTCCGGGGAGTGCATTGCAAAATCCCACCCAAGGGTAAAAACAGACATTTAGATTTAGACTAGACAGGAGGAGGCAAAATGTAACCAACAGCAGCATAGGTTTTGAAGGGATCAGAGAGAGGTAATCCGTGTTTAAATAGACTGCCTTGTCATTGAAATGAGCTGTGATTGGTTTTGTGGGATTGGAAACAATGGCTGTTTTTGAAACCGCCTACTATACTAGCAGTCCGTACTGATTTGACCAAAATTCAGTATATAGTATGCAGTATGTGAACGGGAGTGAAACCTGCAGTATGCCAAAACTACCCATATGTTGTACTGATTCGGGAAAGTTTCTCAGTGTGCATCGGACCAGTCTTCCTCACGTACTGTTTCCCACAATGCACAGTGTTAACGTCCCCCTTCTTCTTTTTTTCTGTATATGATGGAGGGTGGCACTCAGTTTTGAGGTGCTATAAAAATGATTGAATTCCATATAGCCACTTCTTAACTTTTTAAATCATAAGTGAATGCTGAAGAAGCAGTTTCGCTTTCAGCTCGGCCGTTGTTTACTTCCACTTTCCGAAACTGGAAATCCAGTGACCCCTGGCTCAGTGTACTGCAGAACAGATCCAACAGAACAGTCATACTACACACTACCTTCAAACGCAGTATGCAGTATGCAGTATGCAGTATGCAGTAAGTACTGCAAACTACATTAGTAAGTAGTATGTAGCAGGTGGTTTAGACAACAGCCAGTGATTCAAACTGCAGCCTGACAGCAGCTGAGGCGATGACTTCCGTTTCCTGCATGAACTAATGCAAAGCTTCATTTCATTGTTTGGTTTACAAAACGTGGTTCAAAGTGTCTTAGACTGAAAGCTACAGCCTGTGTATTTAGAAAGTAGTCCACTGTAACTTGATAGCAGCAACAATACACACTGTGATCTGATACTTTTCACTGAGTTATGCTGATGTGACTCATACAGGCTCATATGTTGCTTTTATGGGGCTAGATATTCACCAGTCTAGGTTTGGCCTTACACCTGAAACCTGTTCTTTCAGACCTGGTGGTTGCCATATGGGCGCTGTCTATGAGATCTCAAATTTCAGGTGGTGCATTAATCAAACGCATGATAAAAGAGCATTGTAACTCATGAATACATTTGTTTGATGCATAAATGGATCAGCTGCACTGAGCTAAAGAAGTTGTTGGTTGTATTCCAGCAATATTAACTGTGCTGTCATAGTAATGAGGTATTAATACACTCGTGGTGAGAGCTCTCTTCTGGGGAAGATGAGAGAGTCATGTGTAAATTACCATTTGACATTCATACTCCCACATCTTACTGCAGCACTCATATCATTTCTAACATGGACTAAGCCTCAGTGCAGTACAGTGTGGTTTGAGGCATTTGTGTGTTGTAAAGCTTGAGTTTGATCATTTATTGACATGTATTTTATAAACCATGACTGGGAACTATGAACCTCAGTCTCAGACATATAAGTTTAGATGAGAGATTAGCAGTCTAAAGGGCTCATTTCCAATCACTACCCCAGATTAACTGTGTCTCCAGAGAAAGGAGCGGTGTTTGGTTGTGTAATGCAGGACTTTTTTTTGTCGCTTAGTCATTGCCTGAGACGAAACCTGTGCAGTGACTGTAGAGCCAACCAGAGGCATTGTCATAAGTCAACCACAGACTGTCGCTCACTGACTGGTCACTTTTAATGATGCACAGTTTCCTTTTTGTTTTTTTCAGAGTGAATCAAATATTCTCTCAGGAGTTATTTTGCTTCTCTTATGTACTTCAAAACCACCCTGTTGCTTTATTGCTGCAATCTTTAACACCTAACACCCTTAACAAGGCTGCAACATGCACTGAGACATGAAGTCATACTGTGTTACTCATGTACCCATTCAAAGATCATTTTAATAACAGTGTATTCAGTGTTCTGATGACAAACAGAGCACAGAGTCATTTCCTTATTAGCAGTGAGGTGCAGCGTTTTTCAGTACAATACAAGTGAAGATTTTTTAAGTTAAGTGTATTTCTGTTCAGAGGAGCAGAAGAAAATCTCAGCTGTGGCATCGTGACCCAACAAGGTACAACTTCTCTGTTTTCTGTTTCCAAGTTTAGAAACATTTTCTCTTTTGTTTGAGATTACAGTTATTTCAAGTTGTCTTTTAGGTTTGTTGCTTCCTTTTTCAGTTCTTTACTCTAAGCTTTTGTGCAAACAGAGCTGAATTCCTCTGGCTTCAATTGAATTTTAATTACCACCACCGCTCCATTTTACAATTAGGCTTCTTGAGAAATCAATCAGGGTCTGTTGGGAAGAAGGTATTGTTCTGTGTGAAAAACTTCCCTCCTTACTCTTCACAGACAGACTCTAATTCTGATGTTGTTTTCTAACTTTGATAACCAAGAGTCATGGAAGTCTTCAAATCCAGATAACACGTGTTTTGTTTATGAAAAGGTTTGTATCACAGTTTTCTGAGGTATCTGGCAGGAGGTGCTGTGGATGTTTCAGGCATGAGGTCTACTGTGGGACCGCAGTGAAGTATGTTGTAATGAAATGATAAGGAGACTCAGGATTGGATGGATTATATGTTTGTTGTGCACTTAATTTGGAAATCAAGCTTTGCTGCCAACAGATAAAGGGTTGAAGAGAATCTTTTGGTGTTGAGGTTTAGTTTTTTCCTTTAAGATATGTTTAATGTGTAGTAAAAGGCAGCTGTTGACTCACTTGTTATCTCTTGCCTGAAGTCGTACCTGTGCTCCTGCTATAAAAGCCATCATTTGAACAGGAACAGGCACTCAGGAGGTGATTCCCTTGTTTGGTCTTACTTCATGTGCCCTCAAACCGCTGTATGTGCTCACTTGTTATCCAATGAACAGAGAAGATGTGACACAGTCTCAAACTTCAAGCTTTATTTAACCTACAGCTGATCACAGCTAACTCTGCTGTTAAGAATGGCTGATCATTCACAATTGTTTCTCAATTTTCACAGATATGTATGTGTGTATATGCCTTATAATAATCATTTGTTTGCTTTTTGTATTATTGTTGTAATTGTGGTTGATTTAGTTAGAATTTCTGTTGTAATTATAATAATAATGATAATTATTTTTATCATCATTAAGTTTTTGTTTGTTTGTTTTTATTTTATTTATTATGTATTATTTATTTAGGGATTAGACGGAGTCCTGAGGAAACGCTACATTCAAATTCATGCTACTTATCCGTGACTACCAACCCTAGCTTTAAAGGTGACATATCACGCTTTTTTCATCAATATATATTGGTCTAAGAGGTCCCCAAAACATGTCTTTAAAGTTTATGCTCAAAAAAACCCTTTGAAATCAGATTTTGGCATGCCTGAAAAGCCCTCTTCTTCAGTCCTCATCAGAACACTCTGTTTTCCCTCTGACCACGCCCCCTCAGGAAGTGGATGTGTCCTCGGCTCTCCAGCACGTTGATCTAATGTTTACATGTTGGCTGAATATACACGGCTGCTCAGAGATCACGTTACTTCAACCCTCTGAATCTGATCCAGAATCTGATCCTGACAGAGAGGCACCTGTAGCAGGACCTTTCTGAACGATTGGTCATAGATTTAGTGTTTCTTGTTGTTTTATTTATCAGTATGTTGACGTGTGTCTTGGTACACAGCTACGAACATGTAGCTATGTGGCTATGCTAACTAGCGCTAGCACTTATCCATGATAAATAAAAATCATCCACTAGATCTTCAAATCTGCAGACGTGGGGAGTAAAACCGACCTCTGCCAGAAAGACAGCAGGACCTTTCTGAAGGATTGGTCACAGATTTAGTGTTTCTTGTTGTTTTATTTGTCAGTATGTCGACGTGTGTCTTGGTACACAGCTACAGCTACAGCTACGAACATGTAGCTATGTGGCTATGCTAATTAGCGCTAGCACTTATCCATGACAAATAAAAATCATCCACTAGATCTTCAAATCTGCAGACGTGGGGAGTAAAACCGACCTCTGCCAGAAAGGCAGCGGAACCTTTTCTGAAGGATTGGTCACAGATTCTGTGTTTCTTGTTGTTTTATTTGTCAGTATGTTGACGTGTGTCTTGGTACACAGCTACAGCTACGACATGTAGCTATGTAGCTATGCTAACTAGCGCTAGCACTTATCCATGATAAATAAAAATCATCCACTAGATCTTCAAATCTGCAGACGTGGGGAGTAAAACCGACCTTTGTGTTTATTAAGACAGCCTACAACTAGCATGCCTCCCTCCTAAGCTCCTTGTTAGCACACATTTGTGCAGGTAATGAAAAACGGAGGGGGGATTCAGTATTATTTTATACAGTCTATGGGCTGAACAAGCTCCGAGCTCTGACTCCGTGACAGACCAGATATTGTTGTTACGTAACAAAAACACGGAAGTCTGAAACGGCTCGTTTCACACACATTTACAGAAAGGTGGAGAAATCAGAACAGGGGCAGAATGGATTTTTTTCATTCTCGGGGGGTTTGTAGACATTCCAGGGACACATATTTCAGGTAGAGAACCATTAAAAAGTCAATTTTGCATGATATGTCACCTTTAAGGATTTGAATGTCTTATTGTTGTTGTTGTATGACACTGAACAAGTGTTCAACACAGCTGTCAAATTATGTCTAAAAAGTTCTAATAAACAAAGATAATAAAAAAAAAAGAATGACAGATCATGACACTCAGCTGTATCTGCTTCTTACGTACACAGCTACATGCTTCTATTCACAGAGATTGTAAATATAATAATGACACTGTGTAAGTGCCACCTACTTCTGCTCTTCAGCACTGCCTGTTTTCAAAGGCAGTTAAAACACCATTACATGAGACAGACTGCCTTACATTAAGGTAGGAAGGAAAACCCTAGTGCCTGCAAGCCATTTGGTGTTTACACACTGGCAATATAGCAGCAAGCTGTCTGTCTTCATAATGTATATGTACAAAACATCATGTCACAGCTGAGGCTCAGTGAGCAGCAGTGTCCTTCTGTAGTTTATATATCTTTTATTTTATTATACTGCTTCTGTGGCTTGGAGTGACTATTGTACTCCATCTGAGTGGGATGCAGTCAGAATAATACCACAGAGTTTAAAGACTATGCTCTATGGAAAGGTGACATGTACCGATATTTAAGCTGCAGATGTCCCAGTTCTAGGTCCTGTGATAATAAGAAGGTGTGCGAGGAGGATGGAGTCATATGAGAGTTAGGAGGTTAGGACAGAAAGGGAAACAGCGATGGTTTAGACACACTGACTGAACAGTCAGCATTGTGCTGCCCTTCACCTGCGGGCAGAAACAAGATCGGGGGCAGGGGCAGCCAAAAATAGTAGCCTGCATCACTTTCCTGCCTGGGTGAGGAGTTTAGTGACCCTGTCAGACCTGGATGTACCTAAGCTGATTCAGTCTTTGAAGGGATGCAGACTTGTGGAAATGATCCCTTATGGTGCTATCTGGGACATGTGAGTGAAAGGGGACCTGGGTGCAGAGTTGTGACGCAGGGGAGAAACCACATATTCACCTTCGGATTCCCCCACAAGCAGCTGATAGGCATGATGAAGTGACACTGAAGAGGAATGAAGGGATACACTGATGTTATTTGGAGGCCCTAATGAATTTAAAATAATCCTGGACTGTGTGTTTGCATCTGTGTATATATATGTGTGTGTGTGTGTGTGTGTGTGTGTGTGTGTGTGTGTGTGTGTGTGTGTGTGTGTGTGTGTGTGTGTGTGTGTGTGTGTGTGTGTGTGATTGTCTCTTTGACATATGCTGCTGTTTTATACTCCTCCAGCGCAGCCATTAGCAGAATGAGTTGCACGTCTGTGTGTGCAGCCGAGAGATGAAAGACTCTTTGATCTGAATTATTTTGAGGTTTCCTCATTTGATTGAAGATATTTTTTAAATTTTAAATGCAGGCTATTCTGTGATCAAGGTTTAGTTTCTGACAGTGTCAGAGTGAGTTTGAAACATTTGTCTATTCTTTGATCAAATAATCTCAGCTACTCTGTGGGAGTATTATATGCATGATTGTGTAAAACATTTAAAGAGGCCTTAAGGTTCATTGTAGAAGTCCCACTATGTGTTGCCTGTTTACTGCAACCGAAGCACAAATCCTGTTTTTACTTCCATGATTAGTCTGAAAAAGATGAATCCACAGATAAAGCAGCATATTTGCATCCATGTACAGTATGATCCTGCCTTTTAAAACCCATGAAGATAATCTATACTTCCTGCTGTGTTGTAAATATTTGTGCCCAGAATAAATGCAATGTTAAGACTTTTGCATTTGACGTCTGGATTAGTGTGGGCACTCTTGTGGCTTAAAGTAAGAAAACAGGAAAAAAAGGACATTTGCATGTGAGTGAAAAGGTAGTCAACACAATAATGACTCATTTCTGCCTTGGATTTGTGTTTTTTCTATGTAAAAGACTCGTCTTCTAAACATAGACGAGGCTTTACATCCAAGCAGCTGTGCTCACAAATCTCTCTCTTTGTGCTTTCTTTGATGAATATGCATTGCTTTTCTGAGATCATGCAGTGCCGCCTGTGATGTGGGGCTAATTGTTTATGCCTGCATGGTTTTCTTGCTCATCTCCGCAAAATTATTTTCCTTTACATCCTTTTCCAGCTGAAGGGGAAGCTGACTGTGCTGCTGAATGTGAGAAATAAGACCAGATGTTAGGCCTGCATGAGATCAGGGATTTTGTTGAAGTGTAGTTACTGGTTTCACCCAGCAGAGGGCGCCATTGCTGCAAAATTATATTGTATCAGAGGAGAGAAGGTCTCTTTTGTTATGTTATTATTTTTTATCTCACAAATAGTCTATTATTATTACTATTTGTATTATGTTTGGCATATCATATTTATTTGTGAGTGTGAAGAGTCAGAAGCTGGTACCTGGTGCCTCTCTCCCCTCCCTTCATGACATTTACTCTTACCGCCTCGCCTGAAAAGCCCTGCGCATAGCAGGCGACCCCTCCCACCCGTCTCACAGACTCACAGCCTGTTGCCATCAGGAAGGAGACTATGCAGTCTCCGGGCTGGAACCAGCAGACTGAGGGACAGTTTTATCCACCAGGCAGTCAGGCTGCTGAACTCTCTCCCTGTTTTACCCCCTCTTCCCATAGTGCCTCCTTCACAGACTTAGCCCGGTCACTGCCCCCCCCCCCCAAAAAAAAATCAACGCTGAGGTCTGTCATCCTCTGGACTGAAACGCACACACTCACTTTGATTTTAAAGTGCACTACAGCAAAGTTTTTTCACTGTTGAAAACTGTATTTTAGTATTTTTATTAGCTTACTCTTTTTAATTTTAGCTTATCGGTTTCTAGCTATTTCCTATGCTTATCTGTTGTTGTCGTTGCTAGGGTCTGAGAGAGAAACATAATGTCAAATCCACTGTATGTCTGGTACATACTGCAGTTTTTGACAATAAAGAAGACTTTGAAGAAGTTAAAATGCATCTAATCCTATTATACTAGTGCATTCCCACAAAACAAATCTTCATCTCCTATCTTCATTCTTATGCCTACAATCAGAAGCAAACGCCTCATGATTCTCAACAATTGTCTTCCTCCTTGTACGTCATGAAAATTACTTCTTTAAACCTATTCCTGAACTGGATTGTGTTCTGACATTGCTGTAGCTCCATGTTGAGTCTATTCCAAAGTTTTACACCACAGATTGAAATACAAAAGCTTCTCCTTGTGGTCTGAACACTCACTATCTTTAATCTTAACTTCCCTCTTAAGTTATAACCCCCCTCTCTTTCAAAGAATAATCTTTGAATATTTCCTGGAAGTAGATTTATCCTAGCCTTACACACAATTTTTTCAGTTTTATAATCCACAAGATCAAATTTATTATATGACTATTTCCACCAGTTATATTAATCGTTCTTATTCCATTCATGCAATTATATTGTTATCTTTTCCCAAAGTTGCCCATAATTTGCTCTGTAGTTTCAATATTCAGTGTAATTTCTGATTGTAGCCTTTGGAGGGCAGTGTTGTCTTGTGCTCATGATATTGGCATGTCTGTATCTGTACACAGTAATAACAATTAGAGACTGTGCTCCATTAAGAAATATGTTTTTGTTCTACTGTGTGTGCAGATGAACTCATGAATGTAAACAGAGCTCTCCATGCACAGCCAACATTTGCACACAGGTGCCGGTCGGTTGAAGGAACAAACATGGAAAATAACCAATTGATTGCTGCGGTGGTCAATTTGTTAAACTCCTAAATGTCTTCATGTGTGAGAGGAGGGGACTAAAGAAGTGACAAAAAAGTGTGGTGCACCCTTATTGGCACTACATATTCCTTCTACTCTCTTATCTCGCCCCCACTGTGTGCCTGTTGCATAATCAATCCAAGTAAGTGCCACTTAGGTGCATGTCTCACTCAGAAAATAAAAAGCCCTGCCTCTGCCAGGAGTAGGAGGATGACTGGGTGTATTTCACCTTGAGGTGTTTACAGTAAGGTGTGGAGTCCGACAGGGAGCATTTCTTCCTACTTTCTTTCTGTTTGCAGCGTCTCGCACAGTTCACTTCCTCTATTTTTATTGAAAAAGTGTTGTTGTTCATGTGGTTTGTTCCTCACAAACTGCTTTGTGGTTTCACCTTCCCTTCAGGGAAAGTGGACAGCATTTTTGTTACGGTTCAGACAGCAAGGTTGAACTATTCACCCAATTACTCTGTTTCTGTCTCACTCCTGTCTTTCCAAGAAGTTCCCTCCCTTTCTCTGATTTATGTGCCTCTCAGGATGTTGATGCATAGCCTTTGTGGCCCTTTATAACTCTACACCTGACATATGCAGCTGTCGGTCACAGGGCGGTAACCACGTGGGAGATGCTGCAGTTTCAAAAATGTACATCAGACTTTGATGAAGCTTGTTTATATGAAATGATATCAATCAATCAATCAAGCTTTATTTATATAGCACCTTTCATACAAATCAAATGCAACCCAAAGTGCTTTACAGCAATCGAAAAAACAAGCAAGAAGCAGAAATAAAACAATGGCAAGATATATTAGGTGAAAATAATAATAATAATAATAATAATAATAATAATAATAATAATAATAATAATAATAATAAGAGTAATAATGATAAAATATAATAAAATAAAATAGAGACTAATGCACACCAGCAATAACATATGTGTAATTAAAATAAGTTAAAGCATCAAAATTAGAAATACAAATAGTTAAAATAAATAGATTTAAAAAGGGTAAGGATAAGAGCTGAAAATAGAATTAAGGCTTATAATATCAATATAACTGAGTAGATAAATAAAATAAATAAATGAAGGAATAGATAAATAAAAACAGAATAAGATAACAGTTTAAATTATGAGTCAAGTCAACTTTATTTATTTATTTATATAGCACATTTAAAAAACAACCCCAGTTTACCAAAGTGCTGTACAAGCTTAAAAAACACAATCAATAAAAACAAATAGTAATTAAAAATAACAGATATTAAAAACAAAATAGATAACAAGAAAAAAGCCACAATAAATAAAATCCCAAATAAAATGTAGGACGTCTCGCTCAATAGGTATTTAAAGCCAGTGCGAAGAGGTGCGTTTTAAGTAGAGATTTAAAATTCTCAAGTGTCTGAGCATGCCTTATATCATGAGGCAGACTGTTCCACAGTGTGGGAGCAGCCACCGCAAAGGCTCGGTCACCTCGAGTTTTGAGCCTCGTTTGCGGGATATCTAAAACCAGCTGGTGCATTGACCTGAGTGCTCTGGCTGGAGCATGTAGGTGCAAACACTCACACAGATAAGGTGGTGCCAGCCCATGTAAGCTTTTAAAAACCAACAACAAAGTCTTAAACTGGATCCTGAAACTGACAGGAAGCCAGATAATAAAGCAACAGTCAAATCAATATTACAGTAAAAGGTAAGTAATACAATTATTAAACCCTACATAAAAGCCCTACTGAATAAATGCGTTTTTAGTTTACGTTTGAAAGTCTGAATATCATCCCTCCATCATGAATTAGCTGGATTCGACTGCTTTGTTGTAGGCATGCTGAGCTGTAAAGGAGCAAGATTTGAACCCCAACAGAAGAAGCTTGTTGTTCTTTTTCTCTGAGGACTTGAGTAATGCAGCTGCACCTACAAAAAACACCAGTGGGTGACCAAAGAGGAGACACTCCCTGTTACAGGGATGAGAAATCAGCCTCTCCCTTGGATGAGTCGGTTTAACAGAGCAAATAAAATTATGGAAAGTCCTTAAGCATGTCTCAGGGATGATGTCCTCCAAACTCAAAGCGTTACAAACTTAGCACAGTGAAGTCAGAATTAGACTTTGTGGATCTGAATGAGGAATATGAAAGAGGATGACAAGAGGAGGGAAACACAAACGTGCCACATCGGCGTTGGGTTGAGTCGCTGACTCAGTTCACTACCCAGCTCACTACGCTGTCCTCAATTTGTCAGCTCCCCCTGCACATGCCGAGTCTGTGTTGTAGTGTGGCATTGATCGCCCCCATTTCCTCTATGGATTAACAGGGTGTTATATTAGAAAGCCAGATCAGGATGTGGGAGAGTTCGGTGAGGACAAATTGTAGTTTGGGCTCTGAACTTTTATTCTGTTTAATAAAAGAAAAGTAAATAAAAAAGGAGCTCGACCTTTAACATGCTAATGCAATTACATGTTCACATACAGTACATACTGTCCACACATGTTCAGATTTGTTGACAGAGAGTCTTAATACACATGACTCCCTGTGAGTGTGGAACAGTCGTGTTCTGTGTGTGTGTGTTTTTCCAGTTCATCGCTGCCTCTCTGTGTACACATCTGTTGACTTGGATTAGGCGTCCTGACCACACAGTTAGTTAGATTGCAGTGTTGAAGCTGTAGCCGATCCATTTCCTTAAAGATTCAGCTTTCGGAATCACATCTGATTTGTTTTGCATCTGCACACATTGTTTTGTGTCTGTGCAGAGCTTCTATCCTCTATAACAGGGGTTCCCAAACTTTTAACCCCATGACCCCCAAAATATTGGTGCCAAAGACTTGTGACCCCCACTGCCCCTCGGAGTGGTTTAATGTGGCTTCATTTAGCTGGTCTGCAGAAAATTAGCCTACCTATATGAGCATGTGTCTGTGTTTCCTGTGCTGTTATGAATTCACCTACTGCTACTGGTGCTTTTGATAATTCACTGTTCACTAATCCTAAACTTAGGAGTCATCTGGAAAAAAAGGCAGAAAACTCATTACATTATCTACTTTAAAGGTTTTATTTCAAGTTTAGCTACTATTTCTGTTGGTTTTTTTTTTACTATAAATGGATACAATTTGCTATTTTTAGATTGTCATTCAATTTTTTTATTGCATTTTTCAGTATTTCTTTGTTCACCACAAGTTAACAAATTATATAAAAGTAATATAAAACCAACAAAGAAAATAAAAAAGTAATAAATACAAAAAAATAGAAAATTAATAATAATAATTAACATTACAAACAAAAAGGAAGAACATAAGAAAACAAGGTAAATAAACAAATCTAAATAATAATAATAATTATAGATATTTTTAAAATAACTTAAAAAAAACACATTCTGGAAGACATCTCACGACCCCCCCCATTTGTATCTCTCGACCCTCCAGGGGGTCCTGACCATAGACTGTATAAAATATGGACGTAGTATCCGTGACGTCACCCATCTGTTCCTGAGAGCTGTTTTGAAGCAAATCGACGGCGGCAGCCATATTGGAAATGCGGAACTCAACTAGGCAGAGTGTGACGTAGTGTGAGTCTCTTAGCCAATGGCTGTGTGTTCCCGACCGGGAGTCACGTCAGTCATGTCCTTATTTGGGCAAAACTCATAATCTTAATATCTTCTTAACCGTTACGTTAGAAAAAAATTCACCCCCCGTACAGTGTGTGCCATTAGAGAGATTAGCGTTGTAGGGCCAAGCCGTTTTTTGAACCAGGCTGTAAACATGTTTATTAATGCTGCAAAGATCGTCTTTTTCCCATTCATATCTATGTGGTTTCCGGTGTTTCTGCAGCCAGCCTCAAGCGGATTTTCGATGTATTGCAGTTTATATCACTTCCGCATTGGCTTCATCGTTTGAGACCAGAGTTTGCCGCTTGGTCCTGACCCACACTTTGGGAACCCCTGCTCTATAGTGTAGTTCCAGTTGTTTGACTTCAGCAACAGCCCTGCTACAGTAGATACATTGTACCTAACAGAAAGGTAACAACCAGAAAGTCAGCTGTAGAACTCTTTGGGTAACTTTATCTTTTGTTTATTAGGACTGTTCCTCACATGACTGAAGCTGTAGGCAAGAAGTGGAATATGTGCTCTCTGCAATGTTTGTTTAGTCATCTGCTGTTTGCCTTCCTGCAGCCTGGAGATGATAATATTTGACAATCCACAGCACATGATGAGTGTTTTTTGCTTGCTTCCAGGGAGCTCATTTGGTTAAAAGAAAAGGCCTGAATAAAAGATGATCGTAATCAACAAGTATACATGTAATTGAAAGGTAGCACTCATGTAAAAGTAAATATCGCCCTGCCTGATTACAGATGCTGTGTAATCCTCAAATCGTCCTCCTCGTTTTCTTTAGTCATGCCCTCACTTTCTTTCGCTCTCACTTTCTTTCCTCCTCTCTCTGTCTCTCTGAGTATCTTGTTCTGTCACTTCCATTGCTGACCCACTTCTGTTGGTCATCTTTTCTATAATCAGTTAGACTGATGTCTCAGTGAGGAAGTGCTGCCTGTATCTCTGCTCACGCTATCAGCTTTCTTTGCCTGGGGACTGGAGGAACTAGAGCTTAAGAGATCTTTTTATTGCATTTCATTACAGTGTCAGTTAAAGGCTGCCATTCTCTAAATCGCTCTGTCAATCTGAAGTTTAAGTCTTTTTCCTTCTGCTGCTGTTGTGGTCGCGGCTTTCCTCCAATATGTCCAAATCCTCCTCGTTAAAGTTCTGGATGATAGACGGATCAATAACGCCCCCGCACCAGGGGTGGTATTATTTGTTCATGGCTGCAGATGATGATATTGGATTTTGCTCCTATATTGAGGGCACAAATACTCCCCTCTGTCACCCACTCTGTCAGATTGACACACACACACAGACAGACACACACACAGACAGACACACACACACACACACACACACACACACACACACACACACACACACACACACACACACACACACACACACACACACACACACACACACACACACACACACTGCAGTTAAACTTTCCATGACATTATCGGTTTTATCAGAAGTAGGCCAAAGCAGAAGCCTGGCCCTCTGGCAGGCCTACTGAGCATGCTCAGGACTGCTGAGGGCTGGTTAGTGCAGCAAAACCCTCATTCTACTACTTTTCTCTAGGCGTGTCTTTGTGGGTCTGTCACTGTCGCTGGAAAAAGACAAAGACCACACAGGACTCAAAGAAAGTTAGCCATTGTTTTACTCCAGGGTGAGTCAACAGACTGTCAGAAAACAGAAGAAGGAAAGAATAAATGAAGGAATAATTCTTCATATTTGGGATATTAAACATTGTAATATTTAAAGCATTTGTTAAAAAGATTAACTTGCATTCGTTTTTGAAGTAGTTGCTGGTGAGTCATCTCATAGTTTGAGCTTTATTCCATTCAGCACTAAGACAAAACCTGCTCATGGGGGTGCTGGTTTTGGCTCTGTCTCTGTGGTTAAATTGTGCGCCCTTTGTGCTGAGGCTGTTGTCCTTTAGGTCAGTGATTCTGTTTCCATCCTGCAGCCCTTTACTGCATGCCGTTCTCAACTCTTTCTCTCAGTGCCCTGCTCTGTCCATCATCCTATCCTCTCCAGATAAGCCTCAAAATAAACAAAAATTCTGCTTATGACAGATGAGAGAAGAAGTTCTACCTTCTTCTGGCTATGTGTGTTAAAAATAAAACAAATAAAACAATAGGTGTTGGTGAGAAAGAAAGTGATCATATTGTTCTTTTCAACCAAACTGTATTCTTGAAGTTTTGGCAGTGTTTTTTTTTCACTGATATTCATGACGAGGCAGCATGAACAGTCTGACCAACCAGGCGGACCATATCAGGTCAGGTCACTCCTTCATCCTCACATGTGGACATTATGCAAGAAAACAAACACAGATATGAAGCAGAGGAGCAAAGCCAGCAGGATGTCAAAGCTTTTGTGTCCTCATTACATCCTTTTTTTTTTTAAAGTTATATTTTTATGCATTTTTGCCTTTATTGGTATGAAGGCTGAGGAGAGACAGGAAATGTGAGGAGTAGAGAGTGTGGGAAGACATGCAGCAAGTGGTCGAGGCTGGGAGTCGAACCGGTGACCTCTGCGATGAGGAGTGTATGTGGAGCACATAGATTGCTAGGCCACCAGCACTCCCTCATTACATTCTTCATACTAACTGCATACAGTATTTAACAACTTCCCCTACTATGCAAATGATTGTAACTAAAATGTTTCTATTTAATTTCTACCAACTCACTGTTTCATAAAGTAACTTGCCACTAATGTAATATCACTCAAATATTATGTATGATTTTTACTCAGGTGTGCAGAGCTTGTTGTAGATACCACATATGATGCATCAGGTTTGATGTGTTTGCCTTTTAGCTGCAACTTTTTAGCTGCAAGTTTTGTAGACACAGGAACCGTGGGGACTAGAGAGTGGGGAAGGACATGCAGTAAATGTTGAAGCCTGGAATCGAGCCTGCGACCTCTGCGACAAGGGCTATATCCTCTGTATATGGGCAGACGCTTACAGAGGACTTCCAGCAGATCCGTGTCTGGTCCGTCTCCGATCTGCTGCGGTCCGTCTCCGATCTGCTGCGGTCCGTCAACACCCACCGGTTGCATTTTCAGAACGCAGCACGGTGTAGGACTGCTGGACAGCTGGGGTCATGGGACCAAGGTTTTCCCACGGCAATCACTGAATCAAGGATTCTCCTTTTCCTCTCCTCATCCATGTTGTCTTTATCAGCCTCTGAAAACCTCTGACCTGTTGACTCCAGCCCTGGCTCCGCTCTAAATGACATTTTGTTGTCATAGTTAAGTTAAAAACAATCTAACAATAACACAGTGTTTTATTCTGAAAATTAACCGGATGTTTTAATTTTGTTTTGGTGCCTGACTTCCTGTCCCGCTCTGCTCTGTGATTATTTGATGCTTTGTGCTCCGGCATCCGGCAGAAATAGAAGTCTTGCGTATCTGATCCGTTGCGTTCCGACCTGCCGGATCAGAGACTCAGCCGGAACGCAAGGAAGCGGATCCAGCGGGGGTTAACAGATTGACTAGAATAGAAACCTATCAGATCCTGTGTCATGACGGATCGGAGAAAAACCGGAGACGGATCTGGTGGAATTTGGCCTTTAGGCAGCTAGGCCAACGGCTCCCCAATCGGTTGATATCTTGAATAACTCCTTCATCGTTCTGGGTGTACCCAAAATACTCCCACATTGCCGACACTCATTTCTTCAGTGGATACAAAACTTAGCTGCTTGGTTCCTATGCCATAGTTAAGCTAATGTAGTGTTGCCTACTGTTGTACTTTGAATAGGCTGTGCTGAATACAATGTACCTGCTTCTTTTTGAGAGTGATAACAGAAACATTGGATGTAACGCAGCCTTCAGGATTCAGTAAGCATGACATTTGACAGCTTGGTTAATAATGAAATCGGTTGACTGCTCCAACCCTAACTGTATGTGGTTTCCTAATCTGTAGAGTGTACAACACTTTTTCATTTTACACAAACAGGAATTGTTTTAACACAAGCTTAAGAATCTTCCTTCAAGGATTCAGCATAAAAAGGCAAAAACAAAATGCCTTTCTAAAGATTTACTACTTCTTTTCTGTTTCAGCTGTCTTTACTCAAAATCCCAAATGATCTTAATTTTTTGCAGCTGGGAATAGCTCCTCTAATTCCTCTGTAAACAACACAGAGGGACAATCATGCTCACCAACATCATGTACAATAATCCAGCAGCAATTTAGTACTTTTCCTCACAGTTAAAGTGTCGAAAAAAATGCACCCTCAAAACCTACTTAAAACTAGGATCTGCGATGGAACTAGGGCACAGTCAGCGCCTCTTTAGCTGTCATTTTCATTTTTAAACACTCCACAGAAATCTAGATACACTGACTCTGTTCTCATAGAACACACACTGTGGGTATTAAAAGACAGCAGGGAGACGTATAAGACATGTTTTTACTCTCTTCTGCTCCCTAAAGCATTCAGCATTAGTTGTTGTCGATCACACTATCTCTAATCCTAGCTCTCTAAGTCTGTCCCTCTTTCTCAATCATATAGGTGCACCTGTTGAGTAATTCTGGGGCTTACTCAAAAGAAACTGTTCACCCTCTTAGTGTTGTGTCCCTTTCATATGTATTGAAGCAGTTAGTTTGCTCTTAAAATAAGTGAGTGTCGTAAAGCTTTAGTCATTTTATGGCAGAATGACGGTATTGTCATCAAGCTGGGTTGAATAGACGGTCTTCTCTCAGTTCATCTATAATAAAGGAAGTAGCTGTAAGAGAAAGAAGGGGGTTCTCGGGGTTCAGTGAATGGTTCTCCTGGCTGTGATGAATGGAAATCTGATGCAGAGTCATTCACAGAGAAAATCAAGTTGTTTGTTCAGAGGGGAGGGGGATCAGTTATATTTCCTGAGTGGATGCATAACTTCTCTTTTATTACATGCAGACACACATCGCCTCCAGCCTGGTGGAGCAGAGCTGATTAATGTCTTAACATAAAGTTCGCCTCAGCTACATTGCTGCACTGTACGCTGTGTTGTAGATATTTGTGCTGCAGAAGCTGAAACTGCATCTCCTTAATCAATCTGCAACACAAACGCTACCTCGGGAGGGGGGGGGGGTGAGAGGATACAATGGGTGATGGTACATGCTGTGCTGCACTGTGCTCCTCCAGTTTAAAGTTAGTGGTTGTGGAGAGTGTCTGTGTATGTGGATGGAGAGGGTTTTATTGGCTCTATCAAATCAGCACCATGGCCTACATTACCCAGTCCCAGCAGGCTCATTACATCCGCAGACACGAGTTGATATATTCATTAGGCCCACGATGAACTGTGTGATTCTCTTTAGCATGTACCTGGAGGAGCTGCGTGTGGGCGTTCACAGGATCTGCAGAGTTTGACTATTGTTTTTATATTTCGCTCATGGCTTTAAGGAAATGTCTGTTTCATGCGGATGTCCAAAACATCGGAAGTAAACACAGTCAATTGAAACAATAAATAATGAATAAGAAAGTTGCATTCTACTGCTCGAGGAGCAACGCTGGCAGTTTCTGCTTGTAACAGGATGCATTTTGCTCTAGCAGACTTGACCTCGCTCTGCTGCTTTTCTTTGGCTCTCTGCTCCACTTTGAATAAATATGGCTGAGTATTCAAGCCAGCCAAAACACTGTGAAATGTAGAAACAGCCAGTAACTCTTCCAGGCAATCTTTGTATGTGAATCGACTGCACTACAGGCCTGAAGAACAACAACACATTTTGTAGCTGGACCCCAGAGACATGGGGAACATCAGCAACAAGCACAGGTGTTTACACTTTTAATGGCTACATTATGATACCACTGTGGATAAAAAGCTGTGCTTTACAGCGTAAGGAAGGTTTTAAGTGGCTCTGCTGATTGAATAGATTGGGCCCCGTCTGTGTCTTCAGAAAACAGTGTGTTAAGTTTGATCTAAAAAATCCACCATAACTCTTGTTGTTCTTATTGCGCTCTGTGACTCCATTACAAAGCGATTTACATCCACTTTGACTATTGAAAGTAAGACACAGCAGTGTTCTCATATGAGAGACATGCACAACTGCATAGCTGGTACCTGTTTATTATTTTCACTGTAATAAGGGAGCAACAATGGTTCCACAACAAGTGCTGCAAACCAACAGAAATACATGGATTCCACCAAAGAGGGATGTAAAGGTCCCTCATAAGATAACTGAAGATTAGATCACAGAAGTGTGAAGGTGACACTTGTCTCTATATGGCTGAGGGTGCTCCCTGCCTTCTCTTGTTCATCGTCATTACATCCCTTCAGTCTGTCGCTGAGTAGAGATATTCAGACAGGATGGTAGATGAATATTTTGCAGTTGAGGATGCATCACATGTTTCCCACACATAGATGATACCTGGGAGGCCGGCCAAGTATATCTATCTTTATTGCCATATATCAACCTTTTCAGCATTTTTTTCTTTTTTCCCCTCCATATACGACTGCCATCCGCTACGAATAAACCAGTGGACCATCTCTTTTATCTTTACTCCTCAATTATATGTCGTGAGTAGAATCTGCTCCACCCCTATCTACATGCTTGTGCTTTCTTGCTTTTTGATTAGAAAATAAAATAAAGTTGTATTTTTATTAATTAATTTATTTTATTTTTTAGTCAAGTCAAGTCAAACTTTATCTATAGAGCACATTTAAAACAACCTCAGTTGACCAAAGTGCTGTACAGATATTAAAATACAATATAATCACACATAATATAACAATAATTAAAAACAATAAAAGAATAGTAAGAGCTCAATTTAGGAAATAAAAAGAGTAAAAAAGTAAAAAGCCAAGGATTCTTGCTTAGCTGGGACTGACTGCCAAGGAGAAAAGATTTTTCAGGAGTGTTTTAGTATTTTAATTAATTTATTTCTAAATGTATTCTTATCATTTTATTTGTGTGTAGAAGAGTCAGCTTCATTGAAAACAGCATGAAGATATATTGATACACGGAACATCTACATCCTTCAACCCCAATTGCTAACACAAATAAGTAAAACAAGGGCAAACACATACACATCAATGAAATAATAATTATAACAATAATTATTATTTTTATTTTTATTGTATTTTTTTGGCCTGTTTGCCTTTATTTGATTGGACAGCTGAAGAGAGACAGGAAATGTGGGGAGTAGAGAGCGGGAGAAGACATGCAGGAAATGGTCAACCGGCGGGGAATCGAGCTGGCGACCCCTGCGACGAGGACTGTAGCCTCTGTATGTGGGGCGGTAGACCGCTAGGCCTCCAGCGCCCCACAATAATTATTATTATACTATAACTGTAATATAATTAAAACAAAAAAGGAATTACATTTACAGTTCATGAGGATGCACAAGCGTGGACCTTTATATACAAAATATAATATAAAACAAAGTAAAAAGCAGCAACAGAGTAATGTATACGTATACAGAGTTAAATTATGTGTCCATAGACTATGTTATAAATGTATATCTATATATTGTTTCTATAGAGCCTTTACCACTATTTATATACCCAACCTTTTTAAAACTGAAGAACAGCAAAAACCAATGATTTTGAAAATGTGTCCTCTATTGCTCCACAGTCAGTTTCTCTAGGGGTTGTGCTTCCTTGTTTAATCTCACCACTTGGTGTAATATTGCTCCAGTGTCCATGACAACATCTCATTTCAGATAGATGCTCCCGTCCACTAAAGTTGTGTACTCTTAAACGCACATTTAGCTCCGGTCAGGAGGTGCAGCTTCAGGTCAGGTCATGATTCAAATCCCTGATTCAGATAGCAGAGGTATAACACAGATAAAGTGAAATATTTGATGCACATTGTTTTAGTATGAGTTAAGGTACTATCATGGCTATCTAAGTTCCAGTATGATTACTATGTTGTTTGCGCAAGAACACTTCCTCTTGCATTTATGTATTACTGTCGGGCTCAAAGATAGATCTGTATGAGCCCCAGAGCTTTCCATTTAGATGACTTGATCAGATTCCAACAACATTTTTGAGTTTACCAAAGACTCAGTGTACCATCCTTCTCCCATTATTCTGCAAAACTGAAACGCCACAGATTGATGCTGTGCTTACCCAAAGGTTCTAGTGTTTATGTTGAACAGTTTAACCATAAATTATTCATAACAAAATAATTACCTCTGTGTTTGGTTGCCAGTGAAGCAAACACAGTTGACAGGCCGACCCTGTCAGCTGTATGATCCAAATTGTGAAGGATCTATAAATATTTTCTGAGAAGCCGGAGCCTCCATACTTTTTGCTGATACTGAAGAAAAGACAGGAAAAAAGGAGTCAAGCCAGTTAGAAAGCAGTCATGAGTTGGCAGAGTTGTGTTGAAGGGGGCGGGGCTATGGCTCATGCTAGAGTGCATCGCTATTGGTGTTTTGAATGCAAACTTTGGAATTTGTGACTGTCAGTGCTGCCAAGTCTCACAAAGCAGGCTGAGCAGTGAGGCGAGTCAGTCTGACCCCTCTGTTCACTTGCTGGCCTTCTGTGAGGTCACTCACCAGGGACATCGTGCTTTAAAAACACTCTGGGTTCACTGATCTGCAGGCCTCATTTTCCTCCCACTCTTTTTTTCGCTCTATCATTCTTGTAATTTGAGCATCTTGGTTCAATCCCAGGACTTCACTTTGGCATATCTGCTACTCCACTTGTATGAGAGATCCTAGAAACAGCCTTTCGAATTTCAATGTGTCAGTGGCGCAGTGATTTTTGGCCTGCTTGTGTAATTACAGTCAGTGGGGTGTTGTAATTCATGAGAGGATTCAGCTCTCCTAAACTTCCTGGCAGCCTGGGGGGACTGCGGGCTTGACTTCCTCATTGATTGGGCCGTTTTGTTAGCCTCTGCAAAATTAGCCATATGCTTTTTGATCTCTGTCTAATTAGTCCCTTTAGCGCGCTTGTTTGAACCTACTCTTCTTTATTCACCAACCTCTCAAAACAGCATTAGAAAAGAGCCAAGGATAGAACTCTTTAGTCCAATGTTTCCAATTGTTTGACAGTAATAAATCAATAAAACATAAAAGACTGAGTGAGAGTCATCTAGGCTGAACTTTTTCTCTTCAGCACAGAAATACAAAATTGGTCCCAGCAGCCTAAGAGGAATATTTTCAGTGCAGTATCAGAAGCTTTTATCTCTTAAGTGAAGGTACATGATAAAACCTGCCTTGTTGTGAGATTTCTCAATTTGCAGCAAACACGTCTCTCTCTCTCTCTCTCTCTCTCTCTCTCTCTCTCTCTCTCTCTCTCTCTCTCTCTCTCTCTCATTCTCTCTCTCTCTCTCTCTCTCTCTCTCTCTCTCTCTCTCTCTCTCTCTCTCTCTCTCTCATTCTCTCTCTCTCTCTCTCTCTCTCTCTCTCTCTCTCTCTCCCCAACTCTTAGGTATCTTCCCTGGAACGAGCCGAGGCATGCTGAAGATTAGCAAGAAGTCCTCTGTGTGTAGTTCAAGTTACCTTGTGTGTGTTTTATCCTCCTGAGACCCAGAAGAAAAAAAGTTTTGATATATTTTTTTTTCTAGATAAGTATTGGGGTTGAAAGAAACATATTACAGAAAAAAAATAAATCAATAATGTTGTTAATTTAATTTTTATCATCTGTCCCTTGTAGCGGATATTAGGTCTTGATAAGTCAGAGACTGTAATTATATTATTTCATGGATTTGTGCATTTCTGTCAAGATTTCGTACCATTTCATGAACATTAAAACACTAGTGTAGTTGGAACACATCAGAACCATAGACTGTATAAATATGGACGTAGTATCCGTGACGTCACCCATCTGTTCCTGAGCGCTGTTTTGAAGCCAATCGATGGCAGCAGCCATATTGGAAATGCAGAACTCAACCAGACATAAGGCTGATTCATACTTCTGCGTTGAATCAACGGCGTACCCTACGTCGGGGGTCCACGTAGCTCCCGTACCTACACATAGGCCTACGCACGTAGCTGACGTGCACCACCTCCAAAATGTAACTCCCCGTAGAGCCGACGGGGACCACAAGCCCTGTGATTGGTCGGCTCACAGCACTTCCGGGATCCCGCACATCGGCTGCACATCGGCCGTGTATTTCATCTCCTCCTCTCTATTCTTCATGTAATCATGTCTGTATGATAAACAGCAACATGTATCAGCTGTAGATTAACATAACCCGCTCTGAATCGCTCTGGAACAGTAAACGGAGATTGTAACGAGGCCAAAAACAGGCGACCGGCTATCAGAGAGACCGCACTTCCCTCATGCGTTTCGGCGGAGAATTGCTGCGCGACACAGACACATCGACGCACAAGTATGTGGGGCTCATGTCCGCATCAGCCCCTGCTGCGTGGGGGAGATGCAGAAGTATAAATCAGCCTATAGTGTGACATAAAGAGGTGGAGTTTGAGCCTCCTAGCCAACAGCTATGTGCTCCCGACAGGGAGTCAAGTCCTTATATTATATTATCCTTATTTGGGCAGAAACTCATAATCTTAATACCTTCTGAACCATCGCGTTAGAAAAAAATTCCTCCTTTGGTGCCATAAAATATGAAAGTTTAGTTTGCAGCCATTTTGAAAAGAAAGTTAATGTGCTCTGTTGGCCAGACCCCCACAAGTGAGACATCATTAGAAGGCCCAGGATGTCCTCTTCACAGGACAGTGGGGTTTTTACAGACTGCATATATGGTGCTTAACATAGATGGCTAAAATGCATGTCCTCCACAGAGGACAGAAATGAATTGCCGGGTCTCAGGAATCCATGTCGATACCCTCACATGCATGTAAGCAGGAGTTCATATTCACTGTGTGTTTGAAACCCACAGAGTCTCTTGAGATGAACTGAGAAAAAAAAAAGAAGTATTCAGTCCACTGATGTATCTGCAGTCTGGTTGCTCTGGATTTCACTGCTCCTGCACCCAGCAGTCCATTGTTGTTTTTCGGCTCCATTTGACACACAAAGCTAATTGCTGAAACTGAAGACACCCCCTCCCCCATACACTTACACACACCAATGCACCAAGAGGTTGACCATTTAGCCCATCTTCTCAGTGGCTCCCTGAAGACAAGCCGGTAACAGAGTTGTTTATGCATGCACCATTCTTCCACTATCGCTCAGCTGGAAACAGAGGCCCCTGCAGAGAGCTGGCAAACGCTCCGATTCGGGGCTGTCTTCTTCTTCAACAGCAACCCTCCGAATGCTGCTGACACCGATGCTCGCAGCCACTGTATACATGCAGCTGGTCAGAACAGCAGCAGGTAATGACCTGCAAATCTGTGACAAAAGAGGGAGCGTGGGCGTGTAGGCGGAAGAGGAAAGAGCCAGAGACGAGAGCGAGTGGGCAGGTAGAAGAGGATCCTCTGAGAGTGGATAAACATGTGAACACTTAGCTATTTCCCTCTCCCTTCCTGTGTCTATCTCTTACTCTGTGTGGGCAGTTAATGAGTCTGAAAGCTTCTCCTCGGCATCTGTCAGCTGAGAACCGGATGAATCCTCTAGTGCATGCTGAAAAGCTGAAAAGAAATGCTTTATTGCTCATTGATAATTGGTAAGATGGGTAGATCACCCACAGACGTTCCTGTGACCAGTTGCTCTGTACTGTACTGTCAAGGACAGCACTTCTTTCAACACATATTATACCATTCAGGTGATGAACGCTTGTATTATGTTGCACAGGTGATTCTGTTGTTCCAAGTCTCTGTATCTTTACAAGGCCTTCAGCTCTGACAGCAAGGCAGGAGCGCCGGAGCCAAACCGCCATGATAACATCAACGGATCTGAGCTTGCCCACTGTGTTATCCTTACTCTGTCATAAAGCCTAATGGTGTGTAGCCGTAAAATGGAGTAGGGCTCAGGGTTAGGTTGAGATAAAACAGAATTTGTATGACCTTGGTATGGTCACAACCCCACTAAAAGAGCCCCACAAGAACCTTAAGAGGTTGTGAAGGGAGTACTTAGAATTTTCCATGATCTTATTCCTTACAGAAAGAAACCCCAACAAATGGCAAAAAGATGCAACCAGACCAAACATTCAGCGACTGGATTGATCTCGACTGATGTCACAAACAGTTTAAGTCATCCAGGACATGTTTTAGCACTGAATCACAAAACTTTAAACCACCTTTGTTGACCACAAGTTGAAGTCAGTGATCTCATCCTGAAGATGTATGTTTGAAGTTATTCAGGTGGGCTTGTTGGCTCATCTGTTGTTGGCTGTGATGGTGACATTTACTTTTTAAGAATGCAGCAGACACCCTCACTGAATAACAATGAGTGGAAAAATAAGTAACAGCCTGTAGGAGAATACATTGATCGATCTGAGTCTTTAGACACAACGTTGGTGATTTGAGAATGGGGTTGTCAAGATAAGGGAAACTTCAACTTCAATATGTTGCCAGCAAAATTCAAACATTATAGAGACCTGTTTCAATACCGCAGCAACAAAAAGAAAGTACTACTGGGCAGCTTTCGTTTATTATGTATTGACTTTTTTTTGCTACTTCAAGGCAAAATGGCCTCATTTTTTTACAACTACACTGCAAAAAGTGCCTTATTTTTATATTACTTCATGGCAAAAGTGCCTTAGTTTTACTACTGCACTGCAAAAAGTGCCTTAGTTTTACTACTACACTGCAAAAAGTGCCTTGCTTTTCACTACTCCATGGCAAAACAGTGCCTTGTTTTTTACCACTATACTGCAAGAAGTTCCTTGTTTTTATATTACTTCATGGCAAAAAGTACCTTATTTTTGACTACTATACTGCAAAAAGTGCCTTATTTTTGACTAATATACTGCAAAAAGTGCCTTATTTTTATACTACTTTATGGCAAAAAGTGCCTTCTTTTTTTTAACTACTACAATTCAAATAGTCCTTATTTTTGACTACTACACTGCAAAAAGTGCCTTATTTTTTACTTCTACATCGCAAACAGTGCTAGTTCAGACAAAGTCATTGAACAGAGATCAAAATTTGACAAACTGATAATGAATAATGTGTTCTCTGTTTCACCACTCTGTTTACATTAGCGCCTCTCACTCTCTTTACTTAATCTAACCTGACCTCTGCTGCTCTCTCTCTATTGCTCTGTGGCTTTGTGTTAGTGGTTAATGCAGACTGCATTGTTTTTGAGCATGTGATATCGAAAGGTAACCGGGTATCGACAGTTTTTACAACCTTTAGTGAGGATCCATCCTGTAAAGAGTTCTTCCTTAAGGTATTCCCTCTGACAGTGTAAACAATTATCTTAATAACACTGGAGTGTTTGATTCCAACACTGACAGCTAACTTGGACTCAGTCATCCGGGATTTAAAAAACATGCTGTCCCGCTGCAACACACAGCAGATACACAGATGGCCGAACAGCTTGCTTTGACTTTCTCCTTTAACACTTTTTTTAATGGGTGTTGGAGCACACACTCCTTATTTGCTTTGGATCAATCTTTCATGGATTTGATCTCTAAATATCATATCACATATCCTCCAGTTTCTCATTATTCCTCCTTCTCTCTTGTTTCTTTGGGGTTTGTTGTCCATTCTGTGCCCCAGGTGGTGTCCATATCCCCTTGCTTCAGGCTTCAGCATTGGGGGCTCTCCCTTGAGGACTAAACATCCCCTCCCTCCATGCTTTGTAATGGAGGCATAATGCATTATTAATGTAGTAGAGCTGGTCAAGGTTGACATCTATAACGTGTCTTTACTGTGTGTTAACCCATCAAAAACACATTAAGCTGTTATTTTTGGTCATATCTCAAAGACTTTAAGAGCTACATGCACTTTTCAGAAATGTGAAAGTATCTCTATGGAGGGAGCAGGGAGAAAAAGGCAGCCACTAACAGTGTATTGACTGTCCCTGGGTGTCTTCCCTCACCATTGACTGCACTCAGCAGGTTGACGAGTGGAGGAGCTGTTTGGCATCTTTAGGTCTGGGCCGAGGTCATTGTCCGGGCTTTCAAATCTTCAATAGCTGCAGGGTCCCTGCTGAAACTACTTAATATTCAGTTCTTTCTCCCACTTCATCCTTTTGAAACTAACAAGCTTCAACCAGATACAGTTCCATTAGCTGGACACAAATGGAAACCAGACCTCAGATGTAGTCCGTGTCAGCATGGCTACATTTTTGCAACAAATGTATCACAGCCTTATCTGGGTGATTCAAAATAGTTTTATGATGATCCTTTCAAAGCAACGGCTCATTTTTGAACATGCTCCTTTGTCAGGACTTGCTGAAGAATGAGGTGAGGGAGGTGCACCTTAGCAAATGCCAGACATTTCTGCTTCTACCATGGAAAAAATGCTCTACTCATTTACAGGCATCATTTTGACCTGTCAGGTAAATTCTCAAAAAAAAAAAACAGTGTTATAATTTTGAATCTGACATATGGGGTCACCTGAAATCTTCCATGTGGTTTTGTAAGAATACCTTAAGCTGTTGTGGAGTGTTGGTTTGGCCTTTCCATTAACTAATAACTACCACAAAAACAAGACTTAAACTTAACCTTCATTTTAAAGATAACCCCTTATGTGTCATAATTATCTGATAAAAAGTAATAGTAATGAGATAAAGTGTCAAAATCAGGAGAAAAGTCTTAATTTTAAGTCTAAATAAACAAATAATGATAAGCTAAAGTTGTTCATTTGAGCTAGAAAGTTTATATTGTTCAATAGGAAGTGAGATGTACCTGATAAAAATTCATTCATTCACAAAAAGAAGGAAACATGACATGAAAAAGTTTTGGAACTCAACTCAACTCAACATTATTTATATAGCACCTTTCATACATAAAAACATGCAGCCCAAAGTACTTCACAGAATAAAGAGTGCCATTATGGAATAATGCTTTAATAAAGAAACAGCTTAGCCTTAGTAATAAAAAACATCATCTTCTAAGTCATAACTAAGGGATGGAAGTAAAAATTTGATTTATAGTCAAAATTAAAAAGTGAAAAAAATATGAAAGTCAAATTAAAGCTACTGTTGGTAGTCATGATATAAACATCAGTTCTGAGAGAGATTTCGAGTGTCAACACCACCCCTTCCCTCTCTGCTGTCGTAACCCCGCCCACAAAAGATCACTTCCTATGAGGAAGTAGTGGCTTACCAGCCAATCAGGGCGATGTAGTAGGGCCGCCACTCGACCAATCAGGACAGAGGGTTGGGGAGTAGCTCTGATTGGTCTGTGATAACGGGAACAAGGGGAATAATAACTGCTTGATACAAAGGCATTGGAAAACACAGATATTTTGCCATAAATTTAAATTACTTCACTTACAAATAAGTACCGATTGGTATTATGACCTTTTCTCCAAACCCAACAGAAATAAACTTAAGTTTTTTACACCATTCCTACCAACAACAGCTTTAATGACATAAAAAGTTGTAATCATTACAAATAAATAAAATAGTTATTTATGTCCTAAAATAGAGGACAGAACAGTGGTCATGCATTCATCTTAACATGACTCCATCACTGTATCCTGTCAGTCTCTCTCTCTCTGTGTAAACAACCTGCTTCTGCTTGGTTTGTAATTATGCTGAGCGGGGGGAATAACAGCGCCACTGGCCACCTTGCTGGCTTTACACCCGGACCGTGACGTCATCGCGTCTCCGGTTTCAGTGTGTCTCTACTACGGGCAGCACGCGGCGCAGCAGTCAGCGCGAGAGCCTCTGCACTGTGAACACACACAGCAGCAGACTGGGCGCACTTCACCACACACGCTTCTTCTTCTTCTTCTTCTTCAAAGTGAACTCTCCACCTTGTTACATCAGACCTTCACGTTTGGATAAAACGGATCCGGTTCTTCTTTTTGGCCCCGGTTGACTTCGCCGTGAATTTTTTAACTGCGTGGATATTTATGGGAGCTTTTCATTGTAAGTAAAAAAAAAAAAAAGCTGCAGTGTTGTTGATGTGTGCGACATGCGTTCAGCAGGATGTGTTCTAAGAGCGATAAGTGAGGTGTGTGTGGTGTTTGATTGTACCCGTGGTGATGCTTGATGCTATCACAAGGCTTTTAAGATGCAGCTCCTGTGATTACCTTCTGTGTTGCAGTTATAACGAGCCCCTGCCAGGCTCCCAGTCAGCGTTTGTTCGTCCCATTACTTCATGTGTAAACAGCCTCTCTGTGACACTACCATTGGACACTACCAGAGCTGGCTCTAACCGACTTGGTGCCCTAGGCAAGATTTTAACTGGTGCCTATTGTGTTATAACCAACTCCACCAACAATCACATCACATACACTTAAAGACAACTGACATTCAGCTTTATGTTTTACAGGTTCCCTTTGTTTTAAAATTAAAATAACCTCTAAAAGAACATTAATAAAATGGTAATGGTAATAACAGCAGGAAAATGATAATACAACTTCAAAATGCATAATGTATTAATAGTAGAATTTATTCAGTCATTATATAACAAAATAATTTTCACAGTGCAGACACTTTAAACAAAGCAACAGTAATGTATTAAGTGATGACTGAAAAGGCAGAAGCAAAATGCTTATTTAAGCCTAGCCTACATTTTCTATCTAATTAAGCTAACAGCTTCCAAAATGTAAGGAAAACAACAACAAAACAAAAACAGGTAAATCATGAACACTTCAAGACTTCAAAAACTGCTTTACATACCATTATTTTAAAAACTAAAAGTGAATCGCAAGCTTTTAAATGTTTACTGGCATCATTCTGCAATTTAATCCAAAATTAAATTAGACAAAACAATATTGTTTTTCATATTATCTTCAAATTTTCTTTCTCACTCATTTAGCGGCGCCCCCTATGGATGGCCGGCGCCCCTAAGGGATGGTCGGCGCCCCTAGCATTTGCCTTTACTGCCTATGCCATGTGCCGGCCCTGCATTGGACACTACCAAAGAGCCCCATAATGTTTTAGTCAACATTACAACAAGGAATCACTGCTTTGTTCTACTTAGAGGGTTCAATATGCTAGGGCATATACATATCAGATTACTTATGTGTACCTATACTTCTAATGACTTTTGTTAAATTACTGATTACTTGAGTGATATACACTATCAGTCAGAAGTCTGGACACACCTTCTCATTCACTGGGTTTCAATTATTTGAATTATTTTTGACATTGTAGATTAGTACTGAAGACATCACAACTATGACATAATATGGATTACAACAGTAGTCAAATAGGGCTATCCATTGTGTACCAACCCTAACTCTGAACAACACAACTGATGGTCTCAAACACATTAGGAAGGCAAGTCATTCTACAAGTCAAGGCTCAAGTTAATTAGAAACCATTCCAGGAGACCACTTCATGAAGCAGACTGAGAGAATACCAAGAGTGTGCAAAGTTGTCATCAAGGCAAAAGGGGGGCTACTTTACAGAATCTAAAATATAAAACATATTCTCGTCTGTTTAACACTTTTATGTTAATTAAATAATTCCATATATGTTTTTTTCATAGTTTTGATGCCTTCAGTATTAATCTACAGTTTTTAAAATAATTAGGATAAATAAAAAACGTTGAACGAGGGGGTGTTTCCAAACTTTTGACCGGTAGTGTATATGTCAATATTTTTTCAATTCCAGTTGTTCTTTAACTGTAATACTACAAATTGTGGATGTTTGGATTGGCATGCCACTTCTCCTCTGTGCACCAAGGAAATTGCAATTTTAGATTTCTATCTCTCTCAATTTAAAAACTCATAATCTGTAGGTCAGTAAATCTGTGCCCCGGGAGTTTCCAGCAACTGTACACAACAATGAAAGCAAACCCCTGCAGGGAAAATACTTCCAACTTCCTTTCTCAGTTTTTATTTTGTCTGGGAACTCTCTATCAGAGCAGTTTCATTCTCTCTGTTTGCATTTGTCAATGTAAAGTTCTTTAAACTCAGCTGTTGCTTGATATTTGTCTATAAGGGAGTTAAAGAGTCACAGTTTTCCCCTGATGACTGCAGTCTACTTCTTGCATTAGATGATAGTTCTATTCCTGGCGGTTCTGAAGTGCACAGTGGTTCTGGATGATCATTAAAAGCTTTTATCTGCTTTAACCACAGTTAGTTAAGGCTTAAAATTATAGCATTACCCACTGTTTCCTGCACTGACCAAACTCTGCCCTCTCTTTAATTATCAACGTTCACCACATCAAACACACCTCACTCCCTCTTAAAAGTGATACGCCATTTATTGTAATGCCTTCTTTTATTTTGTGGTTTATGACAGAAGTTCTGAACACACACAAGAAGCAGTTGAACCTGTTCCTCGTGGTGTGTCTTGAGGCGTTATGCTAGACGTCTCTTTTTGTCAAACTGTAGCTCGAGGCCGTGAATAAACATCATCTGTTTGACCGTAAAATCCAGGCAAGTCTGAAAGCTGTTAGCTCCTTTAAGTGTAACTGAAGTATCTCTGTTGGGACTTGTGGTCGAGGAGATCAAACACATAGTTGTGTGTGGTTCAGCATGTGTGCAGGGAAGCTATCTCTTTGCAAAGCTAAAGATTAGGATGGCACATCTCAAACCCACAGACAGAGAGGGAAGGGTTGTACTGTCCCAAGTACTTTAACATATTGTCTAGAAACTCATCTAGTGACCACTGACTTCAGTAATGTTTCCTACCTTTAAAACAGGCCAGTGTGAGAAGACTACAAAGTGTGAGGAACAATCAAAACAATTCTTGGACTGACTCAGTCTTTCTTGTTTTTTTGTGGGATAACCAAATACATCATATTGCGGGAGACAGATTTCATCGAAGAGCCTGTCAGCTGTAATGGAGATGTGCAGATGCCCTGTAATAAGCTCATAGTCCAGCCCCTGCATTCACTGAGCAGAAGACATCAAGGGAGAGAGGAGGGCGGGGCCATGTTTGATTTCAGGCTCTGAATCCTGAGAGATAAACCAGGGAAATGCTGAAAGCTGCAGAGAGGTGCACAATCCCATCCTCAGCCAGTGTACAGGGTGTGATGTACAGAACCATCATCTCTGGTGTTCAATACCTGCTTTCTGGACTCTTATTGAGAGATGTTTACATGATGACAGCAGCTATGTGGTGTTCATATGTTTTGCATTTTGATATTTCAGTTGATGCATGAGAAACATTTTGGATACATTCAAATGCTCTCACTTAATTTGCCTTCTGATTCAGTTTGTGTTGAAAGGAGGAGCATCATTCAGTAGTAGTCGAATCACAGCTTATTTGTCTGCAGTTTCCATCTTTTCATCTGCTATAACTTTAAGCAGATGACCTTGATTATTCTATAGTTGTCAGAGTACTATTTAAGGTTCTGCACCTCTCTTTCATACTACATTTAGATGTAATTTCTGCCTTACTTTCTGGAGATTACAAAACTAAGGAAGAGGATTAGGACCACCAGAGAATGAAAAAATAAATTAAGGTCAACATTTTTATTCTGAGAAAAAAGTCAGAATTCTGAGATTAAGGTTAAAAATCTGAGATTAAGGTAAAAAATCTGAGAAAAAAGGCAGATTTCTGAGATTAAAGTCAGGATTCTGAGATTAAAGGCAGGATTCTGAGATTAAGGAAAAACAAATCAGAGATTAAAGTCAGAATTCTGAGACTAAAACCAGAATTCTGACTTTTCTTTCAGAAAAATAATTTAAAAAAAATTACCATAATTTTTTTTTTCTGAGGAAAAAGTCAAAATTCTGAGAATAAGTCAGAATTCTGAGATTAAAGTCAGAATTCTGAGATTAAAACCAGAATTCTGACTTTTTTTTCAGAAAAGTATTTTTAAAAAAATAACAATTTTTTTTCTGAGAAAAAAGTTAGAATTCTGAGATTAAGATCAGACTTTAATATCAGAATTCTGACTTTTCTCTCAGAATAATAATAATAAAAAAATGTGACCTTAATTGTATTCATTTTTTTTCCAGTGGTCCTAATCCTCTTCTGTACAAAACAGACATTACAGTACAAGAGTTTCTTTTTTTTACCTTAAACTTTTACCAGAGTCTGTGTTTCCTCTCTGCACTCTATCCTCCATGTAACCACACTTAATGCCTGCCTGCTGCTGGCTTTAACAAAACCCTGGAATTAAACATTGAACGCTCAACAAGAAGAGTTATTCAGACACTGAAAGTGAAAGTTGGAACTTTTGACATGTGGCAAATGTGATGTGTTGAATTCCTCTTTCTTGAAAACACCTTTGAAGAACTGATTCTTTCATCTGATGAAGCACAGTTGTGACGCGTTGGCCTCCAGTCAGAAGGTCACAACCATGCTTGACAAAAATTCTTGGCATTTTCCCTTCAAGTATCTTCCTGCATGTTCTCCACGGATGCAAACTTTCACTTTCAATCAGTGATTTTTTTATCCTCCAGTAGGGAGCTTGTTTCCATGGCTCTGAAATCTTCCTGAATCACCTGTTCAGCTGTGTCACCTTGACACACTTTGCAGACAGTCGCAGCTGCTTGAGGGGGCTGCTAATTGAATTGTTTGTGGAAAAAAAATCTGATTTGGGGCCCGAATGAGCAGCTGTTTCTGTGTTTAAGCACAAAGGTCTAAGGTGAAAGTCAAAGCGTCATGGGCACCACTCAGCTGAAGCTGTGTTCTCTGTAAGGATTGCAGAGCAGGTTCTCCCTCAACCTTTCCTTAAAGATAGAGACTCAGATCAGCCCCTGATCTGACAGCAGTCCAGGTATTGCACTTCTGGGATTTCACATTGCTTCATGTTGCTGCTCTGAGTTTCATGTGGCCTCTCGGGGACTGCAAAGCCCCTGTTTTGTCTTTTCTGTCTTTTCTCCCGCTGCCCTCCACATGCCCACTCACAAACTGCCTAGTCTGCTTATTCTGCTCAGCTTTTGTGAGGAGGGCTATTCATACCCTCAGTCAATGTCCAATGTGGTATAGAGGAGTTCCACTCCAGGCAAACTCCTTTTTTTCTGCTAGTTAGGAACGCTCACCTGATAATGTGAAAGTATTAATCATTACCACTGCCTGGCCTTGTAGAAAACTTGTGTCCAAGTTGCTGCCTGTGTAATAGGATTAGATTTAGGAGCGTTCACAAGATAATTGATTATCACTGAACAGCTTGTTTTGGTGATTTGTAGTTATGTTTGTGTGAGGAACTAAGAAGTGTTCCTGCTGGACTCTCTCAGTGTTAGCTTGTATGTGCCAGCATTTGGAAAGTACTTAATAGTGGGGTCTTGATTTTACTTTGACTTTAAAATTTGCACTCTATTTAATATTGTAAATTTTACCTAACTTTTTTAAAGTGAAGACTACCTATATTTTACTATGATGAAATACTAAAATGATTTAGGTAGAAGCTACAAATTTTTTAAATACACTTCACAACTTAAAAATAAGTTGATGATTGTCGGCAGCCATATTGCCACTGTCGAGCGATTGTGACGTAAAGAGGCGGGCTTTGAGCCTCCTAGCCAACAGCTACAGTGTTCCCGCCTGTCAATCAAGTCAGCTGTGCCTCTCATTGGAAGACTGGTGATCTTAATATCTTCGAAATTGCAGCATTTGAAAAAAATCCCCCCCCCTACAGTGTGTGCCGATCAAGAAATGAGCTATCCAGACTACACTCATCTTTTGTACCAGGCTGTAAACATGTTTATTTCTGCTGTAAAGATCAGCTTTTTTGAATTGGTATGTGTGTGGTTTCCGGTACTTCCGGAGCCAGCCTCAAGCGTATCCTCGATGAACTGCAGTTTTTAGCACTTCTGCATTAAACTCATATTTTTAAACCGGAGGTTGCTGCTTGGTGGCATCCCTAATATCAATCCTACCTTCCAAACCACAACTGCAGAGTCCCGCCAACCCAAACTGTCCTCAACAAAGAAGAAGTGATGATGCATGCGCATCCTTCAGTACATACCCACCAACCTTATTGCTCACAGCAAGAAGGTTCCTGGTTCTGTGGACGGGCAGACCGGTGCCTTTCTGTGTGGAGTTTGCGTGTACCTTGCCTCTCGCCCAATGACATGGATGGATGGAGCTGAAATATGCATCCTAATATCAGGCTTCAATAAGATGGCAGGATTTCACTTGCGCACCATTAATAACAGGCGTGTGATCCCTCTGGGGAGTATATGCTACAGTGCTCCCTACACATGCTCTACTGTATGGAATATGTGTCATTATTTTATATCCTTGGGGAAAAAATCTGGATTGCTTGATAGCTCTGACCTGGTCTGCTCACTTCGGTACAGCACATTGCCCACTCGGTGAAGGACCTGAGGCGACTTGAAAGGCATTCAATTAAAAATAATTAGGGAAAATCTGCTGTGGTCAGGGTGTATGTATTTATAGAAGCTGAGAGGACAGGGAGAGGAAGGACTTTCTTAGCATGAAGTTTCCCCAAGTAACAAAGCAGTAGTATAAACCTGGAGCTGATAGCAGCATCACTGTTGTTGGGTAGATCATTGGGTCACTAGATAGTTTTCATTGGATGTGATTCTGTGTCTCAAAAAGTCACCATGTGTCACAAACCAATCTTCCTCTCCCTCTTATTTCTCCTTCTATACAGCGTTGTTTCTTTTCCATAAGCCTCAGCCAAAATTGCAGAGCTCGTTTTGAGAGCTAAATCTTCCCCCATCCAAATTAGCAACAGCAGTTAAGACTCTTCATGATAAGTGCTTGTTTTTGTGTTCCTTCACAGTACGCAGAAATCCCCTCTGTCTTTACCATGAGGCAAGAAAAATTTGACAAAACAAATGACCGCAAGGCCTTTAAGACGTTAAGCTGTATGGATGCAAGTTAACCCGCTAATGACTCCCAAGGGGTTGACAAGACCTGTGCTTATTTTACAGTTTTACTGTATCCAAATTTACTGCACTTTACTTTAAAATACAAAGATCAGTGATGATGATGATGAGCAATGAACGTGAAGAGTTTTAAATCTCTGAATTTAATATACTTCACAGTGATTAAAGAGTGCTTCACCTGTGACATAAACAAGCTGGAGTTCAATACCAAGTGTAGTGGCCATAATGTTGATTTTCACGTCATATTTGTGAATCATTTATATTTATTGCCCTTTTACCTTATTCAATTATTTATTTTTTGATATTCACCTACTCATCATATTATAGTTTTACTATTCTTTATTTTCCTGCTTGAGTACTTATCAATCTTTTATTTTAAGTTATTATCACATATTATTGGCTTGTTTCTTTATTCATTTACTTAATGTGTTTCTTATGCAAAAACATCACTTCCTGAAATTGTTTGCATTGATCTTTTTTTGTAATGTGTCAAAATCTAAATAAAAAGACCTTAGAAAAAAAAATGTTAATCATGATTATTTCTTTTTTTGGTTGACTTAATTTCCTGTTTTGGGTTCATGGGTGTGGTTTACCTTTTGGCGAGAGGTATACAAAGAGGGTGAGTGGGGTTAAATATTTTTTGTTGACCGCCACCATCATCGCCATTATAATCGTTTATTTAGATCTTTTTTAATATTGAATTATTTTGAGTGTTTTGTTCAAACCTTAAGCATACCTGGCCAATAAAGCTGATTCTGATTCTGATTCTGAATAAAAAGAAGACTTTACTTGGACTTTGATTTTGATTTGGCACCTTTCAATCTTAGCCGCTTCACCAAGTATTTGCCTCCACCTCTTTAAAAAAAAAAATCTATCAAGATTTAAATTCCAACTTTGGTTCTGTTTTCAAGTAACTATGTCCAAGTTAGGCACCAAATTCTGACGTTAAAATCCAACCATATGTTGTCAAAACTCCAGAAGACCTTTCCCCCCTCTTTCTAACACAAAGATCCGTCTTGGCCCCTCACTTGTTTGTGGTTAAACTGTAAAAGAGGAGTGAGGGATCAAAGACCCTCCCAGAACAATAAAAGCTAAGCCTGTGGAGTGTTGACCCCCGAACCTTAAGCTCTTCATTACTGCGGCTCACTGCTAATTACTGTGGACAGGACAGTCTAAAAACCAGAAAACTACCCAACCCTCCTCTCTCTACCGGGTGGTCAGCTCTGACAGCCACTCCTAGCTCCTAAACATCTGAGGGTCAAGAGGCAAGTAACCTGCTGGTGCCCTTCACCAATACCCGCCCAATAAACCAACACCTTACTCTAGAAAACAAGAAGACCTGCACCTAAACAAAGAGCATATGTTATCGCCTTCTCTATTGAAGCAGAAACATTACCATATGCTCCTCTTTCTGTACCCAATCTAATCTTGACTGTACTGACCACAGACCACATCCTCAACGGCACATGGGACCATAAGTTGGCAGAGATTATTTAAAAAGCATATTTACTCCAAAGAGATTTAACTCTGAGCTGGTAGCTGAGCAGATTCTGTTTGTTTTGATTCCCCGACAGCTTCTGTTGTTGGGTTTGATTGCTTTATTACTCTAATGTTTCTGAGGGCCCCGTATGCTGAGTGAGAAGTGGCAACCATCCCACATGTTGTGTCAACAACTGTTTACAATAAGAATCAGTCACGTCTTCAATCAACTACTGATGCCACGTGGAGGATATAGAACTAATTGTGAATAATATCCGCTGCAGTGTGGGATGCTTTCATGCGTTTTATCAGTGTTTACAGCCCGTCACTGAGATATTCTAAATGTCACTTCTGTAGGATTTGAATAGGATGACAAAATAGCTCTAGGAAAAGTTTAAAAAGGAGAAACCCACAGCTTGTCAAGGGTTTTTTTCTTAGTTCTTCCTTAAAAAAAAAAAAAGGGAAATGTGAATTGCTGTTTTTCATCCGGTCTATTTTTGCCTACACACAACCACACCCATCATGTTCCCTCTGAGCCCCCATGTTTTCCACGGAGGTTTAAAAACTCATGTCCTCCCATACCACATGGGTCACGCTCGGAATGTTTAGGACCTTCTCAAATAGCTTCCATCTATATAGGTATAGGAACTCTTTGATGTCACACACCCCCCCTCTTAAAAACTCTGACCCTGCACACGTGTCAGGCAGTACATCTGCAGAAAGTTTCCTAACATTAGGTGTGCATTTTTCATTTTATGGATGTAACCCTCAGAACATAGGTGAACTTCATTTTGAAGATCATGGTTTAGGTTAAAGTTTTGAAATCTTTATTCAGCCAATGTGACTGACATCCTTTTTATACCAGGAAATCATCTAATAGCTTTTAAACGGGTAAAAGTGGATTTTATTTCGGTAGATTGTTAAATTGAAGTCAAATATTGCATTATGTTTTGAAGGTAAGAATGCATGGTGAGCTCAAGTAGCTTGAAGTAAGTCCGGATTAATTTTCACCACCTCTTAGCCTCTTGATTTCTAAAGGGAGCCCATGGCAGAGCCGTCTTTAACCCAAGCTGCAACCTCCGGCTGCGAGAACTGAAGCCAATATGGAAGTGTTAAAAACTACAGTTTCTTGAGTGTCCGCATGAGGCTGGCTCCAGAAGTACCACCACATACACATAATTCAAAAAAGTCCAATACAAAAAACAAGTGTAGTCTGGATAGCTCATTTCTGCTGACTTGATTGACAGGTGGGAACACTGTAGCTGTTGGCTAGGAGGCTCAAAGCCCGCCTCTTTACCTCACCTCAACAGCAGTTTGGTTGACTTCGGCATTTCCAATATGGTCCCCGCGATGATGGCTTCAAAACAGTGCTTCAGAAACAGATGGATGACGTCACAAATACTACTTCCATTATTTATACTGTCTGCTTTAACCCTGAGTCCTTTATAAGGCCAGTAAAATTGGGGGAGTCCGATTGTATGGAACTAAATGAGAAAATTATCTACTTTTCACTTGATTCATTACCTTGGTGAAGACTTTCCTCATGACTTAAGGTCTTAGTTGCTACTTTTAAGTCTATGATATATTGTTAAGTCATTTTGTCAACAAGGTTCCCATTTAGGTTTGACCTAAAGGCAGAATAAGCTTATGAATGTGGCGCCATGCTTATGATACGTTACTACTTCAGCTAAAGCAATTCTGTTGATTTAAGATCATCTGTTGTCAACTTCTAGACTCGGTTTAGTCTACTACAGAGCTGAGATAGATCCCTCATGACTAACATCAGAGACCTTCAGATGTTTTCTAAGACTTGTTTTTACTTTGTAATGTGCAGTTCACATTGCAGCGAGTGTGCATTGTGTGCTGAGGGCAAATACTTTGCCATTATTTACAGCCACTGGGACTTGACAGCCAATCCAGAACATGGAGCTGAAAAACTGTTAAGATTTGCACACAGGGTGTTGATTCCCAGTGTGAATGACAACAGTAGCAACTGTTTGATAGTAAAACGCTCTCTGATTCAATTTGACGTAGATGATATGTTATTAACTTTGTACCCTTCCTTTTTTAGTAATATTACATCATGGAATGTGCAGATACCAAATGCTAATTACTCTGGCTGAAGAAGTACTGCATAAAAGACAACTTGTGGTGCATTAAGTTGCTGTTCACAAAGGAACTGAGGTTATCAAAGCTTAACGTTTCTCAATTGACAAGTCACATCCACTGATCAGCGAATCATTATTAATTCATCCGTCTTTGCTGTCCATACATACCTATCCAGACTTTGTCTTCTCCTTAAATCCATAGCCAACTTAAGTTTAGAACAGTATAAGCATGTGTGAAGGGAAACCAAAGAAAAACGGTGCCGCTGGTCTGCCCCAAGACCGCACAGAATACTCTGCTGCCAACAGTGCCTCCAGTAATTACAGACCAGGGCTGTGGAGACCGTTGCTCTCCAGGCTAAACTGAAACTAAACCTCCTATTTCATGCTTGGTATTTGCTCTTTGCAGTACACGAGTACCCCATGTTTAAAACTGTTATTTTTGGGCTGTAGCTCGACTCTCTTCTGTTTATAGTGCAGCCTGACTGAGATGAAATATAGAATAACCGTCCAGCATGTGAAGACAGGAGCAGCGTTGAGGATTGTAGTTGACACTGCAGTTATTCTCTTTACTCCCAGCTTCATGTCAATACATTTGATTAATACATCAAAAACATACTCTCTCTCTCTGCAGCTGATGATCTTACTGACAGTAAAATCAAATCACAATTGATTTTCCACCTCCAACTGGTGTGTTATGAGATGGGAAGAATTTACTGGAAACAGTGAGGGTGGTAATTCTAACTGCATAATTTTCAGGTGCCCCCTGGCCATTCAGATCACACACACCACTGACCAGGCTCCATATTCCTGGAAAGCTGCTGTTATTGGACAGGCCCCAGTTCGACTGTGTGGTCTGTGTGCTGGTACACTGATCATGTCAGGATAGAAGTGACTGCAGGCAACTGTGTTTGGACGGCAGGATGGGTGGGTTGAATCCTCAGCACCTCTGCCATTAGATATAGTGTGTACGGGCACAGCTGTGCTGGAGTGTGCAGATTTGGGTTCTTTATTTGATTTGTTCAAGTTGGAATTTGATTTCACTGATTTTTCATTAATCTTATTTAGGGTTGCAAAGGGGTGGAACATTTCCGGTAAATTTCCATGGGGAGTTAAGCTGGGGAAATATGGAAATATTCCAAATTGGAAACTTTCCATGGGAATTTATGTTAATTAACTGTGAATTTAGGGTAATTTAATGGAAAGGTATATCAAAGCATAAATATTTGTTTTGTTATAAGCAGACTTCCATCCAAAATAATACAATTAAACCAGATTTATTTGTCAGTAGAACTTTATCAAGTGTTCAATATTTTATTGAACAATCAATTCTTTCATAGAAGAACAAAAACATGAATGTTGAGTTAAATATTACTCTTCCCCCCAATCCAACCCATTCAAAAATTGACAAAAATGCAATCCCAACAAAGTCCCATTCAAAATGTTAAATGAAAAGAGTCACTCTCCCTCCAAAAAGACCCATTCAACATGCAAATAAAAAAGCATCTTCCCTCAAGCTTCTCAAGCCTAGCCTCTGCATTTTTGCTAAACCTGCTCAGGCAATGGGCTCTTCCTGGGCTCTTCCTAAATTCCATATTAAGAGCCAACCTTCAATTTAGTAAATTCCTGGTTTATTCCCATAAATTCCTGTTAATTCCCATGGAAAGTTTCCAACTTTGAAAATTCCTGGAATTTTGCAACCCTAATCTTATCTGAAAGAAATGGTTTTTTTTTCTGTGGAGTTTTTTCTACAACCTGACTACATGCTTTGGTTAGAGGCAGTAATTACACACTAGTGTTTTCTTGGGGTGTTTAAAAGCATTTCTTAACCAAAAACTTTCCATGTTTTTGTTTCTGTCTGGTTTTAGTGCACTATAAGGGGTGGCTCTGGTCGCTTTCACAGAATGGACCAAAAGCTAAACACTGTACAGTTAGATTTCTTATCAGTGATGTTTGACTTTAGGGTAACCAACAGGGTATCCATTAACCCTTTCAAACATTGATTTATTGATTTTGCTGAGCTCGTTCATGAGTGTTCTCTAACACTAATCACTCTTTATGTCTCCCTTTTTGTCTCATTAGTCACAATGAGCGGAAGGTGACCTGTAAGCATCCTGTCTCCAGCCTACCCTCCCAAGACAACTGCATCTTTGTCATCAACGAACAGTAAGTCACTTGTTTTTTGCTTTCAGAATGCCACTGGGTCGCATATTTTGAGCACTACGGCAAGTTGTTGCAACTACTGATGTGAGGCAGGCAACATTGCGCAAGTCTGCGCCTGCCACTCTCTATTTGAGGTTCTTCCCTTTCAGTTCAAAACCTCTTCACTGCAGTGCTTCCTCCAATTCTAACAAACAAACCCTCACAAATAAGACCTCAGCTTCCATGGAAATGTCACTTAGATGGTTGTTGTTTATTGCAGCTGGCTTCTACATCTAGTGTCAAGGCGACGTTTATAATGTTGATGCAAGAAGACTGACAGATAAAAAGAAATTATAACATCTTTTGGGAATGCTGTGATTCACATCCGTCCCTTGTTTCAACCCTGCACAAGAGTTCATGGCCTTTCTAGATATCGGAAGTAGAAGAAAATGTCCCTTAATGTCCATGTGATCTTCCATGCTGCTCTTTAGCACAACAGTCATCACATGTCCGCCCATATGACTGGATCAGAGGTTACTCATCTTGAACTTTCACTTCAAAGAGAACAACACAGTGAATCTGTCAAACTAAAATTAGCCTGTCTCCTCTGAACAGAGGAAACAAAGGGCAGATGCTGATGAAAAACTTTGGCCTCCTTTGCAGCTTCCTACTCAAATATACTACCAGTCCGTGAGTGTACTAAATATACATGTACTAGTCTGCATGCATCACAACCCACACCCTGACTCTAGCCTCAGCTTTTATCCTCCACCCGAGACATCTTAGCTTAATGTTATGCAACATGTATCAGCTCCGCAGTCTCTGCTCAGCTACTCATCTCCCTCAGAAACTCCCTCCAAGCAGATTCTTCTTACTGTTGTGACACTGGAGTCACTTCATCACAACTGGTGTCAATTATTCTATTGAGCAACAAATGCTAATTGAAATATGTTCTACTTCAAGACCAGAAATGTCACTACGATGTGGGAAAACATTGCCACGCCCAAAATCCTACTGGAAGATGAATCCCTGATGGGGACAGTTTATCTATATATATTTTTTATTTGTGGCTTAAAAAGTAAAACCCTGGTTTGACCAGAAAATTACACATTGGTTACGTTTACGTGAGACTTTTAATTCCTCTTTAATTCAGAATAAAAATTCAACCCTTTTTAAAAAGATTAAAAATGACCTTGCAAACACCTAGTTCCGAATGAAAATGACCATTCCGAATTAAATTTAAATCCGAAGTAAGTGGCCCGTCCAATCAGAACCCTTCCCAACCCCCAGACCTTAAGCGGAATTGAATAAAGACGATTAACCATGTTTTCCATGAAAAACCTCAATTCGGAATTACTATTTCCATGTAAACGCGAAGGACAATACTTTAATTCCAAATTATTTAATTCTGAATAATTAATTCAGAATTAAAAAACATCAGGTAACCGTGGCCATTGGCTACGTTACATGAGATTTTTAATTCCTCTTTAATTCAGAATAAAAATTAAATCCTCTTTAAAAAGATTAAAGATGACCTTGTATTCCGAATGAAAATGACCATTTCGAATTAAACTTAAATCCGAAGTAAGTGGCTGGTTTATTCTGACTTTAAATCTGAATTGAATAATTCCTTGATCATGTATACGTTCATTCCGCTTTAAATTAATTCCGGTCGTTCTGAGCGTGCTCGTTCCCTTGTCCTGTCGCGATGATGCACATATTCTGCACTGGCGAGCACATATTCCAGGATGGCCGCCCGAAGCAAGCGTTGGACTCGAGCCGAGACTATTTATTTAATAGGAGCCTTAGAAGAAATGGATACCATGAAAAGAGTTGATGGACAGAAGCATAAAAATGTGGACCCTCTTAAAGCTGTAGCATCTAATTGTACGTATTGTGTGGTCCTCCATGTTGTAACTGAAAATAAAAGAAGCAGGAACTGGAGTCTGTTTTCTTCTGGTAGACGTAAATACATCACACTCGCCCCTGTCCAATAAGAACCCTTCCCAACGCCCAGATCTTAAGCGGAATTGAATAAAGACAATTAAACGTGTTTTCCATGTAAACCTCAATTTGGAATTACTATTTCCATGTAAACACGAAGGAGAATACTTTAATTAATTCTGAATAATTAATTCCAAGTTAAAAAACATCATGTAACCGTGGCCAGTGACTTCCTTTTTGTATCACCTCATTAATGCAAGCTGCTTTTGTGCAGCAGAGATGGAAAAGTCAGGAGAGGGTTGTGAGGGAGCATGTTGTGCCAGAGATGTCACACTGCACTCTCTTGACACATTCCTCCCCTCGCTGTGTTATTCTCACATCTCTGCTGTTTTTCATGCTGAGAGGCACAACATGCTGCTGCAACATGATATCTAATTTAGCAATTTGTTTTTTTTTATCACTGAAAGATATAATAAGAATAATAAAACTCTTCTTGAGGTCAACATCAGAGTGATATAAACTTCTTCATTAGTCATTGTTATTTTTGAGTTCATTACAGCGATGCTTCATCCTACAGTTGGCTCTGTTTTAGCAAAAGTGATAAGCAGGAAAATCTTCAACCCGGACAAGTAATAAAAGGCAAAGACGGATTTAAGCTGGCGCAGGGATAAAGAGGCCAGGCTGAAAATCACTGCATAATCTGTTCTGTACTCTAAGTAAATCCTAAACACAAAGTTTAGTTTACATTCAGTATTATGAGTTTAAGAAACGGTCAAGAATAAAAAAAACAGAAAACAAGTCAACTGAGAGGAAAAAAGGAAGGAAACTATTTGATTTGTTAACAGATTCAAAACACTGCGTAGAAGCCTTGTATATTGTGTTACTGCATTTGTTTCCCTGTGTACAAAAACAACAAAGTCATGATGTGTGAAACTCATTTACACATCCATGATGAATGTGTGATGGTCAGAGGTGGAGGTATCCTCATCTAAACATATCTTCCATCTATAAAAGTGTCGCTCATGCTTAGACTTTGAACTATGCCAGGATAGAAGTCGCTGCTCAAACCACGACTCAGTCCCGTCTCTAACACGTGGCTTCGCCGACCTCAGTGAATGTCAGCCTCAGCATTCTGCTTTCATTAGTGTACATGTCTGTGCCTTTTTTAGCACTCCACGGGTCATGTGCTAACTGACAGGAGATATTATATCTCACATGTGCGACATGTTAAATGAAACATGAACTGCAACAACAGAACTTAATTTAAGCATGCGTTATTCGACACAGTTAGGGATGACAGATCTGACGACACCATATATATGCACACTACCAGTCAAAAGTTTGGACACACCTTCTCATTCAATGGTTTTTGTTTATTTTAATTATTTTCAACATTGTAGATTAATACTGAAGACATCAAAACTATGAAATAATCTGGTTTTGCCATAATATGGATTACAACAGTAGTCAAATAGGGCTATCCATTGTGTACCAACCCTACCTCTGAACAACACAACTGATGGTCTCAAACACATTAAGAAGGCAAGTCATTCCACAAATGAACTCTTGACAAGGCTCACATGTTAATTAGAAACCATTTCAGGAGACCACTTCATGAAGCAGACTGAGAGAATACCAAGAGAGTGCAAAACTGTCATCAAAGCAAAAGGGGGCTACTTTAAAGAATCTAAAATATAAAACATATTCTGGTGTGTTTAACACTTTTTCTTTTAATTAAATAATTCCATATATGTTTTTCATAGTTTTGATGCCTTCAGTATTAATCTCCAGTTTTCAAAATAATTAAAATAAATAAAAAATGTTGAATGAGAAGGTGTTTCCAAACTTTTGACTGGAAGTGTATCAATATATATTAATGTAAAGGTTGTACCCTCTACAAAGGGATAGTTCACTTCAGGCAGAGGAATAGGTATTGTGACAAAGTTAAACAAAGTGGTTTCTGGCATTAGTGTTTGGGTCAGAATTTCTTAAAGCTAGCTAAATTATGTGGTAAAATATCCCATCTGCAACTGCGTGTAGCCTAGTGTCTGGCCAGTTCCTCAACAAAGGGGTCAAGCTGTCCAGCATCCCCTCTTGGTATTATACGTACTATTGACAGGTACCTCATAAAATCCCAAGAAAAATGAAGTAAAAGGAAAAAAACAAAAACAAAGAATACCCCCAAAACTGTTCCTTCCCTGTACCTGATAAACCACTCAGTTTAAGTATGAACAATTTTCCATATCATGAACCTGGCTCTCTCAACAGGACGTCATGTTTGTACTCACACGGACTGATTACCCTTACAGTAACACGTCACATGATGGGAGTCGGTATTTAGACTACTTGAATTTATTGTTTTCCCAAAGTCCTCGCTATAAGTAAACACTATCCCCAACCGGAGGTACTTACACTCTAATACAGGCTTTGCATGACCGGTTACTGTTTCTCCAGGTTTCTGAAATGTAAACACTTAAGTATGAAAAAGTGGAAAAAAATATTTTAAAGATGAAAACTTAATAATTGAACTATTAATGTGCATGTACTGTTACCTTTTCAAGATTGTAAATAATATGGTGGTTTTAGAATCAAGAGTCTATAACACAACAATGTAGCCTATATGCTGCTACTTTACAAACCCCTAATTCACCCCCCCCAAAAAAAACCTAAACTTAACTTTGAATCTCAACAAACGTATCTTTCCTCTGTTTGTGAATTGTGGGAAATTGTGTCACCCAGCGTTTAGCAGGTAAAACACCACGAGGTGGAAATGGTTTCCTCTTTGTGTTCTCCACATTCGTTGTCCTTCTGTGAAACACTTGATCGTGTTTGTCCGTCAATAACACTTGTTGTGTCACACACTAACCACAAACTGTTGGTTGTTGAATGGTGTTTTGCTTGATGACCCGTTATGCATTTGCGTTCCAAAGTCATGTGAGGTGCACTTACCTGTCTGAACTATTTGTTGTGTTCACCTTCAAATCTTAGCACAGGAGGGTCTTTACTAATTCTTCCTCAGCTGTAAGTCAAGCTGCACATGTTGACTCAATGACCCTGAAACTTCATGTTCCAAAAACCTTCCATGTTTTCGTCCCTTCTGAATGTATCGGCCAAACACAAGTAGCTGAAATATCCTGATCCAACAGTCATTGTTTACACCGAATTTACATCCCTAATTTAAAGAGATTTACCTTATTTGTTTTAATATCTAATACTTTCATTTGGGAATCGTTCACTTTCCATTTCTCTATAATTACTCCAATTTTCCAACAAGGTATTTTTGTACGGTAATTTTTTATATTTTTTTGCAAGGTGCTGAAAAAAGTGGAAGTGGTTTTATTTGAGTTACAACACACCTTAACATGAAAAAGGATTACTTTGTTTACAAAGAAATATAAGAGAAAAAATATATTCCAACTGTCCATATCTGAGAAGATTTGAAATAAAATAAAATAATAGTTATTTAAATTTTGAGTTCAATCCAGTTTTCTTAAAATCGTTACAGAATTAGGTTGAATGGGTTGAGTGTATCGTTACATCCCCATCAAATACTATTTCAATGTATCATCAAAGGTTACAGGACTACTGTATGTTGATATGCTAAACTAGCAAAGCTCTTGTGTTAGCTCTTACTGTCCATGGTGCCTGATTTTGATCCAAAATATAGAAATAGTCAGAAGTTATACATACAGTTATATATTTTTTGTTATGACAATCCAATAGAGCCCAGTGCCACCAGTTAAAAGGGTTTTTGGTTGACAATACCGGCATCTGTAAATCAGTGGTTTATCACCCAGCTCTGTGATTTTCTGTACCTGATCCAGATGTACACACTGTTTTCTTGAACTGTGTGTGCTTGCCTTTTCCTCTACTCTTTTGTTCATTACAAAGAAAAGATCAGCTTCAGCACCAAACAAAAGTGTTGGAAAGCGCCCTTATTTCTTTAGAAATGCTGTGTGGTCGTTTTAAAAAATGCACCCTCAGCCGCTCAGTTCAGTGTTCCCCCCCCAGTGTGCTTAGAGCACCAAGCCTCAGTGGCAGTGTAATCCCTTCTCACTTTTTATGCACACACAGACCCACGCACTCACACGGACGCACAAAGTCCATGCAGGACCAGACAGAGATGTGTCACTTTCATCACGCTAAAAAGGTCTTTCCAAGTGGAATTGATTGAAAGACTTTTAATAGAAATGTACCAGATATTGATCTGGAAATGATTTTATTGATTTAAAAACAGTCATGTTTCTTCCATTAAAGATAGTTTGTTACACTCGCAGTTTGAGCTGCATCCTTTTTTAACGGCTAGCTCTGCAGCCTTCTCAAAAAAAGCTCATGTAGCTGTTGTTACTTAGCTGTTGTTTTAGTCCACTGGAGTCTGTAATTAGAGCTGTAACATAGAATTTACTGACTTGCTGTTCACATTGGGAATTCAGTTCAAATCTACCAACTTAGCACTTCTACAGCCCTGGGGTTTGCACTTAATTCTCATGGTGAGACACCTCTGAGTTAATTTATGGATCTCAGTGTGTGTGTGTGTGTGTGTGTGTAAAGCTGGCATGATCTCTCTGTATGTTCCTCTTGGTGCATCCGCCTCCTCCACCAGACCAAAGGCATGCAGGGTATGCAGGATCAAATGAACACCATAAATTACCCCCCATGTCGGAGTGAGTGTGCTTGGCTGTCTGTGGACTTCCAACCTGTCCACAGTGTTTCTATGCAGGTGGATGCATTTTACAGCATTGCATTTCAAAGGTATGCAGGCTCTGTAAACCTGTGCTGTTAACCTGCACATAAACCGGACTAAAGCTATGTTACTAAGGCAAAATTGTCCCAGCTGTTCAGAGAGATAAAGGAATACTTTTTGACTACCTCATGGTCCTGACGGGTTTCAATTTGAGACCTGTTGTTGTGCTGCTGTGGTAAACAAAGAAGGTGTTGTGTTTTCCCTTGTATTTTGCTTCAACTTTTACTGTGTACAGCCACTGTGGGCTTCTAAGGAACAGGCACTAACCTTCATAAGAAAAAAGTATTTGAAACCAGACATGAATATTTAACAGCATTCTGTGGAAATGAACAGTGACCCAGGCCATGTGGAGTTTCATGCTGACAGTTCAGAGGAAGACAGCTAGAACAAAGTTTCACTTCCAGTTAAACACCCCCAGCTCCCAAAAGTTTGGACACTGGGTAAAAGATTTACTTGTGAATATTGCAAAGACAACATAGGGAATGTTGAAACTGAAGCATTACATGAAAACTATATGCTTTTTAAAAATGTGATGCCAGCAACGCATTTCAAAACAGTTGGAACAGGGGCATGTTTACCGTTGTGTTGCATCACCTCTTCTTTCAACATAACTGTGACTGTTTGGGAACTGAGGAAACCAGTTTCTGGAATTTAAAAAGGGAAATGTTGTTCCATTCTTACCTGATATGTCAGAATTTTTGAGTCATGATGCGCCAAATGTATTAAATAGGTGAAGTCTAGACTGCAGCCAGTCCAGTGTAGTACCTGGACTCTTCTACTACTGAGCCATGCTGTTGTAATATGTGCAGAATTCGGGTTAGGGTTAGGGTTAGGATTAGGGTTAGAGTTAGGGTTCAGATTACGGTTAGGGTTAGGGTTAGGGTTAGGAATAGGGTTAGGATTAGGGTCAGGATTAGGGTTAGGGTTAGGGTTAGGGTTAGGGTTAGGATTAGGGTTAGGAATAGGATTAGGGTTAGGGTTCAGATTAGGGTTAGGGTTATGATTAGGTTTAGGGTTCTGATTACGGTTAGGGTTAAAGTTAGGATTAGGGTAAGGGTTAGGGTTATGATTAGGGTTAGGGTTAGGGTTAGAGTTAGAACCAGAACTCAATTTAATCAAACAGAACCAGAAACAAACTCATGCAATCAGAACCAGAACCAAACTCAAGCAAACAGAACCAGAACCAGAACCAAACTTGAGCAAACAGAACCAAAAACAAACCGTACCAGAACCAAACTCAAGCAAGCAGAACCAGAACCAAATTCAAGAAACCTGAACCAGAACCGAACCAGAACCGAACCAGAACCGAACCAGAACCGAACTTGAACCGAAACAGAACCAGAAGCAGAACCGAACCAGAACAAGTCCAGAACCGAAACAGAACCGAACCAGAACCGAACCAAAACCGAACCAAAACTGAACCAAAACTCATAGGGTTAGGGTTTGATTAGGGTTAGGGTTAGGATAAGGGTTAGGATTAGGGTTAGGGTTAGGGTGAGGATCAGGGTTAGGATTAGGTTTAGGGTTAAGGTTTGATTAGGGTTAGGGTTATGATCAAGGTTAGGGTTAGAGTAAGAACCAGAACTTAATTTAAGCAAACAGAACCAGAACTAAACTCAAGCAAACAGAACCAGAACTAAACTTCAGCAAACAGAACCAAAACCAAACTCCTGAAGAGAATAAGTAACGTGTTGTATCTTCACTCTGGGTCAGTTGAGCAGACCTTGTCTCGGTTGTTAGATCACTCTGCCATCTGACCGCTTTGCAAAGCTCATTGAAGGCCGGAATAAAGCTCACAAAGACAAATCGTTGTTGTTTTAGTCTATCATTTCCAGATTTCCGCCACACTACTCGTTCTTATTGAGAAAAATAAGCATGTGAACGTGGTCAGGTATTAGCCGGGAGCCCAACCGGGTCATAATCAGTCCGGCGGCAGAGAAAAAAAGCGCTCGTGGAGACCTGTCACTCAGCCGCAGCCCTCAGCTGAGCGTCCCGACTTTGAGCAACACCTTCAGTCAGCTGATTCACATCGAAACATGCTTTAAACTTAAAACACCTCCCTGAAAGCGGAACCAAATATGAGACCACATGATGTTTGGTCCACGTGATAGAAAATCAAAACAAGAAATTTGTTCGATTAAGTACTTAATCAGTTAACCGATAATCAATTAATTGTGAACATCCCTAGTTGCTGGCATCAAATTTAAAATAAACATATATATTTTTCATGATACAATGAAAATGTTCAAGTTCAATATTTGATGTCATTGCAGTGTTTTCAAGGACAATAATTTGCAAACCATCAAAATCGGTCTTTTATCAACATTTCACACAGCATCCAGATTTTTTTTTATAATTTGTGTTGTACATGTGAAGCACTTGTTTGATCTTCAATGTGTGTGTGTGTGTGTGTGTGTGTGTGTGTGTGCACTGTACATGGTTGAAGAGTTAATCTTTTTTTTGAATGCTATAAATTATTTCACAACAGATTCTTAACTGTTCAAATCTGATGCTTTTATTTTGATATTTTAATGGACAACCTTGAATGTATTTTTTTAATTAGTATACTTTTATTAGTATTCACTAACACTGGTCTGACAGAAGAATCAATTTTGAAGATGTTAGTTTGGATTTAGGGATACTTTCCTGTGGATTCTCTACAGTCCAATCATTGGATTTGTTGTGGCAACTTTTAGAATAAAATTTTTTTTTGGCACTTCTGCAGGACGTGATCTTTCCAACTTGTGCCTTTGAAATAGGTTTACTTAAACAATGAAATGAATGCCGTATAAAATTAAACAAAACGAGAATTTATGAAAAACATAGACAAACAAAATTCTCTAGTTGTTATCAACTTATATTTCCACAAAAGCGACAAAACTATATAAAAAAAAAAGCTACTGTTAGAAAATAATGTTGCTCCTTGTCCTGCTCAGATGAAAGCACATGTTGCATTGCACAAGCTCTGTTGCTCCCATTTAGCAGCACCAATCACCTGCAGCATGACAATTAAAGGCACATACACTCAAATAACTCTATGGCTCTAACAGGATTGATTATTCTGTTGGCAGATACATCAAAATTAAACGTGCATTATTTGCTTCTATGTGACATGTTTTTGTCGTCCGTGTTTTTGATTAAATTATTTTATTATATTATTGTAAAAACAGCATTCATGACCTGTTTCAGCTTCAGGATTTAGCTCCTGAAGAAACGTTGAGCTGTGCATGAGGGCTGTACACACCATCATTTCTCCTATTGTTCCTCTCTTCCTGCAGTCACAGGCCAGCTCTTTCACTTAGGCAGCCAATTTGACAGACTCATTACTTTTTAATTTCACTGCATACAGTTTGATTATTGGTCCCACACTAATTACCAACAAAGCCCAAACACATAAACAATCTCCAGCCTGGGAACGGTCCGTCAGCCAGCATCAAATAGAACAACATCACTCTTACAACAAAGTCAATCCACTCCTACTGACACAAGGTTGGTTGTAGCATGCTGAGGATATCTTCTGTCACAGTATATACTACAAATCTTTGAATTCCTGCAGTGTTTGCGACATGCAGAAGAAGGAACATCTTTGTAGCCCTTCAATGCTCTGTAAAAAGCAGCTATTTCAGAACAGCGAGCTGAAAACTGTGTGCTTTTTAACTCGAGAAACATTAGTCGCCCACACGTCCAGCTGATGACGTCCTTGATGGTGTTTCCAGAGATGTGTCGCCTCTCCGCAGAACACTCACATATTCAGATGCTTAAAACGGCCAGTGAACAATAATGTTTAGAAGAATTCTGCTTCCTGGAAGAAATGCTCTGATTAATCCGGCAACCACGAGATCTCAAGTACATAATAACTAGATGTGGCTGCTCAGTCTTAAAATAGTAACACACCAATAACAGGTAAGACGGCGTCAGACTGTGGTTGTCATTGTTTTGTCATATTGTTTTTCTGGAGGGTCTGCAGGTGATATCAGACCTGTCAGTATGCTGCACGGGTATGAACATACTGTGTTTGTTGCCTGCTGTTGTGAAACAAACTGATGTTATCGCTCCCTCCTTTTTGTGTGTGTGTGTGTGCACTATAACAGTATGGAGTCTAGGTTGTTAAATTCTTTCAGTTTCCTTATTCTTGGGTGTTAATAATCTTGTCTTTGGTTACAGCAAGTTTATATAGGTCAGGGGTCAGCAACCTTTAACACTCAAAGAGCCATTTGGACCCGGTTTCCACAAAAAATAAAAACCCACCAGGAGCAGCAAATCCATTTTGACATCTAAAATGTAGAAAGCAGTGCATGTATTGTTTGTCTACCTTTATGCTATGTGTAGCAGACGAAACTGCATTGCTAGCTGGAGTCCTAGCTTACACGTGTTTCCCTGTTGCATCCACATCCACATTCCATCAGTGTCACAAATCCAAATTATTTTGCAGATGATGCTGGATTCTAAGATAAGAAACAAAACTCTAGACGGACACGGTAAAAAACGTGTGACTCCAAACCAGTCGAGCTTCCACTGACTCCTCCCACTGTTTGTGCCACACACAAACATATTGAAGAGACAGTGTCTTCTTATCAAAAAAGAAACTATAATAATATGTTAAACAACCAAACCTAATTATATTTTTCTACATTCTTTACCACAACAATTTCTTAATTATACTAACGCTAAATAAATCTATAAACAGTCACTAATAACCGGAAACATTACTTTGCCCCATACACTATGTATAAAAAACTATAGTGTGTTGCTTATGAAATCAATGAAGTGCTACAGGGAAAATGAAATATATTTCTGTGTGCAACATTTTGAACATTTTTAAACTCTGGGGAAAAAATCACGCTGGGAAGGTTTATGTCATAAAAAGCCGAACTTAAATTATCCATCTGCAAAACAAAAATGCTGTGTGCAAGCCAAGCGGCAACCTCCGGTCTCAAACTATGAAGCCCATGCGGAAGTGTTATAAACTGCAGTTCATAGAGAATCCGCTTGAGGCTGGCTGCAGAAACACCGGACACCACATAGACGCCAATTCAAAAAAGATGATCTTTGCAGCATTAATAAACATGTTTACAGCCTGGTTCAAAAAACAGCTTGGCTCTACGTAGCTAATCTCTGTATCGGCACACACTGTACGGGGGTGAATTTTTTTCTAACGCGACGGTTCAGAAGATATTAAGATAACGAGTTTTTGCCCAAATAAGGACATGACTGACTTGACTCCCGGTCGGGAACACATAGCTGTTGGCTAGGAGGCTCAAACTCCGCCTCCTTACATCACACTCTGCCTGGTTGAGTTCTGCTTTTCCAATATGGCTGCAGCCGTCGATTGGCTTAAAAACAGCGCTCAGGAACAGATGGGTGACGTCAAGGATACTACGTCCATATTTTATACAGTCTATGGTGCCGGCATCCTTCGTGTACCAGAGCGTGTAGCGGAGTGTTGACCTAAATTCCTTTTTTTTCTTAAAGCGCACTATTGAACTGAACAATATAAAATACATATTTGCAAAATATAAGTGCCGATGTGTGAGACCCACTGGCGGGAATTGTGATGCATATTTTGAGCGACAAAAAATGAAACAAATTAAGCTGCTTTTTATTTTAATGTTACAAGTTCATTATAATCTTCAAATTTAGAATTACAATTTTAAAAACACTGACAAACAAAATTAAAATACACTTAAATTGATTCCTCATCATTTATTTTCCAAAGCCACAGGGAGCCACAGCATAAGGATGAAAGAGCTGCTTGCTGCTCCAGAGCCGTGGGTTGCTGACCCCTGATCTAGGTGATAAAGCTGATAGCAGAAGAGTTGATCAGTTATAGATGATCCAATAACTTTAATTTGTGCAGTGTGGTACCAGATAATCTTGAATCAGAGAATATTAGCTAATCTATCAAATTGGCAGGTTAGTTGGGGGAGTTTTCAGTGACGGGTTGGCAGCTTCTGTCCTTATTCAGTGACCTGAAACCAATACATCAGAGAGATAACGTTTTTTCCTCCTTTACTGCTGCAGTATTTCTGCTCTACTCTGGTTTTTCTGCCCTGTTCCCTGTGGACCGCAGCTTTGTTCCCCTCCTAAAGAATGTAGGACATCTCCATAGACCAGAGACAACTTATTTCACAAGGTGTTCTGTCCTATGGCCGGTGCATTGAACTTGCCATGCTTTCAACATTTGCTTTAAAAAGAAATGGAGCCTTTTATAATCATTCTGTCCTGATTCACTGGCACTGCTGCATTTCAGTATGTCAGGCAGACTTGCAGACCATTTAAAGCTGTTAGAGAGCAGGGAATGTATCTGCAGTGACAGGGTGGGAGTAATTGGCTTGATTCATAGGCCCATGTTGAGATCTCATTATAGAAAAGTTTGAACTTAAGAGGAATGATGACAGAACAGACAATAGAGTGCTTTACCTTTTTTCTTGCTCTTGTTTTGAGGTCACAAGACACAGATGTATAGTTTTTATTTCTGACCGATGACTTTTGTATCATATTCTCTTTTCTTTGCGTTGTGTCTTTTCTCCAGATCTGCACCCAAAGTGTCTGCGAATGAGACAAAGGAACGGCCACTGAGCACCATGAGTGAGGCCTCTAACTACACTGGCGGCTCAGACCAAGCCGCAAACCCCGGCAGCCCAGCAGGAAGAGTGAGTGACTCACATGCAGATGGGATTATCATACTTTGATGAAAAGTTTGAGAGAAGTCCAGAAATATGTTATTATGGGGGGATTTTCCTCAGTTGCTGTTTTTGTCTCTTGTATTGTATTTACAGCCCTCAAGACCTTCAAAAAAAATTCACAACTTCGGGAAGAGATCCAACTCCATCAGGAGGAATCCCAGCGCTCCAGTGATCAAGAGAAACTGGCTTTATAAACAGGTGAGCAAGATTATATCTCTGCAGTCCAATTAATCATTTAGAGCTCAGAGAAGCAGAGGAGGAACCTTGGCTTCATATTCAGCTAAGCAAGCAGTTTGGCCTTTTAATGGCAGAGTCAGTATAACTGTATGTCAGGCAGATGTCTAAATGGATGCTGGATTGATTGCCGTCTAATTTGTAATTTAACATACATCGACCAGCCATAATTAATGCATTCCTCAAAAGCTCAGGCATAAGTTTTACTTTAAATAAGGCTTCTACATTTTCCCTTTTTGTTGACATGGTCAGAGAGATGTTGATTTTACTTTGTTTATTGCTGAAGTTGTAGTGGGTTGTGATATTGAAAAGTGTTCCAAATATTTTGCCCCCTCGTGCATTAAAGAAGTGAGACAAAATATTACAGGAACACCTTTCCATATACTTGACTCTTGTACACCAACACCACCACCACAAAGTATGACCTCACTCTAACCTTTGTTATCACCTTTGTTACTATTATCAGCAAGAACTGAAAATGTAGAGGCGTCATAGTAGAAGAAGAATGTACGGTAGAGCTGTTGTATTTGAGGGCAATAGACTGCACAGGTGGTCATGATGTTATGGCTGATGTGTGTGCATGCCCACTCGCAGATGAGTGGTGCTTACTGTGGTGGCTCCTCTACTTTGCATTATCAACAGCAACAACAGTTTGAATGCTGACTCAGTAAAGTAAAATGTGGACCATGGTAAACAGTATACCTTTTAAACTACCTTAAGCTGAATCTGTGGCTGCAGGGAAGAACATATTTCCACATGGATCAATGAAATTCTTATTCCATCTTTATGCTGTGTTTTAAACATTACAGTAACAACACATTGACATAATGATATATATCACTAATAGAATAGATGATACAACAAATTCTGTCTAATAATACAGAAAATGAATATAGAAAATATGGCAGAAAATCAGCTCAAGTCATTCATTTTATAGTTAAAGGCCCTGTAAGAAATTTTTAGCCGTTTCTGAAACAGATTGTAATTAATAGCGACGTCTCTGTACGACTAAAAAGGCAAAAGGGACCCTCAAAGAGAAGATGAGTTATTTCTAAACTATTGTTTTAAATGCTTATAAATGCTGCTGAGGGGAAAGTGTCAAAGATTAACTGATAAAAGGCTGCATAAACAGACTTTTATGGGCTGTTTCAGAACCCAAGATTCATTTTGAGTAGCATGTTAGGCATTTAAAATTAAAACAGGATGACAATATTTTTATTTTTATTTAATTTTTTGGGGCTTTTTGCCTTTATGATAGGACAGCTGAAGAGAGACAGGAAATGTAGGGAGTAGAGAGGGGGGAAGACATGCAGTACATGGTACCGGGAACCTCTGCGACGAGCACTATGGCCTCTGTATGTGGGGCGCTTAGACCTCTAGGCCACCAGCGCCCCAGGATGACATTATTTTTAATTGGAAAACAGTACTGTGTGTTCACATATACAGGACAAGGTCAGCACAGAGATGAAGCATACTGCTTGGCCACAGGGGGCGCCAAAGTCAACATAACCCAAAAGTTACTCACAGGAGCTTTAAAACTGATACAGAACTTATTCATATTAATTTATGGTATGCTTGCTTACATTTGTTGGATTGTTGGATTGTTGGATATGAATTTGCATAGCTGGTTAGTATAAAGGAAAATAACTTTATTTGTGAAAAGTGTCTGAGCTGTAGCAAAGAACTGGAGGTCTTTTATGTAGAAACAGAAGTCTTTGTACAGTTTCCTCCCTATTACTCAGAGAACAAGGTTAGTGTCTCCCACTTTAAAAATCTGCTACACCCATCCCAAGATAAGCACAGAGGAGGTTTTTTGATGTCTTAAAGGATCTGAGCAGTTCTTTGTCCAGTGTTTCTGCACTGCCAGTCATCCAGAGCGGCCAGTGTTTGAATACCAATCCCTCATCGCGGCTCCCTGGTTACTTACAGGAGGGTGAAAAGGGGGTGCTTGAGGCTGCTCGTGGTCAGACAGGACTCTCTCATGCTTTTTAAGTGGGAGACTCATTTAGTTTTGATTGCAGCCTCCTGGTGCAGCTTTGTGAACACATGATGGCTTCCTTTGGTTCAGCTGCCAGCTGCTTCTTCTTTGGGGACCTCAATCAGGGTGACGTAGATCAAGGGAAAGACCCACAAATCTGCTACCGTGAATAAAAGCTGGATTTGCACTTTTATTTTCCTGCCTCATTGAAACCTGGAAGCTATTGAGGTCCTTGGCTGGGGAAAAGCTGCAGCCCTCCAGTTGATCCATTGGGAGAACAAAATGCCACAGTGATTGATGTGATGGTGAAAGCCCTGTTTTCCCCTTCCAGCCTGAGCAGAGCGAGATCTGACAGAAGCTTTGATAAAGTTTATTCATGAGCATTTAGTAAATTAGTGGATAAAACCTTGATTGAATAGTGGAAAGGTGGTGAAAATGGTAAAAGCAGGAAGTCTGAATCCATCTCTTATACTTCTAATGCATCTCCATTCTGAACACACTGAACAGCATCTGGTATTGTAACTTTTTGATTCTAATGTGTAAAACACCCTGGCTCATGGAATTGAATTTCCATTTAAAGTAAACTGCTGCCCACATGCTGTTTCACCATAATGACACAGTTGCTCAGGTCCCTCCTCCTACTTTTGTCTCCGGGTCCAATCCTCGATTAGGGACTGTGCTCAAGTTTTCCAATAAAGCAACCGGGGGAGTTAATACCCTTTTCCTCACCCTTCATCCCTCTCAAGCAGCAGCCTGAAACCCCCCTTGATCGCAGCAATGCAGCACTAAAGCACAACTTAAGCCAAGGAGGTGTATTCCTTTACTCCCTAGTGAACTACAGTCATCCTTTTAAAGGTAGAAGCTGTTTATTTTATTGAAAGAATAAAGCAGAGAAGCACTCCAGTTTATTCCTTACCAGAAATCAAGGGTGTCTTTTGAACTTAATACATTACCGTCACTCCATCTCTGTGTATGCAAAATTGAGTGTCGAAATGGCGCAGTACAGAGTAAATACATTTCATACATCTTCATTAAAGGATGAGTCACAGTGTTACAGTGCAGAATCTAAAACAGCATCCAGTATTGCATCAGGAAAAACACTGATACCTGGTTTCTACTCTTTCATTCATTCTCAGGAATACCAGAGCCAGTTTGAAACCTCATCTTGCAAACTAAAATGAAATTTGTTGTTTCTGTCTGCTAACTGTTGTAGACTAAACATGCTTTATTCCTCTGGTGTCTCTCCAGGACAGTACAGGGATGAAGCTGTGGAAAAAGAGGTGGTTTGTGCTCTCTGACCTGTGCCTCTTCTACTACAGAGGTGAGTCCTGACCTTGCAGCTGCTACACTAACACGTTTCATTAGCACCGCATTGCTTACAGCAGTAAGTGATGGCTTTCGATCAGCAGTTCAAAGCAGTGACCTCCAAAACCACAAGCCATGCTTTTAGCAGTTATTAATAAACCTGGATCCAAGCCCCTGTAGTAAGCAGCCTGTCAGGTCCAACTGAAGCGATGTTTTAATTAAAACAACTTTCCTGATGTCTGATTTGTGATTTAAGAGATCATTTGTTCCACAAGAGAAGCCACAGTTTTGAACAGGACTTGGATGAAGTCACAGTGTTAAAACAGCTTCCAGAGATGATGCTGCTTTTATGCAGTGGTTGCATACGAGCGCAGCACGAGGATTCAGTTTCATTTAACATAATTTATGGAGCCAATATTTAAACAGGCTCCTCTGAATCCACATAAGAGGGACCACTTTGATATTCTGGCTTTGATCATCCTTTTGGAAATGTGTGGTATTACATGGTTCTGTAATTTAGTGGAGAGAACCTTTAATTTCTCAACCAACTAATAAAAAATGATATTTGGACAGAAGCAGAAATTTAAACGATTTTGTATTTGATCTTTGATTTTAATAAACCTTAGCACCTTAATCACAGTCAAACTCTAAGGCTTGACTTTTTTATGCTAGGCTTATTATAATAGCCCAGTCCAGTTTCAAAGTTTGCATTCATTTGATAAAACCAGGCTCCCCTCTTAACTCTTTAGTCCAGTAGACCAGCATCAGCAAGTGTTTCATATGATCCTTTATATGAGATGCTATTGACATAGCTGCTGTTGAGTGGGTATCTCAGGACTAATGTTCATATCAAATATTGACACAGCTGTGCCCAGAGAACACTGAGAGCTTTCCTACAAAATGAACTGTTTACTGTGTAAGGTAACTGCAGTGTATGCCTGCTGCTAAACAGAATAAAAGAAGCCTTGCTGGATCTCCTCCCAGCTTCCCTTGTTCATTCTGTACGGATACAGTCATCATTTCTGCTGATCAGGATGACATCTCGTCTGTGTTATTTCTGGTGTCTGCCAGTCCTGTCGCCCTCTTTCCGCCCACTGACTGACAAAAGCCACAGCCAGCAGCTCACCCAAAGGCTCTATCCAGACAGACATGTAGAGAAATCTATCCATCAGCACTGAGTGGCAGAGAGGTCACGAACTGCGCTGGCCCTCCTCTAAACTAAGCTGCTATCTGCTGCTGTTATCAGACTATTACTGTGTGCTCAGAGTCTCCCACAATGTTAGCTTATGTTCAGACTGCTCTGCACTATTCTCTGTGATTGTGTGCATGTTAGAGAGGGATGAAGATACTTCATGAATAAATAAATGGGGGGCTAGTGGGCTACAGGTACAGCTGATGCAGGGGAATAGAATAAATACATCAATCCTTCAGAGTTTAGAAATGGACTCAGGGCTTAAAGAATGCTCCAGGGCAGACTGTTTTACCTCACCACTACTGGAGGCTGACCAGAGTTCAGCTACAGTATGTCCCTCTGTATGTTACTCCATCTTATGAGCCTAATTCATCTCAGTCGGAATCAGTGAGCTGCTTACCCAACATAACAGCCCCAGTCAACACACAAACAAGCATGTATGCCAGTCAGACAGAGCAAATGGACCTATGGGAGAGCAGCGCCCGTGCTCCTGATATACTCTGCTGTCCGGCACTGTTTCGGGTGAGCAGTGCAGATTGCTTATATCAAATTAGGGGGTTTAAGCAATTCTCTGCCTAAAACTCGGGACTCAATCTAATCCCCCCTGTGGAGAGAGCTCCATTGTCAATGTGGAGCCCTGTCTGCTAACTTAATGAGGATTAGAGAAGCCTAGTTGCATGGGACATTGAATCAATGCTTTTCTGCTGATTGGACACTTCTCAGCTGACCAACACACTCCTCATCTAGTTTTTATCTCACATTCCCCTTGATTTGTCTCTGACCTTTTTTTTTTTTTAGCTTTACAAATAAAATGCTCCCCATCAGAGTTGAGTTGAAGTTTACAAACCCCAAAAAACTCTGAAAGTGTGTAAAAGTGTTTTGTTTTTTTTCTCCCCGCAGATGAAAAAGAGGAGGGGATACTTGGCAGCATCCTCCTACCGAGCTTTCATGTATCCATGCTGTCTGTGGATGATCACATTAACAGAAAATATGCCTTCAAGGTCAGTGCATGTTTTCACTCCTGTCAGACTTTGTTAAACTGCACATGTTATGGATGAGAGTAGAGAAAAGTCAGTCAGTGATTAGTATAATTTAAAGCTTTAATAAAATCAAACGATAAGAGCTGGATGTACAAAGCTTCCTTTAAGTCACTGGTATCCAGTTTGAAGGTTGGCCTTATATTACCACAGTGTTTTGTATAAATCATCTCCCAAGTTTACTTTGCTTTGAACATTTCTGCACTCAAGAATTCATTTCCACTTCCTCTACGGTAAAGTAAATTCAAGTCATTTCTTCAAAACCTGATTCGCACTAAGAAAGCAAAGAAAGCTCTGACCAACACTGATATGTCTGTGCTTGTTGCTGCCAGTGCTGCGGCACTAGAGCGTGGCGTTAGATGACTCGGAAACCCCAAGTTATAGGGCAACAGGAATATTTTATGGTGTATACAGCACTTGACTGTGGTTCCTTCATAAAACCTAAGAGACAAAAAAAAGTTGACCTGCCAAGTACAGCCAAACACAGACGCCCAGGAGTCTGCCCAAGGTCTCTGCAACCACACAGCCCACTCCTTTTTCCAACTTAGACCAAAAGAAGAGGGGGAGAGGGAGGGAGGGAGGGGGAGAAACATGAGAGCAGGGTACGACCTCTTCAGTTTACAGGGATTCACTCAGGAATGGGATGACTTTTTGACTTCATAGTTTTCATTCTGAACTTTTTCTGTCTGATGTTGTTGTGGCTAAATTGTCCATGTCATTAAAAGCTCCTTATTTCTCTGCATCAGTCTCAGGACGGAGGAGTAAAGACTTTTTTTTTTTCAGACATTGGTAAACAGGATATTGAGGTTCTTCACTAAACATTCTGTTTTTCTCTTTCTGTGTCTGGCTTTAACAATAAACTGGTTTGTTCGCTGCAAGCACACAGAGCAAGTACGGAGCAGCGGGCCACTCTCACAGTGCACTTTGTGGTAAGTCCTACACCATCGGGACTGATGTAGAGCCCTGATCCAGTGTTATTCATTTAACAAAGGCAGCATCTTTCACCACTGTAGTCTTAACATGACATGCTTTTGAATATTTTATGCTACACAAAGTGTCTATTATTTAGTGAGGCAAGTACATAATATATGTAGGGTTTAACAATTGTATTACTTACCTTTACTATAATATTGATTTAAATGTTGCTTTATTATATTCTATTTTTATTTATTTATTTATTTTAATTTATCAACTCAGTTTTATTGATGTTTCTAGCCTTAGTTTTATTTTCAACTCTTATCCTTACCCCTTTTTAAATCTATTTATTTTAACTATTTGTATTCTTAATTTTGATGCTTCAACTTATTTTAATTACACATATTTTATTTTTGGTGTGCATTAGTCTCTATTTTATTTTATGTTATTCTTATTTTTAATTATTATTATTATTATTATTATTATTATTATTATTATTATTATTATTATTATAATTATTATTATTATTATTATTATTATTATTATTATTATTATTATCTTCCCCTAATATGTCTTGCCATTGTTTTATTTTTGCTTCTTTCTTGTTTTTCAATCACTGTAAGCACTTTGGGTTGCATTTGATTTGTATGAAAGGTGCTATATACATAAAGCTTGATTGATGATTGATTGATTGATAAAAGCAGCATGAACTTGAAATAAAAAAAAAAACATCCCAGCTGACTCCATGATTCTCTCTCCTCTCTTTCAGGTAACTTTTGTCTATCTGTCCACTGTCACAACAGGCCACACATCCCAACATGAGGACATACTATTTTTGCAGTGACACAGCCAAAGAGATGGAGTCTTGGATGAAAGTAATGACAGACGCTGCACTCGTGCATTCAGAGCCAGTCAAAAGGTTTGTAGAAGCATCACTAATGCAGCCAGTTTTTACAAAGAGGCTGCTTTTTCTCTGAAGCTGGGAGAATACAGTGTGGACTTTTTCACTTGAGCAGAGAAGACATCATTTGTAAAAAGGCATATGAGGACGTTCCTTAAAACAAGAATGATTGACCTTGTTTTCCTTCCTGCGTCCTGATTCTTCTTTGTAGCATTTGTATTGACAGAAAGCACTTTGAGATCCTCTGTTAAGCCTTTTGAGTTCTTAAACAACACTATTTGACATTTTCTGTTCTGTGGGTTTATAGAAACTGTGACTGTCTTTATATTATGCAACTGTTTTTTTAATGTTGAACTTTTACATACAAGAATTCCATGTGCATGTGGGCATGAACGGACTGTAGTTGCATGGTGCAGGTTGTTAAGGGGATGTTGTGCACAGCTGTGCTGGCTGATCAGGATCACTGACTCATAAGGACCATTTTTTCTCCCTTTCCTTTTTTTAACTGTGTTAAATGTCGGTGATTTGGCAGCTCGCCTGTCTAATGCCCTCTTTCTACATGGGCGAGCAGAGGCGTATTAGTAAAATGTTTTGTAATTACACAGCCTAGTAGTGCCTGAAATCTGCTGAACAGCGCTGATAAATTGTACGAAGAAATGTTGATTTAAGGTTATCTATGTAACAGAATTCTATTATCTATCTTGACTGCAGGATATCTACTTTTCAAATTATCTACTGCCTTGTATTCTATAGACAGTATTACATTTTATCAAATGCTTTCATACTTTAGGAAGGATTTGTTAAAAGGAACAAGATTCAGTAGCCAACACAAAGACCTTTACCTTTTAGTGCGTCTACATCCCCTTTTAAACAAGTATGAGTACACGCACACAGACCTTTCATAGGGCTTATAATAAACTCTACTTGGCTGGTGGAGCCACAGAAGCCTGGAGAAGACATTATGTGACCATTTAAAAGGAGACAAATGAAACTGTGAAGGGGTGCCTTTCCTGTCGCCCTCCTCTTGCTAACCCAGTGAGCCGTGCTGCTAAGGGGAATTTGCCAAACTTTGAAGCAGTGACCTTGACTCTGTCTAAGGCCAAAGAGCAGTGGTGTCTATTACCTCTGCAGACCTCCCTAAGGACCAACGAGCTGCAGATAGGGCTTCTAGAGAGGAGGCTGGAGGGAGTTGCAAATGCACAGGCTGTGTTTTATTGGAGATATCTGATTTCCTTCAACACGCCTGGCCTCCTCTGGCAGCTGGAAGAAACATTGTGCACCTCCGCCCATTACATTTGCACTTTCTTTTTGTTTAGACCTGGGTAGAGTAGTGCTCTAGGTCTACAGTGTTTTTGTTTATACTTAGGGCTTTGTTTGAAACACTTTTTAAAGATGGCCTGTGACAAAGTGTGTAACCCCAGCTGTGTAGTAAATCTGATGCAGTTATCCTCTAATGTTTGCTAAAGTTATTGTGTTGTCTTGATTATCTTACTGAACACAGCTTTAGGTATTTCATATTAAGGCTGAATCTTTTTTCTCTCCCAGGCTGGACAAGCTAAAAGTGGAGCAATGCGGACCTCAAGAAATCAATCACGTGGCCAACAACAGGCCGCCGCTCACCCAGCCTGAAATACAAAACAACGAACGAAACCGTGAGGTGGTCCAAGAACACACTGTAGCAGTCACTTCCCCCCCAGCTGAAGTCGAGAGGAAGCAAAGAGACGCAGAACGCTACGGCTTCCAGCAGGACGGGACCGAGCGGGAACGTCCTCTCACAAAGATCAACAGCATCAAACTGCAGCCAGCTCAGGCAGCGGCTATCAAAGCTAACCTCGCCTCACCACAGACCCCTTCAGAAATGGATGGGTTACACCGCAGCCCTCGGGTCAATGGATCTGGTGAGCAGTGCCCAGCTAATGGGACCGGAGCTCCTCCTCAGAGGAGTCCCACACACGAACCAGAGCGCACCTTAAGTAGGACCAGCTCCATGCAGCAACTGGAGCATTGGGTCCGCACACAAAGAGGACGAAACCAGGATGACGATACAAGGAGGTTGGTTTGATCATGGGAACTTTTGTAGACTTATTGAATCTGAATCTTTTGCACATACTGTGTGTATACATATCTTTGTGATCTCAGAAAAAAATGCTCTGAAAGTCATTTAAGGTCGTGTGAAAGTGTCCAGTCTCGTCATACATTGACAGTGAGAAGTTGAACTTGGCAAAACTTTGTGTAATCTATAAATGCTGATTCACCTGCATATTTAGACGCTAGAGATTCTCCCTGAGCACCTGAGTGCCCACACACAGTACATATGCAGATTTTCCAAAGCTCCTTAGACCCATTTCTTCCTGTAAAGCTGTGTTAAAGCCAGAGGATTCACCCGCTCCTCACTGACTCCATGACTTAAACACTTTGATATTACACTACTGAGTGTACACTAAGTAGAACAGGGGATGCACAATAGCCGAGCAGAGCTGCTAGCTGGAGTTGCTGCCTGATTCTTTCTCCCTGCTGTGAGAGTCTCATTTTTAATTGGTGGAGATTAAACTTGCTCTCTCACCATGTCTGCCTGCCTGGCCGTCTGTCAGTGTGTCTGTCTCTCCATCTGTTTAGCATTGCCTGGCTCGTGCTCACAATCCCCCCCATGTTTGCTTCTATACCTTCCTCTTGGAAGTGAATGAAAACTGTACATAAACACCCTCTTTGAAAGGTGCATGTGTTTAAAAAGATTAGCATGGATGTAACCACAACAAGGCCTTGGACCTTAATTTCCACTTTGGCCCTCTATGATAAGTGCACACTCTCTCCTCAACAGTTCCTCTTTGTCATTACATGCATATTCTCCTGAAGGGTATTTAGTCTCCATGTAATCACAGGCTCTTTTTTTCGATGCTTCTGGGCTTAGCAGACTGGTGAGCAACAATCTGTCAGGGAGTCGCAATAGGAAGCTCTCTCGATGCCAGCTGCACTGACTTTGAACCCACTGTGGAAGTGGAGCTTTTCAAAGCTTTGTAGTCACTGGATGGCATTAATGTGTCCTTTGGAGAGTGAAGGGTTCAAACTGTGTCTCTAAAAAAGACAAAACTGGAGGTTTATTTGGATCCACCAAGTTTTTGAAAGGCAAATTACAACTTTCACTGAATTGCTATGCCATAATGTAACATTGCTTCAAGTTAGTCAAGTACATGTGAAATATATCTCAGCTACTTTTGTGTTTTATCAAGTATTCAGTAAAAACTGCTGTTGATCTGTTTGAATTCCACTGAACAGCGGTTGAAAAGTTTTTAAGTACAAATCAACAAATGTTTCCTCCCTTCCCTCACTGATTTCTGTTTACCTCTCTCTGCAGTATTACATCATACCAGACACTGCCTAGAAACATGCCAAGCCATCGGGTCCCCTATATGCCTCATTATGGTGATGGCTACTGCAGTATGCCCAGGAATAGCATGGCGCAGCGGGACAGCATCTGCAGCTTATCCCCATCGCTGTACGACCAAGCCCTGGGTCCCTCAACGTCTGACAAGCGCCGCTCTATGCGTGACGACACTATGTGGCAGTTATTCGAGTGGCAACAAAGGCAGGCCTACACCAGACATCCGGGCCTCTACAGCAACATGGCCAGCCCCAAAACCATGATCAACCTGTCGGAGCACGCAGCACCGAGCCACTCCATCCCGCCGTCGCCCTCTCACGGCTCTCTGTCCATGTACGGTGGCTATTCTCCGATGAGATCCTACAACATGAGCAGTGCTCGATCAGAGCTGTCCTCGCCCGTCTACAGAAGAGACATGAGCATCGACAGGCGGCACAGGCCACAACCTAACAAGGTCTGTGGAGGCACAAATACATGAGGTTTCCCCGTATAACAAACATAATCAATGGTTCCTTTTTATCATCTTGTGGTATCTAGTCAGGCAGATATTTGAAGCCTTTATTGATTTGTGGGTATTTATCCCTGAGATGAAATAAGATAAGATAAGCTGAGTTTTGTTGCTGCTTCCAGCATTAAAAAAATGTCTAAAGAATAAAAACATCTCATTCTTCAGTCGGTGCCAAACACGCTGTCAACAGTCTCCATTAGAACCTCATCTCACATAAGAAATAAAAACTGCTGGCAGGTTGTTCTTTGGATTTTCTGGAACAAAAGGCACCCATTAAGCTTGGAAGCTTTTAAAAGCTTAATACCCTTTTTGGTTGTTATAGTTTCCATCCAGCCATCAAGTACTTTTCATGATTTCAAGCATAACAAACGAAATGCCAATCCTTTTTTTTTTTTGCCTTTATGGCAAAAATCTGAGATGGGTGTTTTGATATGAAATAACAATATGACTAAATACAACTAAGGAGATGAAAATGTCAGGCGGTGCATTATAACCTGCAACAGTCCATGATGTAAAATGCTGTTTCGTTCCTAATTTTGCAAGAAAGAATGATAATCCTGCACATGTACACAACCACAGGGAACTGCAAAGTAAAACACACATGCAGTTTTGCTTTTGTGATGTATTTGATGTTAATTTAATCAACATTTTCAGCCTTGCAGCGTTTTGCATGTGTGACCACACCATAGACTGTATAAAATATGGACGTAGTATCTGTGACGTCACCCATCTGTTTCTGAAGAGCTGTTTTGAGACCAATCGGCGGCGGTAGCCATATTGCTGCTGTTGAGCGATGTGATGTAAAGAGGCCGGCTTTGAGCCTCCTCGCCAACAGCTACAGTGTTCCCGCCTGTCAATCAAGTCAGCTGTGCCTCTCATTGGAAGACTCATAATCTCAATATCTTTGAAATTGCCGCGTTACAAAGAAATTCACACCCCGTACAGTGTGTGCCGTTCCAGAAATGAGCTATCCAGACTACACTTGTCTTTTGTACCAGGCTGTAAACATGTTTATTTCTGCTGTAAAGATCAGCTTTTTGAATTGGTGTGTATGTGGTTTCCGGTACTTCCGGAGCCAGCCTCAAGCGGATCCTCGATGAACTGCAGTTTTTAGCACTTCGGCATTGGACTCATACTTTTAGACCGGAGGTTGCTGCTTGGACCACACCTACCATAGTAGTGTGCAGACTATACATGTCAGTTTGGCCCCTACCTTCAGGAATATATCACATGGCAATTTAACGACTTGCCATGTGACTTGTTAAGTACAATGTTACAATGTCATTTAGCAGACGCTTTTATCCAAAGCGACGTACATACGAGAACAAGAACAACACAAGCAAAGATCTAGACAAGAGGAAACAAGATCAGTAAGAGTAACAAAGTGCTTCAAGTCCATTAGTACTTTATTTTATTTTCCTTCTTGTTGTTTTTACATGATATGTGCATAACCACCATTTGTCATTTCTCTTAATGTATCCAACAGTATGCCTACCCACCTGATAGGAGGTCTATGCCTGCAGGGATCCCAGTCCAGACTATCACGGCTCAGTCTCTCCAAGGCAAAACAGTAAGCTCTAATCTATGTTGTGCCCATCTGTGTCTGCCATGATGTTCTAACCACATCTCTGTCGTACAGAACCTAGTGATTTCCCGCCTGAGCTTGACACACACTACACTCATGTAGGTTTAATTGGACTTCTATGAGTGACAAGGCTATTTCCAAATCATCACCTACCCTCCCTTTCTCCCTCTCTCTCTTTCTGTCCTTCATTTCTTTCCAAGAAGACATTGTGACAAAATCTTTAGAGACAGATTTAGGCAGAGCTTGGATGTATGTTCCAAGTGGTAGGATTTAGGGTGTTTCTCACTTTTGGAGCTCCTTTGACTTGCTTCACATCAGTGGAGACTTAAAAACCCTGTCACTCACAGCTCTCTAAGCCTGATCAGGAATTTATGTCAAAGCGGCGCACAGTGCTGTGTCCTCATGGAGCTTGGAAAGTGTGAACTGAATGCTGTATTAAATGCTAAACTGTTCTTCTGTCTTGAGTGGATGTGTGGAATTTGCATGCTGCTGACTGCTGTAACACCTCACATATTCTCATGTCCCCGACTGCATGAAAATTAAATACCAAGATATAACAACTTCTCACCTTTTGGGAGCCTGATGCCTCTAAAACTCCTGTCCTGATGTGTTCTCTCCTTCCCTCTCCTACTACCCCTGTGGTGTGTCCTTGCTTCCTTGTGGCTATATGTCCTATCCTTCCTCCCTCCCTCCCTCCCTCACAGCCTGAGGAACTGACTCTGCTGCTGATAAAGCTGCGGCGGCAGCAGGCAGAGCTAAACAGTATCCGGGAGCACACTGTAGCACAGCTTATGCAACTAAACGTGGATGGCAACAACCCAAAGGTCAGGCCCCCAGAGGTTCTCCAGGAGGGGTGTGTGCTAGCGTGTGTGTATGCCATCTTTACCCACCACCATTATTCATCTGGATCTAGAGGAGTCTTCTGGTCTCTACACATGGATGATTAATGGAAAAGAGAGGCACTGTAGAAGGCATTTTCTCCTTAAAGGAGTAAACTTTGACATACTCAGAGATCAGCCATCTTTCTTTCAAAATTTTTCCATTACTTGTGAATCATCTGGAAACAAAAACAATCCCATTTAACAACAAGAGTCTGTCCATGGCATTTGATCCACTTCAGTAGAGCGAGCAGTCGATTGAGCCATTTCACTTCCTGTTCTTGTAGTCCAAACAGATTTGAGCTAGTCATCAAAGTCAAAGCCATTAGCCAGCTTAAACAGTGATTGACTAAGGAGGTTAACACCACTGGAATTCGTAAATTCAGGATTTTAAGTCTCTTCCAAGATGTCAGACTACAGATTTGAACATTCCTGATGTAGGCCAGTGAAGCCTGAGATAATGGGTAATGAGGAATCCAGGTTTATAAACACCTTCAGTCTCATTATTTAGCTTACTAAGTTAAGTGGGTGAGTACCCTGAAACACACACACTTAGTGTGGTGTAGTTTAAGTATTTTTCAGCCTCAGCAAACTGCTTTTCATGTGTTTGTAGGTCAAGCAGAATATAGCTGTTTGCTAATTATGCAGCTTCAGTCTCACCCTTCCCACAGTACTTTCATTATTTTACCTTATATAGCACGTCCACTACCTGACCTTATTTTCCACCTTGACTGCTCCTGCGTTCCTTCCTGTCCTGTTATATTTGGGTAGCTGGACATGAGATGCCCGTGTGTGAGTGTGTGTGTTTATAAAAGAGAGAGAGCATCCAAGTATGAATGTGACCTTTTCTTTTCTCTGACTCCTGTTGCCTTTTCTCTGCTCTCCTCTTTGCCGCTGACGTTAGAACGACATTCTCTCCCATCACCTCCAAAGGAACCTCATGTATTTGGACAATCAGGTGGGGTAATGCATGAATGCATGGCCCTGTCTCTTCCTGTCGTGAACTGAACTCTTCTAATGTTATTTTTATAATATTGAGCAATGCTGCCTTCTGATAGTCCTTTGACTCCCTGTTTAACGACCAGCCAACTTACCATAAATAATACAATGTGTAGATTTTAAGCATGGACCGATGTCTCATACCACAGCATTTATTTCCCAAGCTAGTTTGCCATGTTGTCACTAAAATGCTGGACATCGTCATTCATTCATTCCTACTTTCATTATCAGCTATACTAACTAGATATCATTTGATTCTGGTATAGAATAAAAATGGGGAAATACTTTACATCTATAATAATAACACAAAAATGTTCAATGTAATCATACTTTAAAGATAAGATAAGACGGACCATTCTCTCCTGAAGAATATTCAAAAACATAAAGTTTGTATTTAATACAGAGTAAAAAAATTAAAGCTCCTGTGAGGAATTTTTAGCCGATAATATAACTCAGGGGTTCCCAAACTTTACAATGCCAAGGCCCCCCAAACAGCATTAGCTTCTGGATGGGGACCCCCTTTGCAAACCCACAGACAACGCTTCACGCTATGTAAAGAAACATCAACTTTTAGAATGTATTTTCTTACTTTTATTCACTTTTCAATAATTATTACATTTGTTTAGCATATGAAATTATTAACAAACGTAAAATAAATACAAATAATTAGATTCTATTTTTTTCCCCCTTCCCCCCATTTTTCTGAGCCCCCCCCCAGTGCCCCCTGGCGGCCCCCACTTTGAAAACCACTGATATAACTGACTGAAATTACACCTGATGCCTCTGTATGGCCTACAAAAGGAAACCACATCATAAGAAACAATAGTTATTGTTTCTCTTTAGTTATTTTAATGTCATTAACCACTGTCCTGGGTACAGACAAGGTGTTATTTACATGCTGACATTTTTTATCAGAAATCACTTCTAACACCTGTAAAGAACAAGATTAGTTCAGAGGTACCATAAAACGGGTTGTATAAGACATTTTGAATACCTTTTTTGTCATCTAAAAAGTGAGCTGCGGTGCCACCAATACATCAGTATAAAACACAGAGCAACGTTTTCTATTGGGTTACAGTATTTTACCCAGAGTCTGCCCATATCTGACAGCCATCAATGATACTGTAGGCTAAGTTAAACTACCATATGGGGAGCTGGCAGCACAGCAATAACAGAGGGTATCAGAAAGAGCTACACACATCTGCACAGAAACTGCACGTTGCTGAACACAATGAAAGTGTTTATGCTGTAGCACAGGTTCAACTTTTTTTTTCACTTGCGTCTTATGTACTTGTGCGACTTTTATTGCAAATTTTACAAATATTCCTGCTTTGTCCAGAGGGGGCGCCAAAGTCAACATAACACAGAAGTTCCTCACAGGAGCTTTAAATACAATCAAGTACAAGTTAAGTAAGGAGTAAAGGCTGATTTATACTTCTGCGTTGCCTCTACGCAGCAGGGGCTGACGCGGACATGAGCACCACATACTTGTGCATTGATGTGTCCGTGTCGCGCAGCAATTCTCTGCCGAAACACTTGAGGGCAGTGTGGTCTCTCTGATAGTCGGTCGCCTGCTTTCGGCCCCACTACAATCTCTGTTTACCTTAGCTGATACACGTTGCTGTTTATCATACAGACATGATTACATGAAGAATAAAGAGGAGGAGATGAAATACAAGGCCGATGTGCGGCCGATGTCGGGGATTCCGGAAGAGATGTAAATGCGGGAAACACAATGCCGCCAAGTGGACCAATCACAGGGCTTGTGGTCCGCTTCGATTTTACGGGTAGTTACATTTTGGAGGAGGTTCATGTCAGGTACGTGCGTAGGCCCCTGCGTAGGTACAGGAGCTAGGCTGTCGATTTGACACAGAAGTATACATCAGCCTTAAATTGTCTCAGTCTTAATTAGTCAACTAAGTGGAAACATATATTGACAGCAGTAGTGGCAGTTAAACTGAGGGGCTGTAAAATCTTAAAGTGCACCAAATAATGCCTCTAAATGGCCCATGGTATTATCATAACATAGTAATGAAAAGTGATTTCTCATACAAAAATGTATATAAAATCATTTTCACATGCCTTTAATATGCAATACAAATATTGCATTCTAGGGCCTGTAAGGAAATGTTGAACTTTTATCTTTTATATTGCTTTGTGGTGCTTTGAGAATTCAAGTAATTGCACACATATACTGTATGACACACAGGGGCACAATAACACATTTCTAATGAAAAATAAAGTGAGGATTTCACATTCAAATGAATTTATCTCCCAACCATTAGGAAATGTGTTATTTACCTGTAAAGTCAGGCCTCCTAATGATATGTACTTTGTACTTCCAGAAACAGTGAGCTACATTTATGTGTATAAGGACCTCTCACCTCCAATTAGTAAAGACTTCAGAGCTTTACACAACACTTTCCTCTTGATTCTGTTTGTTGGCATCTCTTATCGTTCCTGTGTCCATCCTTGTTCTGTCTGGATGCTCATGTATATGTTAAAGTCCGCTTTAATGAAAGCTAATGAGGTGTTAAGACATTGTCGGTGTTGTCTCTGAAATGAAGCACTGTTTTTGAACTGACGATTGACGTATCACTCCTCTCCACACTGGACTAGATGAAGGAAAATGACCCTTTAATCGTCATGACTCACACTATGATTGAGAACTCTGCCCCAAGGCCTCAACTTTACCAGCAAGTAAGGCCATCCGTAGGCTTTGGTCCGCCTCATCCTCACCAGTCGCTGTCGTTCTTTTGGTCTGTCGTGCTGCAATGCTCCTCCTCCGGTGTTTTAAGTCCTCATGGCATCTTGAGAACCGGTCTTCTTGTATCGTTTTGTTTCACCAGCATCTCCTCATCCATTGCTTTTGACTGTTCTCTTACTTAAGAATTCATGCAAGAACGGGCATGACTTGTAAAAGAGTAGTATGATGTGTTTGCTTTACCTTTCAGTTGAAACCCTATTTCACTCTCAACTTTGTGTGTTGAAGCTAGTCATGATTTACTCCCAGAATAGTGATCAGCTATCTGTGGGTTTGTCCCAAAAAACAAGCTAAAGATCATTTAGATAGAAAAGTCCTGTTTTCTTTCTGTCTAGTGTCCTAACCAGAGAAGGTTAGTCTGTTATCATCTTAACTCTTTGCAGACTCTATTGCCAGGCCTCTTGAATCTAATCAGAATGCCTTAACTTGGAATTACCAGACTTTTTTACTTCTCTGCCCTTTGCATTATTTACACCACGTCTTTCTGTGAAAAATCTGTGTTGTTTTTAATGCTGATTGTAAGCACAGCAAGTTATTAGTTAATAATCCACAGTCTTCAGAAAACTGCAGAAGAAGTAGTTAACTTTGAGTCAACTAGTGCAATATTATGATTTAGGGGTAAAAAAGAAGCCCTCTTGAGCATCAGCTGTGGAATTGACTGTATCTGATATGTCCAGGGAGACCCACTGACGTTGAGTATTTAGACAGATGTCTTCTTGGGCCCAATCCCAATCTCCACTCCAACAGACTCACATACACTGAGGCGTGGTAAGTGTGTGAGTGCTTAGTTCTGTCCCATTGTCAAATCATCAAGTGCGTGCAGGCTCTGATGAGGGGCTTCAAATTATGCACTTCCTTGGAGCCTGCATGCTTGCAGACTCTCCTTAAGGAATTACCCACAGTTCATTGCTAACTTGGTGATGTGTATAAACTAGGGCTGTCAAATAACGCGTTAACAAATTCCTTTTTAACACCACAATTTTTGTTGACGCGCAATTAACCCACGTACATTCTGTGATTATTACTCTCCGCTTGTCCTGTGGGAAAGCAGGAAGCGGTGCAGCAGTAACGCTGTGGATGCCAAGCAGAAACAAACCTCATGAACAGAAATGGATAAAGAAATGAGTCCTTTTAATGACAAGCTCGGCTTTAAAGTCCTGCCTTTGGTTAACAAGACTTATAGTATTTGTTGATGCAAATTACCGCAATAGAACGTCCAGTCTCAAATACTACTGAAAGCCAAGAACACAGCTGATGCAAAGTCCTCCTCATCATTGCCAATATTGTCTAGGCATCTCTATGACAAACCATCCAGAGTGGCCTTTATTTTTCCCCATGTGAGGTTAGACACTGACACTGTGTGAGATTTGAGTGTTTAGGATCCAGGGAATGATCTTTAAATGATGGAAAGTCTAACTGACCAATGTAGGATACTTGTTGTTCAGTGTGTCTTGATGTGATGCATGAGGTCCATCATTTTGTGTTGAGCTGTTTCAAAAAACAAAGGAGGCTCAGTTAACTTCTAAAAGTGTAACATTGGACACACCATTGTGTAAGTATTACTAAGTAATGTTACATTCAAGTCAATATGCTCATCATGTTATGCTTTCATCACACTTTTTGAGTGTGTAGTACCGTTCTGGAGAATTATCTGGACAAATATTTGTCATGGTTTTGGATTGTTGCAATAAAAATAGACATACATTTGCATCAAACAAGCATATTTATCCACTCCCATGTTGATAGGAGTATCAAAAACTAGAAAAATATCTCCTTAAGGTAGATTCAGGAGTGATTAAAAATGTGTGATTAATTGAGCGAGTTAACTCTGGACAACAATGCGATTAATTGCAATGTTTAAAAAAACAAATAATTTGACAGCCCTGGTTCAAATATTATAGTCCAGCACCCTTAAAGCTGCTGTTGGTAGTCACATAGTAAACATCTGTTCAGAGAGAGGGACTTCGAATGTCAACACTGTCCCACCCAACCAGATTTCCTCTTAGCCCAACACAGATCGGCGTGTGCAGTCACGATAGTGCCGGACTCATAACCAATCGGAGGATGTAGTAGGGGCCGCCCCTTAACCAATCAGGACAGAGGATTGGAGATTAGCTATGATTGGTCCGTCATAACGGGAACGAGGGGAATAATAACATTGCTTGATACAAAGGCATTGGAAAACACAGAGATTTCGAAATAGTCTCAAATTACTCCACGTACCGATGAGTACCGATGGGTATTATGACATTTTCTCCAAACCCAGCAGAAAAAAAGTAATGTTTTTTACACCATTCCTACCAACAGCAGCTTTAACTGTAAAAAATGTATATTGAAGTTGGCCTAGTATTTAATAAAGACAAAAAAAGAAACTAGATCATGACAAAGAAAGCACAGACGTGACAGGAACGACTTCTTAAGTTGGCTATATAGTTCATCACTTCTTTGTGAATATACATCTGAACAACATGACCAACTCTACAAACATGATGCAATTAAACAAAGATTATCATTAATGCCTTTTTGAATGCCAAAAGTTTGTTAAAATATATTGATCCTGCAAAAGCAAGACACAAATATCAGCTGGATTTGGCTTTTCTTTTTAAGATTATTTTATGGTGCATCTTTTTTCAAGCAAACGTGGGACGGCCTGATACTGTGTCCCATTCCTCATTTTTATACCATCTCAAGCCCTCAGGGATTCACGCACTCTCACACTGCAAGCCTGATGTCATTAAGGTCTGTTCGAGGTCACTTCTTAGGGTTCAAGGTGGAGATTGGGATTGTCCTACGCAAACCTTTCTTGCTTTTGTTGCATTTCCTCCCTCTTACCCTCTCTTATCATTCTGCTGGTGGAAAAGGAGAAGAGCAGCCTGCTTGTGTGTGATGATGGCCATGACATCACTCTGCCACTTTTGTGATCACCTCATGGGGTGTAAAAGTGTTGCTGAAAGACTGCCCCCCTCCCTCCTCCTTGACCCACCCGCACTTATTCTCCGACCATTCATCGGCGTACCAGCCAGGCAACAGCTGCATTTCCACCTGTTCAGCTGCCAGGAGTCTGTCTCCCCCCTTTCTTCCTCCTCCTCCTCCCCTTCCTCCTCCTCTTCCTCCTTCCCCATGCCACTCGTAATCCACACCACACATCCCCACAGTGAACCTCCCTGAGCCGTGGGAGAGTTTGCATGTTCTGTGTGGAATGCCGTGTGGTTCTCAGGTCCAACCTGCTTTAACTGTGCTGTGTGGTTCAGCTGAGGAAAAAAAGGTGCTTAATAAGTGTGTGAAAGAGTGCAGGTGTGTGGAGCCTTGGTTTACAGTCACGTCTAAAGGTATTTGGACAGTGAGTCATTTTTGGTTGTTTTGGCTCTGCAGGCATTGGATTTAAAATTGAAAAATGTCTTTGAGGTTGACGTGTCCACTTAGCTTCAGGTGGTTTTAAGGTGCAAGGAATACATACATACAGTACATGACATAGTGAACAACCAGAGCGACTTATGTTCAATGATTTGAAATGTGAAAAAAAAGCTGAAGACCAACTAAACTCTGACGTTAAGCTAGAAAGAAAGTGATTGCCTCAGAGCCAATCATTGGTCTCGGAACAATGTCAGTAAAAACGATCAAAAGTTTGTGAATTTAAAAGAAAAAATAATCTAGCTCTTCCATTTTTGTGGAGCTTAAAGTTTGCACTTCCACCTTATAGACTTTATTTGATTTAAATCCAATGTGAGTAGAAACACAAAACAACACTGGATCATGTCATTGTCCTCATACTTTTGGACTCAACATGTGTTGCTTATAGATGAAGAAGAGTGGCTGAATGATGAAGCAGTTTGCATAAATATGGGATCCAATGCAGTTAGATTGATTCCTCTTGCACAAGCAGTGGTTTCCTTTCTTTCAAATTAGAGTAATAATAATAATAATAATAAATTGTATTTATATAGCACCTTTTAAAAACATGTTTACAAAGTGCTTTACAGAGTGCAAGACATAGCGAGTGAAAACACGAAAGCACATTACAAAGGTAAGGAGAGCTAAAATGAGTTAAGTGAAAAACAATAATAAAAACCATGTAGAAATGAAAAAGTCACTGATGAGTTAAGAAGTAAAAGCACATTTAAAAAAGTGTGTTTTAAAAAGAGGACAAGCATGTGGCTTGCCTGATCTCCTCCGGCAGGTCATTCCAGAGTAACTGGGCCCTGACTGCAAGGGCCCGGTCGCCTCTGGTTTTTAACGTCGCCCTTGGGAGTTCCAAGAGAGACCTGCAGGAGGATCTCAGGTAGCAGTTTGGGACATACATTTTAAGGCATTCACTTAGGTACTCACAGAGTAGTGGTATGAATTTGAATGGAAAGACTGATGAGGGTTTTTTTTCTTGGATATAGGATTAAAGAATGATAATAATAATTCAATAGATATAACTACAATACAGTCTAACAGTGAACAGCTTTTGTATGTATTTCAGCACCACCTTCATAATTCAGGGTATCATTAGTATGGTCAAGTCCTCAGGAGATTTGTGGTTATGTTTCTAAATTGCACTTTGACTTAATTCAACTAATTCTGACAACAGCTTCAAGACAGTCCATGCAGAAATTCTCTGCAGAGCATTTACCACAGAACACATAGTTAGTGGACACAGCTTATGCTTTGTCTTCATCATTTAGAAAGCTAGATTGTTTCCCAACATAACCCTTGTGTTGTGCTTATGTACACAAACGCCTGTAGGTGATGAAACATGAGGCACCAAAAGCCCTGTTTAAACTGGCTGCAGTGCCACTGTTGCTTTCTAATTTAGATGGTCTGATTCAGCGGAATGTGAGTTACAGCTCAAGGGAAAACTCCAGTGGCTCAGTGAGAAAGCCCTGGCATGATACTGCATTTGATCTCCAGATTCTAATGTGTATGTGCGTATTTGGAGTCTCTGTGTTAATATTCTGTCTGTCTTCACAGCTGAGTCCAGAAGACTACAGCCAACACGCCTATACATGTATGCCAGAGGAGGTGGACATTGATGTAAGTTCGGTGTTACATTCTCAGATGACATTATACTTCATTTAATGATATGATGGGTCACAACTCTGCTGTTCTTCTCTGCAGACCAAACTGAGCCTGTTGTGTGAGCAGGATAAACTGGTGAGGACACAGGAGGAGAAGCTTCAGCAGCTGTACAGAGAGAAGGTGAAACACACGCACCAATGTCATCATATATGTGTAACACACATAAAAATGGTGAAAGTGTTTACAACGATGAGGAACCAAGTTAGAAAATAAACAACAACAAAAAAATCCAGTTTAAGCTCTGAATTTTAAAAATAGCTCCACTTCAGTTTATGAGCAGAAGACGCAGAGAGAAACAAGCATCTGCTATAATTTTCTTTAAAGTGGATACTGTTTTTATTCTTTAAGAGTTGTAAGGTTCACACATTGGTCTTTTTGGGGGGATTGGGGGTTATGCTTTTATTGAGAAGATAGGACAATGAATAGAGTAGAGCAGAAAAACAAAGAAGTGAGAGTGGAGGACGTCATGCAGCAAAGGGCCTCAGGTTGGGCCACCTGCTAAACATCTTGGCCAAAACGACGCCTAATTGGCCATTTTGTTAAGTAAATGTTTATGTGTTTATAAAAGTATTTTTAAGGTGTGTGGAAAAATTGCAGGTTTGACTTTGAATGGCCCGAAAAACCTGTGCCAAAGGACTCAAAACAAGGCCCAGTGACTCCTGTCTGACTGCAGTCATCCCTTGTGGAGTTTAAGTCGCTCCCTTCTAGCAGCAGATACAGCCGGCCAGCCTGTTGGAACAAATAGACTAAAAAACACATTTGTCTTGACTACCAATGGCTTTTTAAATGACTAAGTAATTAACTGTGTGCTGGTGTTAATTGTGTTTTTGTAAGTTGCAGTTGTAAGTGTCCATCTGACTTTTTAATTTATTTTAGTGTCTTCTATGTTTTATTTATGGACCTGATGGATGCATGTTTACTGCTGACTGCAACACAAATTACCCTTCAGTGGGTTAATAGAGACAACCTTGACCTACCTTGATGTATTTGATCAAAGAAAGGAGGGAAGGAAGAAAGAAAGAAGGATGAAAAGAATGAAAGAAAAAAGAAAGGAAGGAAGAGAGAGACAGAAAGGAAGGAAGAGAGAGAGAAAGAAAGGAAGACAGAGATAAAGGAAAACAGAAAGGAAGACAGAGAGAAAGGAAAGGAGAAAGGAAGGAAGGAAGGAAGGAAGGAAGAGAGAAGGGGAGGGAAAAAGAGAGAAAGGAAGGAAGTAAGAGAGGAAGAAAGGAAGGAAAAAGAGAAGGAGGATGGAAGGAAGAGAGAGAGGATGGATGGAAGGAAGGAAGAATGAAAGAGGATGGAAGGAATGAAGAGAGAAAGATAGGAAGGAAGAAAGAGGATGGAAGGAAGGAATAATTAAAGAGATGATGGAATGAAGGAAGAATGAAAGAGAGAATGGAAGGAAGGAAGAAAGAGGGAGAGGATGGAAGAAAGGAACAATTAAAGAGAGAATGGAAGGAAGGAAGGAAGGAAGGAAGAGGGTGGAAGGAAGGAATAATTAAAGAGAGGATGGAATGAAGGAAGAATGAAAGAGTTCTTTAGGATCAGTGAATACTGATATCTTTTTATCATTCTTTTTTACATTTTGTTTACCAAACAAACAGTTGATTAATCACAAAAGTCACAGATTTATAAATAAGTAATTGTGTACAGTCATACATTCATTTTAATACCTTTGTCAGAAGTCACTGTGCGAATAACAACATGAGCCAGAAAAGTTTGCAAGGCTGAATAATCCTCCATGACTTTGCTGAAGTTGACTGTTCTGTAAAGGGTACAGTGACAAATTACATTCTCATGCTGTATGTGTATTTGATATGTGGTTTGTTCTTTTAGCACACCCTGGAGACAGCACTCCTGTCAGCCAGCCAGGAGATAGAGATGGGCTGTGATAACCCTGCTGCCATGCAGAGCGTGATCCAGCAGAGAGATCTACTGCAGAGCGGCCTGCTCAGCACCTGCAGAGAGCTTTCCAGAGTCACAGCCGTGAGTCATGCAGCACATTCACACACACATAACATGCACCCATACTTGTGCTTGTTAAATTACATCTGCTGTCATTCACATGGTGTATCTTCCTCTGATGCAGGAGCTGGAGCGTTCCTGGAGGGACTATGACAAGTTGGAAGGAGATGTGACTTTGGCGAAGAACAACCTTCTAGAGCAGCTTGAAGCTCTGGGTAGCCCTCAGGTACGATTGTCCTTTAAACTGAATCTGCACTGTTTGCTTTCACTGCTTCTGCTTCCTAACACTGGCATGGTTAAACAGTCTTTCACTGCAGAATACATACCCCAACCAGTGTGGTTGGGGTATGTATTCTGCAGTGAAAGTTTAAAATGTGGCAGATTACCTGAAACACAGAGCCAGCTTTTTCTACATTGGGGAAAAATAAAGGCTGTGCTCTGGTGCTCTTAGCTGCAGTGTTGAGGGAAGTAGCTGAGAGATCAGAGGAACACTGTGAGTGATTGATGACTGTAGCAATGATAGAGCAGTTCTTAATTAAATCAGTCTTTTATCTCGTCCTTCATCATGGGAGAAGTGTAGACAGAGAGAAATGTTCTTACAGTTATTCCTGGTTAAGCCTGAGCCAATGATAACTCAGAGTAGAGGAGTCAGAGGGCCAGCGGGTAGCCTGGACATCGTCTACTTAAGTGCCCTTCACTTACAGACAAACCTTTCATGAGTAAGGAGATAATTGCAATCTGCCTCTCTTCCCTCTCTCTTCACTGTGCCCTGAGATAAGGTTTACTGCGATGTGAACACGTGTGTGTTTTTTTTTCTGTGCTCACGCAGACGGAGCCTCCCAGCCAGCAGCACGTCCGCATCCAGAAAGAGCTCTGGGGGATTCAAGACGTGATGGAGGCGCTCAATAAACACAAAGCTCAGAGAAATGCTGTCGACGGTATGAACTATTACGGGTCCAAGAACAACTTCAGCAAGCACAAAAGTGAGGTGAGGAAGCACAGAGAGATACCAAATCATCTCCATCACAGAACCACACCGTTATATGGGCTGAAACTCATTGTTGCTCAATCTGTGTGTTGATCTACAGAATAATAATCATATTGTTTCACAGTGTGGGCCATCAAGAAAAAATATGATTTATTTTTTCATTGTAATTTGAATATGTTTGGTTTTTCAATTGTTGAAAAAACTAATTTGAAGTCTTCATTTTATTTTTTTATTTGATTATTTGATTATTTATTTTGGAACAATTAAACCTTTTTACTTTATTTTTTATTGAATTTTAGAATTATTTGAAAACAAGGCACAGACAGTTGTTGTCTTTGTTGTACAGTTCTGTACAACAACGACAACAACAATAACATCAACAACAACAACAACGGGGTCAATAGATTTTGTTGGTATTATTTACATAACTAGAGGAGATGAGGCTAGCACAGGATTAGTTTCCTTCCATTTGTAAATATTTCTTCCTTATGGCTATACAGTGAACATCAACAGAGTATACATACACATATACATATATATACATATACAACAATTAACTCTTCTAAATAGAAAGAATAGTGTCCACAGTCCTGATCTCTATACCACCATTACAATGCCTCCAATACTACTTTAAATGCAGTCTAGGGTATCAAGTAGAACGTGTGTAGACCAGTCAAGGCAGCAGTTTGATACCATTAATTAATAGCTACATGACAAATTGCTTGTTTCTTCTTGTCCAGAGCAGAAGCCTACAAAGGGATCATTTATCATGCCTGTCACTTGCAACTACAGTTTTCAAGTGACATAAAAGAACAGTGCTTTCCTATCACATATACTGAGGGTTCTTTTGAGTTGTTCTCTCAATTTAGCTGCAGAAACCCCCCAAATAATGTAAAAAATAATAATAACAAGCAAAGCATGGCAGGATTCGGAAGGCAAAATAAACCTTTTAGCAGACAGAGAGGAGTGTAGAAATTCTAAAAATAAAATACAACGCACAAGATCAACAAGAATAAACGCAAATTAAACAGAGTAAATTGGTGGGACAGTAGACCAATACATCATTGTTGAAGAGTTTTTTTTTTTTAAATACATGAATAAATGAATACATAAAAACATTAAAGGACAATAAAGTAAAAAGGTTTCAATAAAAAGAGGACGTCACATCGGAGGAGGAGGATGGAAAAGGATCATCTAAGAACATTTAAATAATGAATGAAAAAGAAATAAAAGATAATAAATAATGAAATAAAATTAAAACAATTATTTAGTTGGATAAAAAAAGATAATAATAAATAGAAATGAAAAGTGGTTAAAGGGATGAAGTCACATTAAAGCAAGTCTGTAAAAATGGGTCTTAAGAAGAGAATTAAACGATGTCTCTGACTCTGCAAGCCTTATCTCCTTGGGAATAAAGCACTTTCATTTTAAGAATCCATATTTCACACTAATCAAATGGTAGCTCAGCCTGTTTTCAGTCGCTCAGCTTTCTTTTTAGAATTCAGATTAACAAATTATAGTGAGCCAGGCCATACAGCAATGGTAGCAGTGGCATCACACCTATACAGGGTTAGTAGTACACAACTGATGAGTGATAATACTAATGATTAGATATCAACAAGGAACAAATACAATCTGAAAATCGCTAAAGAAAAGTGTCTGTGTGCAGCCCTACAGCTCTCTATATTAATTTTCCTTTATTTGATGACCAACTTTATGTGAGTGCTCAGACTGCCTGCTCTGCTCATGGTCAGTCTGAGTGCTGGTATCAGAGGATGTGTCACTAGCCGTGTAACAGCATGTGGAGCTCTCTCTCTGGTTCATCAGTCCGTTAGGCTGCCCTGTGGGTCGCAGCTCCTCTGCGACAGATGGCTGTTGCCCTTAGCGTGCATGGTGTTGGCACCATGTGTCACCTTGCTTCCTGTCCTGTCATGCCCTGTATAATTCCCAGGAGGAGGACTCGGTACCCCCGCGGCCACCCCTACCCGAGTCCTACGAGCCCAACCCCCTCACGGCACCCCCTCTGCTCTCTCATGCCGGTGTACGCGCTTCGTCCCTCCACCGGCCGGAGGACAGGAAGTCTAATCACAGGAACGGCACGCACAGCGTAAGCTTGTTGACCTGTTGACCTCGGGGCTGACCCCGCCCTCAGCTGTGTCATTGCACATCATTGCTCGCTGTGGTGGTTTTTTCAGTTTCATTCTGACAGACGTCTCATGTCTTCTGGATTGTTTTTGGTTTGATTGTATCCCTTTTTTTTACGTGATGCCAGTTTTCCATTCTATGTTTTTTATTTCCAAGTCAGATTGAAGTCCTCATTGCATATTTATTTTCCACCTTGTAGTTGAACTGACATGTCCTTCTTTTCTCTTCTGTGTTGAAATAAAGTCATGTTGTTGTGTTTTGTTGTGTTCAGTCCTTGGTTTCAATCTAGGACATGTCTGAGTTTGAATGTGTTTGCCTGCTGCCTACTTTTTATTTGGCTGTAAAACAGTCTGTTGACCTCGAACCGCATGGAGAGTTTTCCCTCAAATTTTATATACTTGTATTTCAAGATGTCCAAGTATAAAGAAATCACTTTTCCACTGTCTCTAAAGTCATCCTGGTAGAAAAAAACATCACATTTTCAAATGCTTTCTGACTGAGTTGTAACCAAACTCTCCATACCTTTAAACCAGTGCTGTTCTTTATGTGTGTTGAACTTTTCTTTTCTTATCATCAGGGCCCAGACTACAGACTGTATAAGAGTGAACCAGAGCTCACCACTGTAACTGAGGTGGACGAGAGCAATGGAGAGGACAGATCTGAACACCCGTCTGAAAGGGATCATGCTGGAAACAAAGGTACAACTGCAGCCAGTGAGACGCCAGATTCTTGATTCATTGTGTTAACGCCAATACAAACTATATAGGTTATTGTTTGCTATGTGACCTATTAAACATGTTCCTAGTACTGATAGTTGCAGCTGCATTTAGTTTAGTTTAGTTTAGTTTATTCACACACATCATCACAAATATACATCTATACATATTCAGTAAACATTTCATAATGGTTGGATGTGTGGAAAGGGGTGACCACAAGGAAGCTATTTAAAGCTTTAATAGGGGGCCCAATTTCCCACAAATAAAGTGGCAACAGACGAGATACAACAACAACATACTAACAGACAAATAACAAACACACAACAGACAATCCCAATATTGTGGTGACATACATAAATGAGTGGGTGCATTGATATGATCAGTACATTAATCACACATTACCAGAAGTTGCAATTTTAGCTTTTTCTTGAAGATGGAGATGGAATGTGACATTTTTAACCCATCCATATCTGGGGCCCTCTGCATACAATGCTAAAGCTGGTACATTTTAACCTTTGTTTTTATTCCTGGTGGGATGTGTGTGCATAGTTAGGAAGATTGGTATTAACTCATACAATTTCTGGTTCAGTTTGTGGACTGTTTGGTACATTATACAGACATTCTGGAGGTAATTGTACTCAGTTAGCCTCAGAAGACTATAACGCTTGAAAAGTATTCCAGCAGGAGAAGTGAACTCAGACCATGATAGTGCACGTATGACTTTCTTTTGGGGAGTCTCAAGATTTTTGGGTTTCTTTGTGATCAAAAAAAAATTTTATTGAATTTTTTTTGCTGTGTTATAAAGATAATATAAATTAAAAATAATGACAGAGAACGAATAGGTAAAACGTTTTTTTAAGTGAGTTGGAAATGTGTTACACTGTATGATATTGCTATGATATGATATGTAGATGAGGCTCAAATAAAGTTTGTACAGGGTGAGTAGTGCTGAGAGGGGAACAAAATGTCTCAACTTCAAAAACAAAGCAGCATATTTCGATAGTTTTTTATTTATAACTTCTTCAATATGACATTTGAAATTAAGAGATTCATCAATGATGATCCTCAGAAATTTTGTAGCTAACTCTTAGAATATTCTGACAATGTAGTTTGTTTTGTTGATATTTAAAGAAAGTTTGTTGCACCTGAAGCAGTTATCTATTTCCACAAGCTCATTTTTTATGATTTGCTCTAGTTCATCTGGATTCTTATGGGAAAAATTAGGTTTGTGTCATCAGCAAATAATATTTAATGTGGTTCAGACGAGGAGTTCACAAAGTCATTTATGTACATTCACACAGGCATCGCATTGACCCAAAGCTTTGACACCGTGTTAGGCTTTTCTGTGACGGCAAAAGTCAAGTCAGTGTGCCAAGCATCTATTCCGATCTATTTTTCTTGACTTTGTTTAGACCCCATGCAACAGTACATCAACAACAGTTCTCTCTCTCTCTCTCTCTGTGAAGCGCTGTGAAAATTTCCCAGGTTAGCAAATTTTACAAGATTTGATCAAACAGCTTGCACAGCAAAATCCAGATGTTCTGAAGATGAATGATGACTGTAGCTCTGCATTCGTTCCACTCAGCTTCACAGTCAATAGCGGCAGCCTGACGATGCAGACACTGCAAGAAAAACTGCAGTTTCCTCGGTTAAACCTCAAGGTCACACGAGTATGGTGACAAGTTTTTCACACATGGGAATACTCATTACTCTAACATTTACAATTCCCATTCAAGTGCAGGCTCATAATAAAGTTTATGCACTAGTATATATTAAATCTGTATATTTCTCAGCTCATTTCACAGTAGCTTCTTGAAGAAATCATTCTCCCTAAGTGAATTGGTATTATTATGAGAATGCTCTCTCACTGAACCAGATGGCTGATCGACCTTTTGTTTTTGTTTCCTGCAGGGATGTCCTACCCTGTCGGCATTGTCCCACCCAGGACCAGATCCCCAGTGCCCGATTCATCCTCCATAGCTTCATATGTCACCTTAAGGAAGAGCAAGAAGCCAGATCCAAGGACGGTGAGTCCCTCCACTTTTAACTATCGACTCATGTGACATCCAACAGTAGCTTTACATTGTTCTTAGCTTGTTTTAGATTAGATTAGATTAGATTTGATTCAATTTATTGTCATTGAGCATGTAACAGATACAAACAAGCAATGAAATATAGATAGCATCTAACCAGAAGTGCTTAGCAGTAAGTTAAATAACAGAATATACAAATATGACTGATGAATAAATATGGTATAATATGTATCTACATGAATGACTAGACTATATATGTACAGTAGTGCAATAGGGATTACAAGAGATTTACATTTTACAGTTTTTACATTTTACAGTTTCTACGGAATGAATGAATGAATGAATGAATGAATGTACAGGATGGAAAGTGCAGTTATATGTGCAGTGGTGGTTCAGTCCTGAGGTGGTTGGTAAGCATGTTTATGTGAGTGAAGGGAGGCTGTGGCATCGGGGGACAGAGTTCAACAAAGAGACAGCTGTGGGGAGGAAGCTGTTCCTGAACCTTGAGGTTTTGGTCCTGAGGCTCCTGTAGCACCTCCCTTATCATTTTGGACTAGTGGATACTGCCAGAAACTGCCATTCTAAGTCTTTAAAAGTATGAAACTACCAAGCACTTATTTCTTATGACTCAATACAAGTCTTTCAGCTGTAGAGAACCATACTGATTAAAATGGTTAACCAATGCTTTTAGCTTTCAGGCTTTTTTCCTCTTATCTCTTCAGTGTGAGCCTCTCGTGGGCAGCAGCAAACATCCCCCTGTTTGATATGCTTGAATTGCATTTACTCATCTCTTAATTGGTTGTTTTGATTGCTAAACTCTTGCTTGATAGCGAATATGTGGCAGAAGAAGCCACTCATCACATGGCCTGGCATGTGACTCGTGCTCTTGAAAGCAGGCTGTCGTAAAAATGATGCCAAGCTTGGTGTGTGCAGTTTCCAGCCTCGAACACGATCAACTTAAACATACTAAACATGTCATTACTGCACCACACTGTAGGGTGTGTCCTGTTTTTTGGTGTCTGTTTTTGTTTTGTATCTGTGGACATATACTATAAACTTTATTTGTCAGTTAACTCACATGCTATCATACAGCGGTCCTCCATGTCGTTCCGTTGGCCTATGGTTGTAGGAGAGTGTGTCACAGTTCTGTAGAGTTCAGCTAAGTTCTTTTATACCAGCCTCCTCTTCAACAATCTGGACAGTGGAGTCTCCCTCCTCTCGGCTGTGGACTGAATCCAGATCTGCCATCCCCTCAAGCATGACACTGCTGAATGTGAACAACTTCCCCTCAATTCACGTCACATCATCTGCCTCTCCTGCTGAGGCATTATTAAGCCCCCAGCCTCTCTGAGCGCACCCATGCGTGCCAGCAGGAGCGAGTGTGCGTGCACAGCAGCCAGTCAAGTTGCTTCCATATGTGTTTGGACTGCTACTTTTTTTTTCTCTGAGACTGAACATTCAAAAGTCTTTTCACTGTCATTGTTGTAGTTTTTTATGCCACTCATGACCGCACACTTTGTGGAAAAACACAATAACTCTTTCCAGTACATGTTATATTACCAAAGAAGATGACATTTCTCTACTTGGTCACTGTTTTAAAAGTGCCTTGTATTTACAGCGACAGAATCTGACTAAACCACACCATGAAGCAATGTAGCTACACACCCAAACTGTGGTCCTGTGGAGTAGAAATGTACCACCGTGGCATTTGTCTCATAGCATTACGTCATTATCAACTGCTCTATACTGGGTGTTCTTTTTGTGTCCTTCCCTGATGTCTGTTATTGTCATCTCTGGCTAATAGGAGCGACCACGCAGCGCGGTGGAGCAGCAGATGAGTTCTGAGAGTGGCCGTCCCAGGATGAGCGTGGAGGAGCAGCTGGAGAGGATCAGGCGCCACCAGCAGGGCACCCTCAGGGAGAAAAAGAAGGGCCTGGCTATCCGGGGTGGCAGCCAGGAGAACACACCCTCTCGCAGTCACTCGTTTAATAGAGAAAACCACTTAAGAAGCGTGCAGGTATTGTGTGACTGCTGCAAAAACTAAAGCATCACCTGAGGTAACCTTGGGCTGAAATCATCATTCTCTGTTTTCTGTTTTCTCTCTTGTAGTCCCAGAGTAGGCGCAGGGATGACGTGGTAAGCTGTGACATCCAGATGCTGGAGGCCTCACTCAGACAGCAGGAGGTGGTGAGGGAGCAGGAGACACCCGCAGAGGAGATCGCCCGTCTCAAAGAAGCCTCACAGACTGATATCCTAAATGTAGATCGGGAGGTGAGGCTCAGCAGTCAAAACAGGAGGGTCTTATAAAATCAAACGCAACTTATTCATTGTGGATTTTTAATTATTATGAATTAATTCTTACCACAGTGAAAAAGAAAAGTCGGAATTAGAATACTTAATTCATCCCTGGGGGAAATTTGAGCGCATTAGTTGCTCTGAAACAGAATATTAGCACAAAGATGGTACTCATATGTAAAATATTTGGTATCTGCTAATTTGTCTTATGAGGCGAGATATGAGGTCTTACTATTTGTGTTGTGTGTTTGCAGCTTGCAGTGCCTGACAAAGTGCTGATTCCTGAGCGTTATGTGGAGTCAGACCCAGAGGAGGCTCTGAGTCCTGAGCAAGAGGCTGATAAGCAGAGGAAAGTGGACCGCATCAAAGCTCTAATAGCCAAAAACAGGTGAACAAACTATCATGATCTGTCTGTACCTGTAATGTTTCATTAGCAAGGGTAGTGCTGTACAGACCCTTGACATTACTTAGGATCCTCTGATTATCTTTACAAGCGAGAACTGAAATTTCCCCACAGTCATGCAAAAATGATTTATTGAAATGAGGAGCAAGTTGGGGGTCATTGCAGGAAATTAACATAAATGATTCAAAGGGAAGCTTTATTTAAACATACCAATCAGTGCCTTAGATTTGCAGTGAAAAACACATGCTTATATCAATGGCCCAGTGACTCCTTCATGAATGTTAGCTTCCTGTAATTGGTTTTAATGCGATGGCTTATTTGTCCCAGGTAATTGTGTTTCTTCTGAAACCTTGTTTATGTTTATTTTGTTGGATGTCTACATCTTTAAATTTTGTCATCTGACTCCAGTTGCACAAATGTTTTGCAGTGGGTCATCGCTTTCAATCAATCAGACTTTATTTATAAAGCGCTTTTCATACAATGACATTGTAACACAAAGTGCTGTACATAAAAACAACCTAAAATATAATAAATTAAGAAAAGAGCTGTTTGTTGTGACTGGAAGACAAATAGGGAAATATAAAGAGAAAACTGTGGGGTACATCAGGTTTTCAACTATAAATGTGTTAATGGGAGCAATGCATCATTCTTCAGGCAGTGTATGAAGTCTATTTTGAAGCCTCACTTTATTCATTGATGTGATTTAATCCTAATGAAACATATTTTTAGTATATAGTAGAGTAGTAATTTTATGAGAAGATTTCTTTTTTTCCCTTTTTTTAAAGCTGCTGTGAGGAACTTTTGTTTTGTGTCAATTCTGGCGCCCCCTTGTGGACAAAGTGATACCTCTTATCTCTTGTCCTATACATGCCAAAGTAGTGTTTTCCACAAAAGCCTCATCCTGTTGTGTTCAACAGTCAACTTTATCAGGCAATGTGATTATTTTCCATGAAAAAAGTCAAAGAAAGGCTGTTTCTGAAGCAAGATGTCCATTATCTGGTCTGGGACCTACCCCCCCAGGGCGGTTTATGGCATTAAAAATTACAACAGAGAAGGTGTCAGTGTTGTTGTAGATGGTCTTGCTTGCTTTTGAAGGTTATAAAGAGGCATCAGTATCATTTTCAGTCTGTTTCTCAGCCAGTTCAAAACTCCTCACAGGCCCTTTAAGATATATTTTTTGGCTTTTTTGGTTAAGACAGCTGAAGAGAGACAGGAAACGTGGGGAGTAGAGAGTGGGGGAAGACATGCAGTAAATGGTCGAACCGGAGACCTCTGCGGCGAGGACTATAGCCTCGATACGTGGGACGCTTAGACCGCTAGGCCACCAGCACCCCAAGAAGATAGTTTCTTATACTGCAATTTGTTTGCCTTTTTGAAAGGGAGACAGAAACAGAACTAAACAAAGTTTTCAATCTTTGTTTGTGCTCCTGATTTATAAGGAATTTGGAGTGGAGTAGAAATCCACACCCTCAACATTTCCAGTGTATGAAACTATTTGGTTCTTAAGGGATTAAAAGTAATTGTGTATGTACATATATATGCATCAGCTATATCTTACAGAGAACTTTTGTGTGTACTCCCAGCATGCAGAACGTGCTACCTAGTTTGGCTCTCAGCCCTGAGGAGGAGAATGTGGAAGAGGTCACCGTGCAGGAGAAAGAGAAGATGATTAATATCTCCTACGAGCTGGCAGCAGAGGCCTCCAAACGCAGCAAGCTGGTAGCAGGTATGTACGTCTCTTGAGAGAAGAAAAGGGGGATGAGCAGGAGAACGCATGTGATAAAACAATAGTTTGTGCAAGCCTTGTTCGTGGAGGTCACTACTTCCTGAATGCGAGTTATCAAACTGCAGCTGCTTCCATCCGTGCATGTGTTTAGTCATTTATCATTGTAGTAGATTCTTCATTAATTTCATTGACGTCAGTGATTATTTTCTGTGTTGCTTGGCTGTTGAGTCATTAACTGCCTACCTGATTTATCTCTGTTGTTTTAAGTGTGCCTGTTTGTTTGTTCAACATGTTGCTCTGTTTCATTGCAGTGAAAAGCCTGTCGTCCTCACCCCCACCCCTTCCACAGTCACCTAACACACCCCCTCAACTCACTGATGGGTCTCACTTCATGTGTGTGTAGTAGCACCAGTAAGGGCCTTCATCAATAAGTTTTGTCCATACTCACAATGATTAGAAGTGTTTTCATGTTGTCTTTAGGAAGGAGAAGCATGTCAGCATGAAGACATTAAGCAGTATGAAATGTGTGTTGCTGTAGAACCACCGTTTTCTCTACCTCGTGGTGTTGCTTGTTGTCTGTGTAGAATAGTTCATGTTGATCCTGTGCAAATATTTTGAACCAATTGTATAATATTTTAAGATTCAAATGGTGTTGATAATCAGACAGCCAACTTATGAGGCACACCTCCTCCCTGCCTGGTGCACAACCACCACAACTGAGGCCAAGCATTCATGGCCGACTGTGTGTGCAAACAGAAAGTCTGCGCATGTGCTTTTATAGCGAAGCACGACCTGTCACTCACCATGTCGCAGCCACTAGTGGAGCTAGTGAAGTCGGTTGCTGAGGATCAGAGCGCACTTTCCAGGTTGACACTGTCTAATGCACATGCTTCCTACCTCTGCACACATGGCATTGCTGCTCACTTCAAAACAGAATTGTCAGTCAAACTACAGAGAAAGATGTTCTCTTTAAATACAGATGAATCCACAAATGCAAATATGGACAGGACCCTTTATTTTCTTGTCAGGTACTTTGATGAAAATATGGGCAAAGTATTGACCCAGCATTTGGCCTCAAGACAGGTCAATATTGCAGATGCTACAACTCAAACGCTTTATTAGAGGACAGTATACTGTGTACATGTCCTTGGGCTAAAGGCATGTTCACAGAATACTCCTTTTTACATGAAAACCTTTGGGAAGTGACCGATAGGCAGGGAAAAAAAGGCTCTTAGGTGTGTGGCATGGTGGGTTGAAGGTCGGGTAGTATGATTTGGTGTCAACAAAAAAATTCAGTTAAATGATTTCTTTGGGCAAACCCATACAATCTAAAGCAGTTCAAACAACTTCTCATCTCAACTTCTACCTTTATTGAATGTTTAACTCTGTTTTTTGGCATCATTTGAAATGAGTACAACAAATTGTTATCACTGACTGAACTGCATACATTTTTGCATGATTGCAGCAAAACATTAGAAGAGTTCAACTCAAAGCACAATAAGTTGTATCTATTGTAGCATAGCTGTCCAGAAGGGTGCGACCAACTTCAAGGTCAACCATAAAAGGTGCACTCAAAAACCGTACGTTCGTCTATCAAGCAAATGTTAGCTTGCTTACTAATGTACAGAAATTCCTAGCAAGCACTGAGTTGATAACTTTAGCAAATTAAGATACTCCTAATGCTGATATTCTCAGCATCATGTGGGTACACTTGATCACAGTAATGTTTAAGGCATTAGATTAACTGTTTTCCCCGTTTTCCACACAAATGTCATTAACTCACCACTAGTGATCAACGATTAGAGATTTTGGTGGTATGATTATGGTGAGAGAAATAATCACGGTTTCACAATTATCCCAACTATTATGTTTTATTTTCGGACACAGGTGTCATAGGGACGACCTCACCTGTAGAGAATAAAAGAGACGCACTCCGCGGAATGTTTATTTAGTCCCTTCTTCTTGTGCCGTTTTGGCAGCGCCTTTTCTGCTGGACTGATTTTAATAAAACGCCGCCAACAAGTCGCTCTAATGTTGCAGTTAAAACTGAAAACAGTGTTCTTCATGAAAACACCGTCTGACTCTGATGGGATCTGGGGAGTCACAGGTGTCAAATGGGTGGAGGACGCTGCCTCGCACTTTTAAATGATGGAGAAACTCTGCACAGGTGTCACCAATTTTTCGTTTTCAAGTTGCGCCGAGCAAATAATAGTGAAACTCACATTTATCAACTATAAAGAACATTTGTCTATGCTGAAGATACATATATAAAAGATATAGATACCTCTATTATAACGAAAGGAGGGGCTATTTTATTGCTGTTCTAAATGTGGCCACTGAGGGTACAGTACACATTTGATTATTTGGGAATAATAAGGTATCGGTTGTGTATTTTTATTATTTATTTATTTTTGTTATGGAGCATAATTTGACCTTTATCCTCATTTTAAAATCTCTCTTTATCTCATCACAGCACAAGCTCTGGCCTCAGTGAAAACCTACACATGAAGGACTCAGTGTTGGAGGCATAAAGGTGCCTCAGAAGGCTTACCCAAGAACATCAGCACAAGGCGACGGCCTACAGAGAAAGAAACTGCCTACTCTGAACTCTGGGGTGTTGACCTCCGACTTCTGTATTCTCACTGTGACGTCTTAAGCTCCAATGCCACCAAAAACACTTTATCTGTCTGATATTTCTCTGTTCTTGGTCCTCTTTGGGCCACCACACCCTCCTCAACCTGGTGAGGCAACACACCTCTGTTACTGTCGTCGTCACAGTTCCACTTTTGGTTTTTACATGGTTTTTAAGGTTATTTTATTATTTATATGGTTTTATTAGGTTATTCTTTGAACATGGGCCAACTGTACATAGATATAAGGCTAAAAGACTGAAGTCTGAAGTTAGACTAAGGGGCCTGTCAGAAAAGGTCCTGGTTTCACCACCTGTCCAAACATTTTTCACATAATTTAATTTCACTCGAATCTTTCAGTAAGCCACGTTTTCCACACAAATGTCATTAACTCACCATTCATATTTATCAACTGTAAAGAACATTTGTCTATGCTGAAGATACATATATAAAAGATATAGATCCCTCTATTATACCGAAAGGAGGGTTATTTTATTGCTGCAGATTGATCATAGAGAAGATTATTTGTAATTTGATCTTGTCCCTGGGTTGTAATAATTTAACTACAGGATCTTCTGCAAGCCCTGTCGCATTGTTGCCGACAATTATGTGAATGTTCAGGCTTTTGTCACTCTATACTATCTTTTTTATTGCCGAGAGATATATTTAAACCAAGAGAAGGAAAATAAATCAGAGTTTGGTTCTATATTATGACATGTTAGTTTGAAGTCTTGGAACTAAAACAATAAAGATTAGCACATGTAAAGCAATAAAATGAAAATGTTTGTGGATCCAGGATTCATATTTTTTCTTTGTGTAAAAAGTGTAATTATCAGAGGTTTACTGTGTATATAATGTACATGGTATAGCAGGATGGAAATGTGTATCCAACCTATGGTTACATACTAGATTTGATTTGCAAATGTTCATATTCCATCTGTTTTATATCATGTTAAATAAATGTTGCTGTTCTTAACAAGAGGTGTCTTTTGTTTTTTTTACCATTATTGTACCAGCTGTAGTGGTAAAACTGGTAATGATGCTATGTAAACCTAAACATTCTGCAATCAAAGATTCTCTTTATATTGATTCAGTGCTGAATGACTGCTGTAAGTATACACTTTATAAGAATTAGGTGTCCTAGTTTTTTGCATTTGAGTCATGAAAAATGTGAACATTTCAAAGTAATGCCTCCAAAAATTGACATGTTACAGTTTTCTAAGCTTCATAAGAAACAATGTAATCTAAAGCAGGTTATTTATAGGGTATACTTTCTATACTATAGACAGTAAATGTGAGATGATCCCACAGACTAGGGGTTCCCAAACTTTTTAGTCCTTGACCCCAAAAGTAACAATGCCAGAGACTGGAGACCCCCATTGTCCTGAGGTGGTTAAATGTTGCTCACAGCTTCATGCAAGAACTAGTGGGCCAATCCAAAAACTTACACTTTTCTTTGAAATGTATAAAAGGCGAGAAGCAACATCATTTCCTCAGGCGTCATGTGGTAACAAAGTAAGTGGAAAATGATATTTTTAACATGGTTCTAACTAAAATGTAACTACAATGTTTGTATATACTTTTAAAATAACGGATAAAATACTCTTTATTTAGACACTGATCATCCCCGAATCAGTGAGGGTCGTGACTCCCCAGGCAGTCCTAACCCCAACTTTGGGAACCACTGCCAGAGACCATCTCTGGGCAGTGCTCTTGAATTTGTCAGATAATTTAATTTAACAACTATGGCTCCCTCTTCTGGCCTTTCTGTTGCTTCAGCACTGGCACTCTAATAATGCAGGACCAATGCCCAAAGGGAAAGAGTCTAGTTTGTTTCTGAAAAAATAATTACACAGCACATATATGTCTCCTCCTGCAATGACTAGAAATGCCAAACAACAGAAATAGAAAGGGGAGTTAATTCACACATTACAGTGTTTTTTTTTCCCAACAGTTGCAAAAGAAAAGTGGAGTAAAATTACAAGGTGGCACTTTAGGATTTATAATGTAAACAAATAACTCAAATAGGAATAGTCTGACCATAAGTAGTCCATTGCAGTGCTGATACACTGTGATTTAAAGCTACTGGATCAGTCTTTTAAATTTCCTCAGGACATATTGTTAAAAATGCATTAAGTGGTGCTGAATCTAACCCAGCAAAGCAGCTTATTTATTGTAATGGTTTGTATTTATTCAAGAAGGTTTCTTTAAGAGTCAAGGTCTTTGTTTCCAGAGATTCTGGGTCATGAGGCATCCCACCCAGATTAACATAAACAAGAGAAGCATTTCAATTGTTGTATCATTTACAATTTATAGCAACAACATATTGAAGGTGCAAGAGGAAACAAGTGAACAGGCCTTACTAGCAATATTCATTTCACCTTAGGTCAAGGATTATGTAAACCAACGTGTTTCCTTTAGGGCAGGTTTTAAAGGACAATTGAAGGTATTCAGTGTGGGGAATTGTTTCATGGTTATATTTTGCAGCTTATCCAACTTAATACAAAAAACCCAAGCAGACATTTTGTATGGAGCTGGATGTATTTACACGTGTGGATGAATTCATACATATTTGTGCAGTGTTTCACTCTGCACTGAGATTTATTACTGGTGATCATTACAATACTCATCACTGCATCCTGTACAATAAGGTGGGATGGTCTTCTCTGACTGAAAGGCGTGATTTACACTCATAGCTGTTTATTTATAAAGCGCTTGTTGGGATGCTACAGTCATATTTATCTTTGATGCTAGGATGCTTGGTCCTCTGGAGCATAACACACCAGATCTACTAATTGGCTCACTCTCCATGTTCCCATAGTTAATTCAGAGCTGGGAAAATCTGCTTTTGGCTTTTTTGCACCATCTGCATGGAACTCCCTTCAGAGTACATTTCAAATGAATGCATTTGTTTCTTTTAGTCATTTTAAATCATTAGTTTTAAACGTTTTCACCTCTGATTGCACCTGTTTCAACTGACTTTGTGTAAACATTACGTTTCAATGGTTTTAACATGACTTTTTAATTGTTGTCTGCTTTTTAATTGATCATCATTATTTTAAGGTTTTATCTTTTATTTGCCTATCATGCATTTTAATGTTTCTTTTATATGCTTGACGTCATTGTAAATGAGGGCTTCGCTCTCAATGGTTGTCGAGTTTAAAAATAAAGATAATTACTATATAATTATATTCAACAAGTCACTGGGCTTCAAATAATCTTGTTTGGGGCGGCAGTAGCTCAGTCCATAGGGACTTGGGAACTGAAGGGTCGCCGGTGCGAGTCCCAGTATGGACGAAATTTGGCAAGTGGACTGGTGGCTGGAGAGGTGCTGGGTCACTTGCCTGGGCACTGCCGAGGTGCCCTTGAGCATGGCACCGAAACCCCAACTGCTTGGGGTGCGCTGGTTGATGGCAGTATTCTCACTCTGACATCTCTCCCAAAGTGCATGTCCACTGCATGTGTGCGTTCATGATTGTATGTATATATACCAAAAAACTGTGAGTGTAGCATGACCGAAAAACAACACGAGTGAAAAAATTGAATTACCCCCCTGGGGATTAATAAAGTACGTTTATTCTTCTTTTAAAGAGGTGCACAGTCAATATTGTGCAGTTACATTTGGAGAAATTGTGAAAATTATAATATTGATATGTAGCTTAGATTTGAGTCAGTTAACCAGGATAGTTGTAAGCATATATTTTTGTTTAATGCAAATAAATCAGTATTAAAACAGCAATGTTATATTTTGTTGGGTTGGCTGTGGTGATGGGGCCCACTGAGATATCTTTTCAAGGGGCCTAGGATTCCTGGCACACTTCATTCTCTTAATTTCCCTAACATAACTCTTGGAGATAGACACTGGTCCCTCTATTTAAAAGAAACTATGTGATTTCTGAACCACATGGAAAGTTTAAATACCAACGTCAGCGTTTCTCCTCCTCTTGCCACATCTGACCAATCAGAGAGCAGACAGTGTGATTTGACCCCGCCCTTCTTCTGCGGTGAAACGTTTGACTGTGCCACGGCTGAATTTTAATACCGAAAGTGTCCCACGGTTCGTCGGTACGCCGCTGAAATGGCTGCTGCGGCGACAGAAGAAACACCCGCACCGACTGTTGAAGATGATGCACCGCCCGTGGAGACAGATACGGACAATGGTGGAGAGAAAGAAGAGGGCCTCCCCGAACCGGAAACAGAGGAGCCACCAGGCAGTAGTGTAGAACCGAAAATGGAAGAAGTGGACGCTGAGGTCGGTGAAGAGAAGCCCGCAGAGGCTGCAGACAAGGCCGCGAGCGAGGCGGCTGTGACGGACGACGGTGCCGTTATGGAGGCGACAGCTGCAGCGGGAGAACCGGAGCAAGAACCGGAGCAAAAGCCAGTGGCGAAGGAAAGCCCTGGGGATAGCAACAACGAGTCTGGGAACGATAACACAATAAAAGAGGCGAAGGAGGAACCGGGAGAAGACAGCCGGTGCTCGGGGATGGACTGCGAGAAGAGCAAAACAGGTTGTGAGGATGTGGAGAAGCCCAGCGGTGGAGGGGACGGGGAGCTGGGCGACAAGAGGCGGCCGAGCGTGGAGATCTCATCCTCGGATGGGGAACCATTGAGCCGGATGGACTCGGAGGACAGGTAAGTTTGGAAAATGACGACCAATAAGGGTCGGTTGGATGCTAGCAGGTTACAGACAGTCATTCTTCCCTCTGTCTTATTCTTTAACCCTCCTGTTATGTTATGTTATGTTATGTTATGTTATGTTATGTTATGGGTCAAATTTACCCTTTTTTAAAGTCTATTTTAGGTAATATATGCCTTCCAAACCTGCTAAATGCAACATAAAAATCTGGGCAGCATGTGACAGAAAAGGTGTCTCGTGTTAATTTATCGACATCACTTCATAAAAACAAAAAAATCAAAATATAGAAAAAATTAAAGCTCCTGTGAGGAGTATTTGAATGGTCATGAAATGGACTGAAATTAACAGTGATGCCCCTTTATGACCTAGAAAAGCAAACAAGATTGTTTGAAAAGGTATTGATAATTTCTGTTTTGTTATTTTAAAGCTTGAAATTGCAGTGAGAGGGTAGGTGTCAGATGTGGTGATTGTCAGAACGTCAAGAAAAACCCTTTCTCTTTAGCAATTATTCTTAATGAGTGAAATAGTTGGCTGATAGTTGAAAGCAGGAGGAGATAACATAATTTACACATGAACAGGACAAAATAAGCAAGATCACTTAGTCCACAGGGGGGGTGCCAGAGTCAACACAAACAGAAAGTTACTCAAAGGAGCTTTAAACAAAATCTATGTCTTGTAAAACTATTGTATTTATATTTAGGTCTTTCCAATGCACATTTTAAAAAGTTTTAACAAGACTTTTCATTAAAACAGAGTGAGCTATCCTCATTGAAGCATGATCTGTGAGGATTAAAGAACACCATTGTGCCAAATATTGATTGAAATGGTTAGTAATGGAGTTAATAATGAGATTTAAAAAATGTTTATTGGGATTTTTTGGGGGTTTGGACACTTTTGGATAATTAAATACCCACAAACATTATTGCTCTTCCTGAGAAACGAACATAACAGGAGGGTTAAGGAACACATTCTGACAGATGATTTGATTTTACAGGTTAAATTACCAGAATAGATATTCCTAATCTTATCAATGCACAAAGCAGAAATGAAAATATTCTCACATCCTTTAAACATTTCCTTTTTAAGTTGAGATGTTGATAATAACATGTTGCACTCAAGTATTTTACAAGACCTTTAAAACATATTTTTTAGTCTAATGTGGTTTGAAATAAAACTCCTCCCTTATTTTAAATTTCAGAATCAAACTGCAAACTTATTTTCATTTCAAGCATTTACATAATATGATTCCTCCTATTAATAAGGTTTTAGATTTCCTTTCAAACTTGTCTTAATCAGATATTGGACTGTGTTTAGGTTTTAATGTTATTTCACTTCACAAATTCATCTTGCACAGTGAAAACAGCCCTCTTTTTTTAGACTACTCTAACTAACCTCCAAGTTGAAACAGTTCTCATCTAAGAGGTACTGAACACATTTTTGGAAAGTGACAGCTATTTGAATATAATTCTGTTGATCCCATGAACACATCTGGAGCAAAATCATTTGACTTCAGATAGGAGTGAGTTGCATATTTTTCTTGACTGGTAAAATCTTGCAGATCAGCCCTTCATTCATGTTAATAGTGCAGCAAATTAGAAGTATAGTGCTAGATGTATTGAATACAAAGACAGAATTGATTTGACATGACTGATGAAAGTGGTATGCATGCAAAATCTGTTGCAGCCTCAAGGCTTTCACGCATAGTGCCTACTTAATGTGTCTGCACCTGTTCTTCATGGCTGTGCGAAGCTATGAAGATGTACTCAATGGCTTTAACGATCATATTTTTAACAGTGGGACTGTGTTCTTCATTCCACCTCTCTCTCTCTCTGTCTGTCCTCTCAGTATCAGCAGCACCCTGATGGAGATGGACAGCACGGTATCCAGTGGGCGCTCCACCCCTGCTATGATGAATGGACAGAGCAGTGCCAGCTCTTCAGGGCCTAAAACAGTGGCTTACTCCTGCTGCTGGGACCTGTGTCCACAGTGCTTCAACTCCAGTCCTGACTTGGCAGAGCACATCAGAGGCATTCATGTTGACGGGCAGAGAGGAGGGGTCAGTAGACTTTAAATTATCACACAGGCTTGTTGCTTATCCCCCTCGCTTCATTGGGCCTTATATCAACATATATGACAGGTAGTCATTCTGACCACTCAAAGCGCTTTTTACACTACCCGTCACGTTCACCCATTCATACCCATTCACTCACTGATGGTAGAGGCTGCTATATAGTGAGGGACCATCAGTATTAGTTGATCTCTTTCGTTCACATTCACACACCTCTGAACAACAGAGGGAGAAATTCGGGGTTCAGTGTCTTGCTCAAGGACACTTCGGCATGTGACGGCAGGAGCTGGGATCGAACCGCCAATCTTCCGATTGATAGACGACCGACTCTACCCACTGAGCCACAGCCGTTATGTAATCCTATGTTCAGTAAAGTTGTAAAGGACGACATGTTGGAGAAGGAGATCTTGCTGATAAGATTTAAAAACTGGAATATATCAGTGCTGACAAACTACAAACTGGTTTTAATTCACACTCAGAATTAGTGGCTGAAGATAGAAATATTTCAACCCAGAACCAAGCGGCCCACGTGGAAGTGTTATAAAATGCAGTTCATTGAGCGTCCGCTTGAGGCTGGCTGCAGAAACACAGGAAACCACAGACACACCCATTCAAAAAAAGACATCTTTACACATTAATAAACATGTTTGCAGCCTGGTTCAAAAAACGGCTTCGGTTGGAAAAGCTCATTTCTCTATCAGCACACACTGAATTTTTTGATAACGCGACATTTCAGAAGATATTACGATTACAAATTTTGCCCATTTAAGGACATTAGGCCCAAAGCCTGCCTCTTTACCTCACACTAGCTCGATAGAAGTTAGGTCGCGTTCAGCATTTCTAATATGACTCCCGCCAACGATTGGCTTCAAAACAGTGTTCAGGAACAGATGGGTGGCATCATGGATAATACGTCCATTAAATATACAGTCCCTGCCAAGAACGATTCATCTACTACATCGATGTATCGATTTATATTCCAATGATCCGACTACATCGATCTTTGCTCGGCAAGTTGGCCTACCAGACGACATATATCGATCTAACATCGTTTTAAAAGGTAATAAATCGATTGTTTCGATACTAGGAAATAACGCATTGGATTTAAGCACGGCAGACTTTATATGGATGTGTTCTTTTTACACTTTTAATGATAAAGGCGTTAAAAGTTGCTCAATTCAGGCTGCCTGTCTGTGACGTCATCGTCCCGCGCCAGCAGACAACAAAACAGCATGGCGGATGGCGGAAAGACAGAGATGTTCTAAATAAGTCGCTCACTGTGTGTAGGATATGTAAGGTCAAGTAAAGTACCACAGCAACACGACAAATCTATCTAACCACCTACTAAGGCGCCATGGGATTTCACAAAACGTTTATATCCATGATTAATTTATACTTGATTCCCTTACAAGAACAACAGGAAGCTAGGACTGTCCAGTATCAAGGTATTTATATCACAGTCACACTGATTTAATTTTTGGCTAAAAAGTTACTGAATCGAATCGAATCAAATCGTTGTTAAAAAGAATCGTTACACCCCCACCAGAACCCATAAAAATGAAAACTTTCACAATAACTACACAGCACTAAGAGTGCGACAAGTGCTAACATACTTTTTGTCTTAATTTCTTTGTGAACTGTTTTGGTCATATAACCTTTTCATTAACTTGAACTTGTGTTCAATCAGAAATATGAGTGTTATCAGTTTTTGGGATATGCTTACTCGCAGAGGTAGATTGTGTGCTGTATGATTGGCCATTGTAATAGTGAAATAAGTATACTTTTCCTATGCTTAGATATGACATATTCAGATCTTTATGTTCTGCCTGGGCCCACCTACACTCAAGAAACTCTCCAGACTCCAAAGAGTTGAAGTCAGGACAAGTCAATGCAACATATGTAATTAGGAAAATCTGCAACCAGTGTGTGCATCTTTTCCTTGTTGTTTTACAGTGTGACCTTTTTTTTTTGTTTTTCTCCCCATTATTGTTGGTTTTTGTATATTTACAAAGCTCCTTCTTCTCTCTTTTTCTCTGCTTCTCTTTTTCCATCAGGTTTTTGTGTGTCTATGGAAGGGCTGTAAAGTATATAACACACCATCCACCAGTCAGAGTTGGCTTCAGAGACACATGCTAACCCACAGTGGAGATAAACCCTTCAAGGTAACAACAGTGTTCTGATTCTGATGATCACACACATTGTGATGATAAGGGATCTTTGGTGTTGATAAGTTTGTCCATTGGTTAAAGTTATAGCATCAACATCTAGCCTAATCCATCATCACGGAACCTTTCTCTGCAATGCCATCGTAGTAAATGACATTTCGTAGTAATCATATAGGAAGTATACAGTATCTCTGTGTTGTAATTTCCTGCAGTGTGTGGTTGGAGGCTGCAACGCCAGCTTTGCTTCCCAAGGAGGGTTAGCCCGTCATGTCCCCAGCCACTTCAGTCAGCAGAGCTCCTCCAAAATGTCAAGCCAGGCCAAACTCAAGGAGGAGTCTCCCTCTAAGGCCGGCCTCAACAAGAGGAAGAAGCTCAAGAACAAACGCAGGTGCTCCCTACGTACGTACCTAACAGACACACAAACAAACAACTGTCTCAAATCTTTCTCATTGTGGTTTCTGTCTTTTTCCTTTTGGTATGGATCATGAGTTGAACGCATTTGTTAAATATTGTTCAGTTTCCATAATCTCTTTTTTACAGAGGCCAAAGCTGGACCACAACACATGCAGACACAGACACAAAAAGGTGCATAAGCTTATGGTTTTGGATTTATTTCCTCATGGCAGTGTTCAGCATAGTCTTTGGTCTTGATTGTCTTTTTCCTTTCACCTCAGATGATACATCTGGTTTATACTGAAAGTTAGCTACCTATTGAATTTTATATAATTTAGTCTACACTGATACATAGATTTGAAGTAAAATTATATAAAACTAAATTGCAAAGATAAACAACCTACACACAAATCAGATGTTTCAGTTGGCTGCAGTTGTTAATCTGCTGTTTAAATTTTACAGTTGTGGTTTGAAGATTCAGACAAACATTAAGAGACCACTCCAGTTTACATAACTCAGTCCACTTGCTGTGGCTCGTGTTTACCTGACATTAACGACAATGCTTTCCCTAGCATAACTTTTTAATTCATAACCATCCAGAGGGCATTTTGTTTACATTAACATATAGAGATAATTAGAATATGCATGCCACAAATGTGCCAGAAGTTATCACGATCCCTCAAAGAAAACCTTCTTTTAATTTTTTAGATTTTGCAATGGATCAGGGGCACTTTACAAAACTCCTTAGTGGTTGATTCAAAGACACTCTAAAGAAAAGCCAAAAAAACCATTCAATTCATGAGACGTTTTGCCTGAAAATGGAACAAAAGGAAATTATATGGAAATGTAAATATTATGAGGAGGATTTTTTTGGCCTTCAACAAGAGGATGTTTGTGGAATAACTCTGTTCTTTGATAAATATATCCAATTATACAAATGAAAATATAGAAAACACCAAGTTATGATAAGGAATTCAGAAGTATCTGTAAGTTGTTTCATATTGTAGTGCATTGGTTGAAAATTGGTGAGCTCACTCATACCTTGCACTGGAGCTCTATGTTGGTCTCCAGGGATGCTGTTAGTAGTTCGATATTTTCTGCATAATATAATACATCATCTGCTATTAAATCTCATTTTAATTAAACCTTTTTGTTTTTTCAATAGCAAATCGTTTATAATGACTTTGATTTGGGCTTTTATGTCGAGATAATAATAATAATAATAATAATAATAATAATAATAATAATAATACTTTATTTATATAGAACTTTTCAATACAAGTAACAAAGTGCTTTACAGTGGGCAATAGAAGCAAGAAGAAGTGCAAAGCAAAATGAATTGATTAAAAATAAAATGAAAAAAAGCTTTAAAACCCTACAAACTTATAAAACAGACCCTTAAAATCAGAGCTAAAATTACATCAAATCACACAATAAAAGCTTTCCTGTAAAAGTGTGTCTTGAGTGATGACATAAAACAAGGGACTGACTCTGCAAGTCTGATCTCCTCTGGCAGGCTGAGATATGACAGTGGAGGAGGATACTGGGAGGAGAGAGTGATTACTGACCGCTGACAAACAGGATGAATTATAAGTCTTCATGTCTGCCTATTATGAGATGTGAAGCCAAGAGACCACCTTTATAGGCACTGACGTATTGCGCTGGTGATGCTCAGAAGCAACCTGGTTGGTAGAGCCACAGGTCTGATGTCACATCCTTTCTGCTAAACATAACAACCATCAAACGTACCAATAAACCGTCAGAGATCCCTCAGCTCAGTGCAGTCCACAGCAGAACCGTGTCTTGTATTAGTTTGAAGCTGACACTTAATAGGATGGAAAGTTCAATGACTTTTGTGTTAGTGTTCATTATGTTTCTCTCATCGGTCCTACTCCACTCTGTTAACCAGGTATCCTCCATTTGTCAATCGAGATATCAATCAACCATCTACTTAAAATGAAACAACTGATTAAAACTAAACTGCTCTAGAAAAAAAGAACAATTGGACATAAATCAGCATTGTAAAGGCTAAATGTCATGACAGAAAACAAAGTATCCGTCGTGTATTTCTATTCTGTTCATTCCATCGTTCCATCTAGGGATATCAACAGTTTTTGGTTTCAATTTTCCATCAAGTGGACCAAACATCATGTGGTCTCATATTACACTCAGCTATCAGGGAGGCGTTTTAAGTTTAAAGCACATTCCGATGTGAATCAGCTGTTAAAGTTATTGCGCACAGCTGAGATGCTCGGCTGACGGCTGCGGCTGTACGTCAGGTCTCCACGTGCGATTTTTAAAGAGGATCAATACGCAACTGCTGCCAACAACGACACGAAGGTTGATAACTTTAAACAGGACATTTCCCCACCTTTGGGTACAAAGCCAACAGACTGGTGGGAATTGCTAGTACGCTATGTTTGCAGACCAACAACATCAGAGCCGTCTGGGCTGGACTGATTCTAACCTCGTTGTGCTCCCGGTTGACACCGACCCGTATACAATACCGTCAGTTATATGCATTTTGCTATGGAAAATATAATTTAGGAGACAAACAACGTAATTGGCATCATTTTGACATAAGATAAGATACACTTTATTGTCCCGGGGGGAAATTTGTACAGGACATAAACGCAGTGCTGCTCACAAACAATACATTCATTCAACATACCAACATACAATAACATGCCCACTGTCAAGATAAGAAACCATGTCGCTGAGGCATACCAATGACACAATACCAACAATACAATAAATAACAATAAGATACCAATGTGGGAGTAAGAAAACTCAATGTTTTTTTTATGGATTAATCGATAATTGATCGCTAACATTTCCAAAAATCGATCACAGAAACTATTTAAAATGTACATCCCTCCATCTGTTAACATGGAGGAGGCGGGGTTTATGAGCTATACTGTAGCCAGTCAGCATATCTGGAAATCTTTTGGCTTCACTGTCAGTCAACACTGATGGTGTTCTTCTTAATATACAGTCTATGGTGTGATGGGCAGCTAGGGGCTGTAAGTTGTAATCAAACCAAGGTCGCCCTTTTCAAGAACTATAGCCTCTGTACATAGGGTGGTCTAATCGCTAAGTTAAACCAGGTCCTCTAGTTATTATGAATGTTGAATGTCCTCCACTCTGATCTTCTCCTAAATATAAAACAAGGCATGATTAGAAAAAGTGATGATCAGATTTTTTCTGGCTTGGTTGTCAAGCCTAAGAAAGAAGCAGACGTGTATATACTTAGAGTTCTCTCTGTTATTGTAATTTCCTAGTATTGAGTTTCTAAAAAGTAGCGTATCCACACCATTGCATATGTGCAGTGAGGCACTTATTCAGACCAACTGAACCATAAAAATCTCATCACTTACTTTAATTTGATTTTTTTTTTCATTTGATGTATTTGGAGGTTTTCTTGCTGAAAGGCAATTTTTCAAAACCACAAAGAAAAAGCATTAATCAGTCATGAGATGACTGTGACGTAGTTCTGGTTTGTTGCAGAAAGTCTTTCAAAGCTGTGGTATTTTTGTATCAGAGCCAGAGCAGCAGCCCTGGTGTTATGTTTGCGTGAATCTGGCCTGATGTGAGTCTGTCCTTCTCCCCCCCCCCCCCCCCCCCCCCCCCCCTCCAGCGAGGCCCCATGACTTCTTCGATGCTCAAACCATGGATGCTATTCGGCACAGGGCCATCTGTCTCAACCTGGCTACCCACATAGAGAGCGTGGGCAACGGTCACAGTGTGGTCTTCAACAGCACGGTGAGTTTGTTTGCAGCTCCACTCTTTCTGCCTGACTTGTAGTGTTCTGTAGCTTCTCCCAACATGTTTTCATTCAAGTGAAAGCACAACCTGTGTTTTTCATGTTTAAATCTTAATCCGTCTAATTGTCAGAACAATGACCTCTGGACGGTGAATTCTCTTTACTTGTTGTTGTATTCTTTTTAGACAGCAGGGGGCGTGAGTGAGCCATTATTTGAGAAGATCAATGCAGTTTTTTTCTCAGTGCACTTGGAGTGAACCTTATGAATCGCCCCAAGGCTTAATGTTGTTTTTCTCTGAATCAGACTTCCCGGGAAAGACAAATGGATTGTTTTTGTGTATGTTGCCCGATCCACTCTGAGCCAGGCGCATGCCACATTTAAATGAGCTCTGAAACGCCTTTGAACTTGACAATGGACTTCAAATATGAGTATTCAAGGGGAAATCTAGTAATCATGTAAAGACTTATTCTCATGGAAAATGATTAAAACAGTGGATGAACGAACTTCTCTTATACGAGAGTATAACTTAAATAACATTTTTGATGTGAGTGAATGGCAGGTTTTTTTGAATGGCTGTTACTCTAGTGATGTTCCACTAGGGGGCACTATCATCCCTGTTGAAGACCCTTACTTTTCTTGACTTCAGAAAAATGAGGTTCATCATGTGCATCCTTATTCCCCCTTATATCTAATATTGTTTATTTACAAACACACACAATCACTACTTTTCCACAGTAAAGTCTCTCATCACATTCCTATAAATTTGCCCGGTGTGGGACGAATAAAGGAATATCTTATCTTAGAAAAACTAACTGTTGAGAAAAATGAGAACATCTCCTCCCACATGTTATTGAACTGAGACACTACATTCTTCACATTTAAATGCACAAACATGCAAATGAAAGGTTGTTTGTATTAGTGTGAGGAATAATTCAGCGGAAATTGGATAGCAGATAATTAAAGAATATTAAAAATGAATAGTGCTGATAATTATAGAGTAGTTTGGCTGATGTATTTTTTGCATTTGACAAAGTACAACATTTTAAAAGTAACAGCAGGGGCGCTGGTGGCCTAGCGGTCTAAGCGCCCCACGGACAGAGGCTGTAGTCCTCGTGGAGGAGGTTGCCGGTTCAACTCCCAACCGCTACCATGTGCTGCATGTCTTCCCTCCACTCTCTACTCCCCACATTTCCTGTCCCTCTTCAGCTGTCCTATCATAAAGGCAAAAAAGCCCAAAAATATAACTTAAAAAAAAATTATAATAATTAAAGTAACAGCAGATGAAAGACGCAATTGCTCAACTTGAATGAACATTTTATTACACAAATGACAAAAAATATATATTTTGCTGAGTAAAATATTCCCACTAAGGACTTCTGGATTTCTGTCCATCCATTTGTAGTAATTAGATACAAAAAACACTCATAATGTACATCATTGTTACCATTGCTAGTTACATGTTTTATATGTATTATTATGTATTATATATGCATGTGTATTGTTTTTTTTTAGTTCTATTTTGGGGCTTTTTTGCCTTTTATTTTATAGGACAGCTGAAGAGAGACAGGAAATGTGGGGAGTAGAGAGTGGGGGAAGACATGCAGGAAATGGTCGACCGGCCTGAAGTCAAACCTGCAACCTCTGCGACGAGGACTATAGCCTCTATACATGGGATGCTTAGACCACTAGGCCCCCAGCACCCCATTATATGTATATTTAATGAATTCCTGAAAAAAAAAAATACATTAAGGAAATGCTATATGTTTCAGAACATGACTGATTTTGATGTCAGAAGCAACATTAAAAAGCATTCTTCTATACTTCATAACATAAAAACCTTGATCCTCTAGAAAATATGACGGGAACATTGGCTGGATAAGTGCCAGCATTGGCCAATGCCGATCATTTAGTTGTAGTAGTAGTATCTATTCAGTCATCATACATAATACAATAATTTTCACAGTGCAGAAATTTTCAACCAAGCTAACAGTCATGTGTTAAGTGATTACTGAAAAGGCATAGGCAGAAGCACAATGTTTATTTAAGCCTAGCCTACATTTTACATCTAATTAAGCTACCAGCTTTTAATGCTGTTAATCACCAGACCAATTTATCGGTCTACCTCCTGCTGAAAACACATACACAATCATGTGGGGGAAAAGGCAAACTGCTGGGTTACATAGCTCAATTTCAGAGTAGACCTGACAGTCACATAGATATCTCTTAATTAAACATGCATGCATCAATGAAGCCAAGTGAAACACACTACTGCCCCATTTATTCTGTTTTTTACTGGAATAGTGAAAAAGTATCAATCTGACTGGGTGCAGAGGCTTCACAATTCAAGATTCAAGATTAAAGAAGGTTGTATTGTATCATATCAGAGCATGTTAGTACATAAACAGGAAATAGATAAGCTACTCCTGTCCAGGTTAAAGGAAGGAAATATAAAATGCAGAAACGCCACAATGAAATATCGAAATAGCATCACAGAATAAAAGTTATAACAAATAGTAGACTGATTAGAAACTCTTTGTGAAAACCAGACATTAAATAAATTAAACTTGTATTTGTATTATTAAGAAGTGTGTATAAACAATTATGAAGTGAGGATATGAGGGACATCTACTGCACATTCCAGGGACCTTGATATCATAGTAATTGATATTTCTTGGGTTAAATACAATGACATCACTCTGAAATCTGTCTTCTTGATATAACTTGCAGTAAAAAAAAAAGCATTGAAGTGTGCGTAGAAGCTACGCAGTTGTTATTCTGTAAAAACTCTCCAAACCACTAAAAGAAATATTTGTCTGTAACACACCACCTCGACTGAATCCTGAGTAATTCCAAACAGCAGAAAAGCGGTTCCTTTTCAGCGTTACGTCTTTGTAAACCACATTTCCCCTATTTTTCTCCTTCCCCAGCTATCATTCCTTCCTCAGCTAATCCAGCAGTTGCCACCAAATTGACACTCAATTTACTCCAATTCAATTCATGCTTCTGCTTTCATTAAACACACAACAGCGGAGACTGGGAAATTGTTTGGATAAAAAGCAATCTGTCAGGCAGGGGCAGCAACTGAACTGTCAGCTGACAACAGACACAACAATATGGGTCAACAGAAGAAGCAGCGGATGCTTTTCAAGCAAACAAATAGTTCCCAGGATGAATTATTAAGAAGAAGAATTTAAGTGAACCTGATGATGTCTGTCTAATCAATCTCTGATGTGTTTGTATGAGTACTTCCCATGCAGATGGGTTTACATTAGGGATGCACCGAAAATTGGCTCAAAAGTGCATTTTCGGTTTTCAGCCAAAAGACTTTTATCACCGAAACAACACGGCCGAAACAGACTGTTGTGATGACGCAAGTAAAAACCCCGTCCAGCACACGCTTGTCTGGATAAGGGCCAACATGTCTGCATCCGTTATTCCTTTAATTGCAGCACTAAAGCGTCTTCTAAGCAAAGAGGTTGAGACGGACCACGGAGTGAATACAATGAAAAGTACACTCTTAGAGTCTGTGACCACACGTTTCACTGAGATCTATTCGGATCCTCTGCACTTCTTCGCGACTTTACTTGATCCACGTTATAAAGATCATTACTCGGATGTGGGAATAAAGCAGCGCGCACAAGAAATTATCCAGGTTGCAACGGATGCGGACAACCCGAGAAAAAGGACTCGTCTCTGTGAACCAGATGAGGGGCATGCGCCCTCATGTGTCTAATATGTTCAATGAAATCCATGATTTTAGTGAGGTTAGTACACAGTCAGAGCCATAAATGCAATGGTAGGGGAGACCAGGGACAGTTGTAACATTTTTGACATTTCTGTCTATAACTTTAAGCTCTTTTAAACTCAGTGTTTTCAAACTGCTGTACAAACTAGCTTCAAGTGTCTGCTAATAAATGGCCTAGAAAATACCTGTGCAACACAAACAGAAAATGCATGGCTTAATCTCAAATCCAAGGAGTGAAATGTTACAACTGTCCCTGGTCTCCTTACTAATAATTGGCATAATAATTTATTTCGGTGTTTCGGTTTTCGGCCAAGAATTTTCATTTCTGTGCATCCCTAGTTTACATGTAACTTCCACTAAATGAGCACATGTGCCTGCTGAGGCAGATTTTAAACATATTCTTCTTCATTGTGTTTCTGGCAGCTTTTTGTAACATTTTATAGCATATGTTTGCATAGCAATTACACAAAAATGCAGTTTATCACCCGGTCCTGTTACAGTTTTAGAAAAAAAATCTTGTGTTGACATCAGTGCTGTCCTCACAAACAGTATTGGTCTGCTCGTCATGTCTGCTCTGCTCTGCTCTGCATATAAAACCCCAAGTGCTCACCAGCAGCCAAGAATTTTAAAAGAAAATCTGAAGCAGAAAAAAAAAGAAGACAGAGCTTGGGAAGAGGTTAAGGGAGGTAACCGCATACTTGGACACAGACTGAGAAGGAGGAAGAGACAGCCAGGGGAGGGAGAGTAACAAATGGAGAGAAACAGAGACTTTGAGAGAAAGGACAAGGGGAAAAAAAGAGGGGTTAAGTTAAGGTCAGGGTCTCTGAATCGGAAGGAGATCTGACCAGTTGGGCATGCATTCCCCTTCTTTCTAACCCCCTGGAGGATTGTGGTGGGGAAGGACTGTGGCGCTGCGTCAAACCCCAAGCCCCAGCGGACCTTCCCAGGCCCGGGGAGATGGAGCATAGCCGTGGGGGTTCTGTGGAGTTTGGCCGGTGGGCTTGCTGACACACCAGAGCAGCTCCGGCATGTTTATGATGGGATATTTTTGTTATTCCGCCAATCTGCGTCATCAGCAGCTTGACCCCCTAACTCCAGACAGGCACCTAGTTTTTAGCAGGCCTGCCCTCCCCTGTGTTTCGTCCTGTAGTTTTCACTGCCTTGTTTTGGAGCCACACTAATATCCAGTGTGCACTCCCTGTTTCCTCCCCCTCTACCTCACTGCCTCTCTCTTACCTCCCTCTCTCGGGTCCACAAAGGATTAGAATCTGTCCCCTTAAAGCACACACTTCCATCAACAAACCACTCAGCTCACAAATCACTTCATGCTGCTTAAACACAAACCTACTTCTCTGTCTTCAGCCTTTACATACATGGTCATGGCCTCTTTAAATGTACCCTGAGCTTGTGATTATTAACCTAGTGCTGTGAGAGGCCTGAGGGCACAGGTTAGCATGCACTTTTAATTAAAAGGGCACTAAAGCAGCTGCTGGTGTACCGAGTCTAAGCTGCAAGGATAAAGACACTTATTGTAGAGCCAGCCAGGATTCAGGCTAATGCTGCAGCCAGGCCCCACTGTTGTCTGAGAGAAATTGTCTCCTCTCCTCCGTGTGGGAGTCAGCATGGAGCAGCAATAGGCCAAGCCAAGCCCTGATGGAAAGCTAGCAGATAAAGGCAGAGACAGATAAACAAGGATAAAATGCAATGACTGTACTAATTTATGAGGTGAGACTAATTGACAGAAATTCTGGGAAGAGATTTTTGGAGACATGAAAGAGGGGTCTCTAATAACAATTCAAGTTGATCTCTATAAACAGCAGAGAAGAAATATGTGTTTGAATTGTGAGCGTGAACTGATTGTGGAAGTGTGGCTTAGAGTTTGGACTGTTAAAGAGAGAGAACATTTGATGCTTGCTGACTTGTGTTTTGTCATACAGTGTCTGAAAGTGTCAGATGTTCTAATGTTAGCTGAGTTATTGGAACATTTACAGTCTACTTTTATCACTTTAACTGTTAGTCAGTTTTTGGATGGAATCAATTTAGAACAAGTTGCTCTAAAAATCACTCCCAGCCCAGCCATTACTTCAGCTGTTATTGACTCTGTCTGCAGATTTCTGTTGTGTATGCAGGCAAATGCAAAAGAACGCAAAGGAACCAGTGCAGGGCTTAAAATGAACTTTTTACCTCATCTGCCATTGGCTAGTGACCTCCAAAATTTTACCGGCCAAAAATATTTTTCACCGGCCAAATAAAAAAATCATGCCTTATTTGATTTGAAATAATTATCATACATTTTTATTATGAAAATCCAACTTAAGCATCACTTAGAGCAGGGGTGTCAAAACTTTTTTCAAAGAGGGCCACATATGATGTTGTCAGAATACCTCAGGGCCAGTGGCTTAAACTAAGACTTAGGAATCATAAAAGTTATATATGAAATCTCTATTTGATAACAATTATTTTACTTTTTCTTCTCCATAAATCAGTAACTAGGTAGTCCTCAGTTCTCAACAAGCCATGTAAAAATTAGCAAACTTTATCTACTTCTGGAGGAAGACGTTTTTCATTCGGGCCGGGCAATGTGGGAAATATGTTCTCATTATTTTCCTATGGCAGGATCACTATCTAGATTTCGTCACACTTCTTTTTTATGTTGTTCTTAAGACTTTTCTGACCAGCAGACAACATTTTAAAAACAAAATAATTCTTTTACTGCGTTCTGAACATTTTTTTGCACCATATTTTGCCTTTTCTGTATAATTTCATAATTTTGATTATGTCTTGTGTCCTCTATTGTGTCTTCTGAACTTTTAGTGTTCATCAAGAACATTTTCACATCGTGATAAAAACATTAATTTGAAAACCTGTCAACTTTAAGAGTTCTTGTGTTTCTTCTTTATTGCCGTCTTGCAGAATTCCCAGAGCTTTGGCTTTAGACAGGTAGTCCATATGAAGCTTTTTGAGACGTTTCTGGATTGACTTTAGTTTTGTTTGTGCGCTTGAAGGAAACTCAAAATGTCCAGATGATTCAGAATTTGATTGATTTCTGTGCAATAAATAACACATTTTAAGATGGAAGCTTGGGGCCATAAATAAATGGACCTTGGGCCGTGATTGGCCCCCGGGCCATACTTTGGACATCCCTGACTTAGAGAATACAGTTATGTACAGATATAATTAGATTATTGCTATTTTTTTTTTAGGTTATACTTCATTTCAAGGTGACTGCTGCATCATCATGTATTAGAAATATGAAATATTAAAATATTAGAATATGTGTCGCCACATCTTCCTCGTCGTGCTTCTTCAAGCAAAGGGAATGAATAGAACTCCAGTAGCTGACGTCACGCCGTTCCCAACGTACCAAATCACAACACAAGTACAGCGCGACGCGAGGGTCAAAATAGCCTGACAGTCGGCAGAAATGGGCGAAAGTATGAAAACAAAACCTCACATGCAATTCAAAATTTTTCGATCGGCCACTGGCGGGTGTGTGTTTTTGTGTTACACGCCAAACAATTTTTTTACTCGCCATTGGCGCTTAGCGGGTGTTAATTTTACTCCCTGAACCATTGTTTTTCAGGTAAAGTCTAACCTGGAAGGTCAGATCTCTCCTTGTCCTTACCTGATTATGCAACCAGGTTTCTCTTTCAAATGACATTTAAAAAACATCTTAGTGTAAAAAATGACTTTTCTTTACTGCATGGTAACATACTGATGGAGCACAAGAGAGTTATGAACCATAATAGTGCACAGTAATCATGAAAAATTACTCAAGTGCTGCACTCAAATTACAATGCTGATAGAATAGTTTACATTTTACTCAACTTCAGAGTCAAATGGTTTTTTAGATTTTGCAGTTTTGGAATGATAAACAAAGGAAAAAATAAGATACTAGTTATAGTTACTGAGAAGTATAAGATGTAAAGTAAGAAGCCTCAAGCTGGTAATGCTTAAAGCATTAAAAGTCAGCCGCACCTTTGCTTGTCGCAGCAGTTGGGCTTGGATCAAACGGCAACTTCCAGTCTCAAAATATGAAGCCCATGCGGAAGTATTATAAACTGCAATTGCGTCACCCATCTGTTTCTGAATGCTGTCTTGAAGCCAATCGTCGGCGGGAGCCATTTAGGAAATGCTGAACGCAGCCTAACTGCTGTCGAGCTAGTGTGAGGTAAAGAGGCCGGCTTTGAGCCTCCTCGCTGACAGCTATAGTGTTCCCGCCTGTCAGTCATGTCCTTAAATAATCAAAACACGTAATCTCAATATCTTCAAAATTGCTGCGTTAGAAAAAAATTCATCCCCCTCACAGTGTGTGCTGATCAAGAAATGAGCTATCCAGACTACACTCGTCTTTTGTACCAGGCTGTAAACATGTTTATTTCTGTTGTAAAGACTGGCTTTTTTTAATTGGTGTGTATGTGGTTTCTGGTACTTCCGGAGCCAGCCTCAAGTGGATCCTCAATGAACTGCAGTTTTTAGCACTTCCGCATTGGACTCATATTTTTGGACCGGAGGTTGCCGCTTGGCTCACATACAGGAGCAAGAAGGCACCAGCTCAGCTGAACGCACCTGCAGCATCCACTCCTTACTTCAGCCAATCCCAACACTTTTTTCCCATTTCACATCAACAGTTATTCTGTTAAAGTGTAAGACGATGATTTTATCACATCATTTATGCAATTACTGCTTTGCTTAGCCTACTTGTTCTATTTTCCAGTCTAAGAAGTTTAACGCTCAAATTCTGTTTAACAGACAAGAGACATCAACATGGTTGATTTGCCAACTTGGCTGAAATTTGCAAAGCTTCACAAAGAGAGATATAAAGGCACCACGCCAGCATCAACAAACTCATATCTGCTTTCCAAGTGTGAATATTTCTTTCAAAAAGTTATCAGACTGTAACTAAACAGCCTCAAAACTTCTGCCAGACAGCACTATACCTGGAAGCTCATCAAAATGTAAATCACCCTGTATTCCCTTTTATTCAGAGAAAGTATGGATACAGAAAAACGACTTGAATTTTATATTTGTGCTTCACAGAAGACAAACAATGGATCTGACCTGACGGATCAGTGGTATAAATAAACCTACCAAGTGTTTTCTCAAACAAAAGAAACTGATAAATGAGTTTGATTAAAAGTAGTAGAAGAAGAAACGCTGAAGGATGAGGTGGATGAGTGATTTCTAGGTCTCTGTCTCTTGTCTCAGGAGAACCTTCTCCCTCCTGTCCTCAAACCAGTTTCCATCAAAGCCACAGCCAGTCCCCAGAGTCCCAAAAATAATTTCAGATATTCATGTGCGTAAGAGAGCTTCTTCACATGTGAGCTCATTCCCTCTCCTAAAAATAGACATTCCTTACAAAAAAGAGCCCATTGACGCAAGAGGTTATATCTGGGGCTATTTTTGACTCTCCTGGTTATTTGTCTAACGGTTCTTTTCCTCTCTGACAATATTTGTGTGAATACCAGACTAGTTTTACTATCAACCAGTGCAGCATGATAGATGAAATGTTATGCATGAAAGGGGCCAACTATGCAGGAAATCTGCTTTTGTCTTAACTGTATTTTCACAAGAAGAAAGTCCTTGAAGTTTGAAGTTGTGGTGGCACACAAGATTAGTTAAGGGTGGGAAAACAGGCATCAAAACACATAAAATAAACCCTACTTTCCTTGGTAATGCTGCAGCAAATATCAGAAAATGAGTCGAGTTCCCAAAAGACGCATTCCTGTTAAAAGCCTTGTGTGTGGCGCTGACATAATCCAAAAACAAGAGCATTGACTTGTTTGTGGTGATAACTGCTCAGTGTGCACCCCATGTCTCTTAAGAATGTCAGCTGTGATAAGCACTTCCCAGCTCATTAAGATACCACCCTACTTTTGTCTGGATTTCAATGGAATGGTTACATTTTGTTGCGGGGGAAAGTGGCAGAGATCCTGTTGAAAATAGAAACCTCACTGAGCTCTTGCATGCATTATTAAGAGGGCTCACATTGCTTATTAGTGTAATGATCAGGCACTGTATCACTTGGTGAGATGTTTGAAGCATGTAGCCTCATTATGAGTTAGAAAGAAGGGGCCAGGATGGGGGCATGTCTTTGAAGCTTGCTTTCCACAGACACGAGAGGATGCTGCAATAGGAGCCAAACCCACACATTTAAGCAAATCTGAAGCTTGTTAAATTACTAACCGTCTTGAAATTTGAAATGAACCATAATGTGCAGGTTAACTTAAATGCCCACATCAATTGTAGGCACAGAATGACATAGACTGAGTGACTTGACAGCATGGAGACTGAGGTTGTCCCATTAGTAAGCACTTTTTGTGTCTAGGGATGCACCGATCCTACTTTTTAGGTCCCGATATCGATATCGATACCTGGGCTTTGGTATATGCCGATACCGGTACTAGCCGATCCGATCCTGGTATTGATTTAACAATCTCTATTCCTTAATGTGAGGAGAGAAACATGTTTAGGCAACTTCAGTCTTTTCTGACTTGATGGTGAACTGTACCTGGGTTCCAAGTGCTAAACCAGAGTCTGGAATCTCTTAATTTCAAGGATCCAGAATAATTAAATCCAATAACCTGTCCGCCTTTTCACACTTTGAATCCATGTATAGAAGGTTTCTTCCTTCGGGATTCCATTATATTTTTTCAGTGCGACTGCCATCCGTCAAAACATTAGCGCTGCACATGTTGCAAGTTTCCGGCAGAGTTGTTAGCAAAAGAAGCGTGACGTGCACCTAAACTGCAGAGCCTCTGTAGTTATCCTCCATCATGCTCCACCAGGCAAAAATGAACAGGCAGACTGGGGCTGATGACGTAGGAGACACACATGGCTGTTGTAAACACAGCAAAGCATAGATCTGAGATGAATAGATCTGCCTAATGGTTCGGCACTATATATCAGCCCATTGTCACTGATATCTGATCTAGCTTTTTGAGTCCGATCTAGCCGATATCCGATCCCAGGATCGGATCAGTGCATCCCTATTTGTGTCTATTATAGCTCATCTTGTGTGTTTGTTGTGTCTATGCAGGTGCTTGCCAGAAGGAAAGAGGGGTCTGGCAAGGTGAAGGTCCTCCTACACTGGACACCCGAGGACATGTGAGTAAAACTTTCACCACACTATATTTCACATCTGCTACACAAACAGGCCCGTGCACAGGCATGAGCCTGTGATACAATACTTATTTCGATGAAGAGGTTATCATTCAGTTCATTGCAATTGATGCTATACAGTAGAAAAGGCATAATGCAATATTTAAAAATCTGATTTTCAAACATTGGCTTCAAGAACACTATCATGGACTTCCGGTGGCCGGGCAACCAGTAGGGCAGCATAAAGAGAAGCTCTTGCATAATGATAATGATAATGATAATGATAATGATAATGATAATAATAATAATAATAATAATAATAATAATAATAATACATTTAATTTAGATAGAACCTTTTAATACATGCTCAAAAGTGCATTACAGAGTGCAAGACATTGTGAGATAAAACACAAAAGCACATGACAAAGGTTAGGAGAGCTAAAATGAGTTAAGTAAAAGACTTTAGAGAATAGAGAGAATAAAAATCATGCAGAAATGAAAAAGTCAGTGATGAGTTAAGAAGTAAAAGCCCATTTAAAAGAGTGTGTTTTTAAAAGAGATTTAAAAGAGGACAAGGATGTGGCTTGCCTGATCTCCTCCGGCAGGCCATTCCAGAGTGACGGGGCCCTGACTGCAAAGGCCCGGCTTGCAGGCAGCAGGTGGAGACATACATTTGCTTAGGGACTCAGGGGCCAGTCCATTTATTGCTTTAAAAGTGAGTGTTAAAATCTTAAAATCAATTCTAAAACCCACAGGCAACCAGTGAAGGGAGGCTAAAATGAGTGTGATGTGTTCTCTTTTCTTGGTGTGTGTGAGGAGTCTGGCAGCAGCGTTTTGGACTAACCGGAGTTTTGAGAGGTTGTGTTTGCTTAGGCAGGTGTAGAGTGAGTTACAATAATCTAATCGGGAAGCTATGAATGCATGGATGACAATTTCTAGGTTATGGTGTGAAAGGAAGGGCCTGATCTGAGAGATTTTGCGTAGCTGGTAAAAACAAGACTGAACTGTAGTTTTGATATGTTTGTTGAAGTTAAGGTCTTTATCAAAGGTGATACCAAGATTCTTGCAGTAGGGGGTGACAGGAGAACCAAGCTGAAGTGAGGAGATGTACTGCTACTTTTTTAAGCAGCCAGATCAGAAAAATGAAAACATTCATTGAAAAAAATGAAGTGTGAAGGTAAGAAAAGACTCAGAAAACAGTCAAAGTTGAGCACAATATATCTAAAATGGCTGAACACTGGATCACAGCATAAAACGTTAATTTCAATAGAATCAGAGAAACAATATTTTTGCAGTGGTCTCTTTATTTTTCTGGTGCTGAAGGTTCTCATTGACACTTAAAGACTTATAGATACCATTTAAAATGTCACAAACTTGCCATCACATGTACTATCTCCTGCTTATCATGTAAAGCTTGAGACTCACACTCAGACATTACCTTTTTGAGAAGCAGGAGTGCACATATGCACAAGAGAACATCAACAATGTATATGTAATGCTCCTGGATAGTTTTATGATTCTTCTTTCCATCCAGTTGTGGCCTGCCTCTTCTACAGAGCCTGGTATAAATCTAACCAAATCCTTTCCTCTTGGCTGATCCAATATAGCTCTCAGTGTGAGGGGTCAAGGTCCTTACACTGTTCATATCACACAAGCAACTCAGTTAAAACCCCAAGGTCCCTCTTCAGAGGGAGCTGAAGATATCTGCTATAAGTGTTAGATGCTGTCATCACTCAGTGTTGTGAGGAACCTGGTCACGCTCGCTTATTGAGTGCTGTTTGGGTGAGGATGGTCCTTACCCCTTTTTACATCTGGTGTTAGTTCTGTGCCATCTGCTTGGCTCAGTCTTCCTTGAAAAATCATAAACTGGTTCATTGAACTGTCTTCAAACAGTGAGTCAGCATCCAATATGACTTGACGGATGTTAACTTCTTTTCCAGTGGCTCTAGGTGCACAAAAAAAAAATGTGTATAGCCAAATGGTGCCCCTACTCTGTACTCACCACATACCTATTCCCATCCCACTTTGGGTGAACCATGGCACCTCTGAAGCCCCAGCTCATTTAAGGAATTGGGCAGAAGAACACGCAGGTTCTCAACCGTGCCTATGAAATGTGTCTCAGACATAGAGAGAAAGAGCTTCAAAGAATGATGTGATTTTCAGCTCAGGGGAAGCTCCCACCACACTTCCAGCACTCCCACACTCCCTTTAGAGGGTTTGACTGCACAGCCTCTGAGGATGATCAGAGAGAAGAGACAGGAAGAATGAAAGTGAGGTGGAAAGAAGGTGTAAAGGGTGGGGGATAAGAAGAAGCAAGCCAGAGGGGAGAGAGGTGTATAAAGGAGGGGGGGGGGGGAAGGGGAGGGAGGAGAGGAGAGAAGAATAAGGTCAGAGGAGACACATTTGAGTTTGAAATTCAAAGAAAAATGTGTTCCGGAAAAAGAAGAGCAAAGAAAACTCGGGTGATGCATCATGAGGTAAACTTCGGCTGACAGCTTCCGTTGAACAAACCGCTGCCAGAACCTCGCTCTCCTCTTCTTCATTCCTATTCTCCTCTCTGATCCACCTCTGCTATCTCCTCCCCGCCTTGCATGTGGGAGTGAAACTGTATGCATAGAGAAATAATGAAGGCGAAAGGGGGGAGGAAGAGAAAGATGAAGTTTGGTGATCAGGAAAGACTCCTTAGTTTAATCCCAAGCAGAGAGACTCAGATGGAGATTGATACCGAGACTCAAACACAGATAGAAGCAGAATGGATGAGGGGAACATGTTGGAGACGGAGAACGGAGGAAAGTGAGAAATTGGAGTGGGAAGAAAATGGTTTTGAGGGAGAAAAATGTGGTAGAGTGAAACCAGAGAGTGGATGATAGGGAGGGAATTAAACAGAGAGATAAAACGAGAGTGAGAGGCCTTTTGGCCTGATCCATGCAGAGAAATCAGAGACACTGCTGAGTCATATATTCGCCCTGAGGCTGGCAAGTGCTCTGGTAATTAAAACGCATAGTCAATCCATAGAGGGGTGTCAAAGGAAGTGTGCAGTGATATCTTGAGCCGTGAGTGCAGTTGTAATAGCTGCTAACAGATTAAAAAATGACCAGGTGATGATCATATGTGCAGTATATTTACATGCATTCATATATCTGACTATTTTCCATCTGCCCTTAGTGACTGTTTTTATAATCATTCCTTTCTATCAGGGCTCATATGCAGTAACATTCATAATCTGAGCTTGCTCAAAATTCTTTATTACAATAAAAATAATACAACAATTACAAAAATATTCAAAAAAGAACTAGCTGATTTCAGACAGAAGTAGACAAAAGAAGCTCCTTATTACATGCCTGCAACTGTCCATTTTTGTGAACTTCCCATGATCATCGAAGAGCTGGATACAGCCTCCAACCACAGCCTGAATCTGCTAGTTTACATTCGTTGTAGAAAACATCCTGTTTAGGGGTGGGAATCGAAAACCGGATCCCACTTCGAACCGGTTCCAATTGATCAGTTCTATCGGAATTGTACACCTTAAATGTTATCGATTCTTCTTAACAATTCATTTCCCAGCATGACATCACGTCGCGGTACGTTGCATTACGTCACTCACTCTGCGACGCCGAACTCCTTAAACCACGAGGAAACATGGAGAGGAAAAGCGTTTTTCCTCTCCAAATTCAAAGTCTTTTCATTCAGTCTATAGGGGCCACGTCTGGACTCACGCGGCCGAGAATGAGGTCAACCTATTGTTCAGTATGTTCAAGTTGAATATGTTCATGTTCAGTCTTGTGCAGACAGAATTTTGGAAATAAAATTATTCCTTTTGGTGTGGAAGACTATGTAGAACTACTTTTTTCCCCTCAAAAAAATTCTAAGGAATTGTTAGGAGAATTGATAAGGAATTGGATTGATAAGCAGAATTGACAATGGCATTGACATTGATAAAATCTTATCAATTCCCACCCCAGTCCTGTTAAATCCATTCCATGCACTTTTCTCTCTTATGTTTGGGACTTTCCATGACAAAACAATAGACAACAGGTTGCTCTCTCTTTCATTCTTGGTGTCTCTTAGTTCAGCCTCGTGTACATCACTCCAACCTTGGGAGGCAAAGGGTTTACATGCCAGCAATCACTGTTCGGAGGAGGGATTCATCAAACTTTAAATAGTTTTGACACGGATGGTTAGTAGGAAGTCATAATTCAACCTAGTTAATATTCAATCTTTGACTCCATGTAATGTCCTGGTGTTCGACAGGCTATCTGGTTGTCATTTATTTAAACATCAAGTGTCGTGACCCTCAACACCAAGGTCAACATCAAGTGCTGTACTGTGTCTGTGGGCGTGTTTGTTTACGTGCATGTTCTCAGCAACTGACTCAATGATTAGCTATGTGAATGCGGTAAGTCATGTTTATTAATGCTGGAGCGAACCATTCACATTCTGACTGACACTCATTAACTCCATTTGAGTTAATGAGTGACTGATTAACACGAACCATTCTGAACATGAACCACCAGCGGCTCACTGAGGAGAGAGGGAGGGGCTGTGTGGGCTGAGAGACAACAAGAGAGCCATAATTGCTGTTTAATCTTTGATGGATGGCTGAATGGATTCCCCTGCATGCTGTTGAATGCTTCAGAATAACAAACAGTAGAACACACAGTGTGTGACAGTGAACGCCTCGAGCCATTGGCACGTCATGTTGTGACAAACTAAGCGTTGTTTATCAAGCACAACATGGGTTTATCTCTCAAACCTTTGTTAGTTATATTGTCATTTTTTATTTGTTTTCATTGCCTCATTTAGCCAGTTACACAACTGTATCAATATATCTATTAATCATATAAATCGATTGAACTATCTTTGTGGTATCAAATTGGCAAAGTCAGTTGGCAGAGATGAATGCCCCTTAAATGTGCTAATAGTCTTTAATAATAATAATACAAATAATAATAATACTTTATTTATATAGCACTTTTCAATACAGGCAATAAAAACAAGAAGAAGTGCAAAGCAAAATGGAGTGATAAAAAATAAAATGAAATAAAAACTAAAAAGCATGCAAGCTTATAAAACAGACCCTTAAAAACAGAGTTAAAATTAAATAAAATCACTTAATAAAAGCTTTTCTGTGAAAAATGTGTCTTGAGTATAGACATAAAACACAGGACTGATTCTGCAAGTCTGATCTACTCTGGCAGGCTGTTCCACAGTGTAGGAGCCCACTGAAAAGATCCTGTCCCCTTTGGTTTTCAGTCGGGTCCTTGGAACAGCTAACAGAGCACTGCCAGAGGATCTCAGACTACGACCAGGATTGTAGGGGGATAAAAGCTCAGAGATATATAGAGGGGCAAGTCCATGTTGCACTTTAAAAGTCAATAAAATAATCTTAAAATCAATCCTAATTGATTTAAGTTACATCCATACAACCTGTGCAAATTCTCTGGCTTCTTTTCTTCCCATCTGTGAGCATTAAACAACAGCAGTACATGAAAGTTCCAATGCACATTCCAGTGATAGGCCCATAATTGCCCAATTTCTGCTGTGAATTCTGAAAGTAGGAGGTGTTGTTTTCTTCTGTAACATCAACAGCTACATGACTCTCTGGAGGGTATAAAATAAAATAAACAAAACTGAACGAGCAGGCGTAAAAATGTAAGTGAAATATTTTGTTCCATTGCTATTAAATACAGTTTCACATTCAACTCTTCCTCCAGCCAATCAGGCATACTGTATGGCCATCAATCAAGTGTTTTTTTTATTAAATGGTGGCACCACCGCTGATACCTCATACAACCCTAGGCTTGACCCTAAGGCTACCTGATGGAAGGTAGATACATATTTGTATTAGGGCTGCCACAAACAATTATTTTGATAATCGACTAGTCACCGATTATTTTTGTGATTAGTCGACTAATCGGATCAAACGTAAATTGCAGCTTATCGCACCAGCATGCAGCTGCTCTTATATAACCATCATTCGTTTCCAGCTTGAAGTGTTTAAGGTATGTGCTAACTAAAAATAAAGACAATTAAGATGATAGTTCATTCAACTTTTAATGAACTTTGCAGCTTGTAGCTGCATTCTGACATTTTTTTAAGTAAATATCTCACTGTTGACGTTATTGATAGCAGCTAACTAGCCAATTAGCTTACCGAGACGACTGTCTCTCTTCGTCAGAAATTGAATCAGCCACGGCATGCTTCCTTTTCAGATGCTCGTGCATCGCCGTCGTACTACCATGGAAGACAAGTTCTTTGCCTTGCGCATTCTTCTCTTTTATTTTGGAAAAATGTTCCCAAACTTTCGAGCTCCTTAGCCGGCTAGCCATGATACTGTTTGGGCATAACTTTTCCGGTGACATCACGGGTGACCCCGATTACCACTACTGCGCATGTGCTTCAAGGACAGAAAGGCAGACAAGACAGCGGAAGGTACAGCGGCAGTTTCGAGAGAAAACAAAGCTTCAAAAAATAAACAATGACGTCGATTATTAAATAAGTCGTCGACGACATCGTGACTAGTCAACTAATCTTGGCAGCCCTAATTTGTATTGCGCCAAATCACAACAAACGTTCTCTCAAGACGGTTTTTCAAACATAGCAGGCCCAGACCATACTCTATGTGAAATTATCAACAAAGACCCAACACCAAGACAGGATAAGACTCGGTCTTAATTCCTCTTAATCCACCATGAACAGCACCTTGCAGTATTTAGCTAGTCACAACGGTGAGGAAAAAAACTTCCTTTTAACAGGCAGAACCCTCGAGCAGAACCAGACTCATGTTAGACAGCCATCTTCCTTGACCGAGTTGGGGTTGGGAAGAGGGATAGAGAAGAATAAGACACAGCGATGATAGTGATGAGATGAATATTAGTAGTAGTAGTAGTAGCTGTTGCCGCTGGAGTCCAGCACATCCGTATCAGCTGGAGTCTGGAACGTCCACAGCAGGTCATGGTCTTGTTCTGGTCATCAAAGCCCCTAGTGGAGTTTTTAGCTGGAAATTAAAGTTCCAGTAAGGAGCTTTCAGTTTGTGTTGCTTCTTGTGTCCCCAGTGGACATTGATGTGTTTTTAGATATTAAAAATAACTGTATAGAAATAATCAGTCTTTATGCTGATGCTTCTGTAGGTCAAATAGAGGCAATAATATTAATTCAGTCTGTTTCTTAACAAGCTAAAAAATCATAACAGGAGCTTTAAGCACACATAAATTAAACTGACTTGATTTGCAAAGTTATTTTTAATACATGTGGGCACTGCCACCAGGACGGTGTCAAATGAGGCCATTGATGGACCACTGCTGAATCAGCCTTTGTTTTCTCATCAGAAAACACTCCTTTCACTCATACAGCACAAGCTTAGCAAAGAGAAACGACATAACTCTGTGTCCACAGAGTTAGCCAAGATTGACAAAAAAACAAAGTTCCTCCGGAAACCTTTGACTTGTTTTTGCAGTTTCTTGCCTGAAGACATTAGTGAGGTAAGATTGAACTTGTACAGATAACCTAAAAAGAACTGCAGACAGGAGAATGCACCAGGCCTAAAAAGCATAGCCCCTTTTTTTTGTCTTTTGAAACATCAGTGCATCAACATCCAGAAAGTGTCTAAATCCATTAAACATTAAAAATCCATTGATGAGTCTAGGGTACATACAGTATCTGTACAATTTACTATCAGCACAACTACAACTATGGCTCCACGAGAATAAGCATAGCAATCCTTTTAATTCTTTCTAATCCCCTAAAGAAGTATTTTGAATAAGCTGCTTCCACTCCAGGGTGCATGCTGATTGCTGAGCAGTAGTCTGTTGTTGGTAAATTGTTATTGTATCTTTTTGCCAAACACGTTTTGTCCTTTTCAGTCCATAAACCAGAACTCCCCGTCAGCTCTTTTCTACTTTTTAGAGTGGTCTAGTTTATAGACTAATAGAGCAAATACAATGCTCCTGGCTGGAGAATAACATGTGAAGCAATTCAATATGTTTGCAATTAATGCTACACTTGGAATTTCTTTGGAGCATTACATCTTTAAACCACCAGTCCAGGCTGGAAGAGGAGGATGCACTCTGTCCGGTTCCCCCCGTTTGCTCTGCCCATAGAGACCTCATCACAGTACACAATCCTGGCTCCTCAAGTAGCAGGGCAAAAAACCATCTCCCCTGGAAAACAAAATAAACCCATTTGTCTTTATTTGACTTGGTGTGACCAGATGGGGCCTTCTCTCTTTGAAAATATGTTTGAACACTGTGTGTATACGTGTTTGTGCGCTACACTAGAGTGACATGCTGACCCTCAGTCCGGCCCTCACATCTATCAGAAAATAATTACACATCTGTACCACAGCTCACTCACTCTTGACATATTTATGGTGACTCAGGACTGGAACATGTGCGTGCACTCAAACACACATGAGTGTTTACTGCTTCTTTGACACTCGGCAGGTCCTCCTCTGTCATTTGAGGTTTGCTTTACACAAGGACGCTAAGTCAAGACTTACTTCAACTTTAAGACGGCTTTGGAGGGGGCTGTTTCTTGTCTTGTCCCTGCCTCTTCTCAACTTGCAGACAGTAAAGGGGACAGGTACACGTTTGTCATGCACTACAGAATCAATGGAGAATGAAACTTAACAAACACTTTAGTTTCAGGGTTACATTTTTTTAATAGCTGTAAAAAATAATAGTCTCTTTAGAAAAATAAGGACTTGGTCTCTATCCTATTAGTGCTCTTCAGTATTACCGCAAAGGATATTGTGAGTTGAATCCAGTTGTAGTCTACATAGGCTGATTTTTCTTACGCCAGCAGTCAGCTGTCATTTTCTTAACCAATACCATCAGTTTGAGTTGTGACTAGTGCTGTGCGATATGACCTAAAATTCATATTGCGGTATAAATTGACTCCCTTCACGGTCACGGTATATATCACAATAAAAACTTGAGTGTAAAAATTATAATGGAAGTTCTGAATGGATTATATAGTCCCTTAGCAAAGCTAAGTTGATAAAAAAAACAAACATAATGTAATTTTGAGAACATTTATTGTGCAGATCTCAAATCTCAAAATTAAAACTCAGCACTCTATGGTGCAAAATACTGCAAATGAACAAATAACATTGCTGATATTTTGAATAAAAACAGTATAACTATTCACAGAGGTTTTTTTCAACTTTCTCTTGGAGCTGGCTGTACAGTTTGGGCATTTCTGTTTCATTAAAATACTTGCTACTCAGCACAACATATCGTGGATCAAAGGGTTTTAATCATGTCTTCAAACCATAGACTGTATAAAATATGGACGTAGTATCCGTGACGTCACCCATCTGTTCCTGAGCGCTGTTTTGAAGCAAATCGACGACGGCAGCCATATTGGAAATGCGGAACTCAACCAGTCAGAGTGTGACATAGTGTGAGCCTCCTAGCCAACAGCTATGTGTTCCCAACCGGGAGTCAAGTCAGTCATGTCCTTATTTGGGCAAAAACTCGTAATCTTAATATCTTCTGAACCATCACGTTAGAAAAAATTCGCCCCCCGTACAGTGTGTGCCGATAGAGAGATAAACTACGTAGAGCCAAGCCGTTTTTTGAACCAGGCTGTAAACATGTTTATTACTGCAAAGATCGTCTTTTCCCCATTTATGTCTTTATGGTTTACGGTGTTTCTGCAGCCAGCTTCTAGCGGATTCTCGATGAATTGCAGTTTTTAACACTTCATGGGCTTCATAGTTTGAGACTGGAGGTTTCCGCTTGCTTGAAACCCGCTGTGTTCTTCTTTTTGGTAAGGGACCATGTCTTTGCTCAAGTGAATCGTAATGGCTTTTGTAGTAGTAGGGCAAACTTTTTTCTTCCCTCCTGTGTTCAGAGACTGACTGGGCGTTTGAGTGGAGTGCATCCTCTGGCTCTCCTCATACTTGGGGACATGTTTTGTTTTTAGATGGTCGAACAAATTGCTCGTGTTACCTTTGCTTGCAGGCACTGTCACTCGACACATCTTGCAAAGGACGTTTTTCTGCTCACTATCCGACTTTTTAAATCCAAACCAAGTCCAGATCACTGACGTAGCCCCGTTTTATTTAACCAGCTCCTCCTGCTCCGTGGTCTCTGTGCCTGAAGCCATTTTTACACGGAGGCAGGTATGATGACGTCATCAAAAAGTGTTATCACGATTGGTCAGTGGAGTCCAAATCTCTACCGTAGGCCAAATTTATATCATTTATACAGTCTATTGCATATACCACGCACCACTAGTTGTGACTTTATGTTATTTTACCCATGTACTTTCTGCCTATGTGCACATCTTTTAATAAAAGGCATTTAATCTGAGCTGAAATCTGCAAACTGATGAGCAGCAAGTCAAGTTAAGATCAGATAGTGATATCAAATTATTGTTAGTTTAACTTTAATAGCCTGAAGTATTACGTGTAATGCAACGTTGGATAACAGTCGATGATGAGTACACTACTGAGGCGATCTAAATTTTATAGTGTGTACTAAATTATCCTCTAGCTTTCCCCATCCTCCAGGCACTTAAACAGACCATAAAAGGATTTGCAATCACTGTTTAAGCCAGTGGTTGTACATTAACATGAGCCACTTTACTTTTTTCCCTCCCTCACCACTTTCCCTTTCCCCCGCTACTATTTCTTCTTCTCACTTGTCTGTTTTCTATCACTTCCCGTCTCTTTTGTTCCCCACCTCTACCTGCCCTCAGTTGCACTGAATGTGCTGCATGTGAAGCACAGCCATCACCCCATCCTGCTGAATGGGCTGACTAGGCATGTGAATGAGTGATTTGGCTGGGTGGCTGCCTGCAAGAAGGTGTGTGTGTGTGCGCGTGCGTGTATGTCTGCATCTCTGGGGGCTCCTGTGATGACGCACGTAGTGACGGGGGGAATGCTGGGGGTGGAGACAGGGGGGGGGCGGCCTGGAGGAGGGAGAGGGAGGCGCAGTCAACTCCCTAAGCTCTTTGTTTCCTCTGCACCTCGACTTGCCACGCCACTGCTCTCATACACTCCCCTCTTTCATGGGGAATTGAACTGTACAGTAAGGTGCAGCTGAGCCGTACCGTACATCATGTGCACGTGCGTGTGTGCCTGTCACTCTAAAAGACACCACCCACCTACCCTTCTGCTGGAAGAGGTGACAAAAATTGAGTTACCTGGTGTCCTCTATCCATGAGTCCTTTTAAGTGTGCAAAATGAACAGCTTGACAGCTTAAGAGCAGCAGGACATGCATGGGAAAGAGAGGTGGATGATGTGCAGCAAGAGGGCCAAGACTTGAACTGGAGGCCGCAGCAATGAGGTCCCCTACAAGATGCATCTTTTTAAATGCACATGAACCCTCTCTTACTTACATGCATGCACATATTCAGACACAGCTGTTCTCTGGTCCCATTTTTTCTTTATTGAGCCTTTTGTTCAAGTCAGCAAAAGCTATTATAAAGATGAAGTGTAGAAGTAAGTTTTCATAATGGACAACACAGGAGGACAGCGTGCTTCTCCTCTGTGTGTGTGAGAGTGTGCAGATCTGTGCACTCGAGTTCATGTGTATCAGTCTTCAGTGCTGTGGTCAAGGCTGTGTTACTTATGGAAATGTACTCAGTGTTCAGTGGGAGGTGTTAACATGTGTGCTGGACTCAATGAGGCTCTTTGTTCATCTCTCTCACCCCGCTCCATTCAACCTTCCTCACACTCAATTTTCTCTCCCTCTCTCTCTCTCTCTTTTCTCTGGTTGGAGTTTAAACCTTGACCACATGTCTCCTCTCTCTCTCTACATGTGTGTGCGTTGTCTTGCAGATTACCTGACGTGTGGGTGAATGAAACGGAGCGATCGCAGCTGAAGACGAAAGTGGTGCACTTGTCCCAGTTACCGCAGGACACGGCCATGATGCTTGACCCCAACATCTATAGGTCAGTGTGTGTGTGATGATGATGCCAGTGGTCTTTTTTGTGCTAATTCCCACAGAGACACACACCCATACACATCAGTGGAGATCAACTTTTTATCATCCAAACCCATGCAGCCAATGTGTCAATATTATGTAACCCTCTGTAGGATTTATTGTGTGAAGTATTCAAGTGCTGTAAAAAAAAGTATGTTCAAGCGCTGGCCTCTGCTCTCCACACCTTTTCCTTGTGCGTGTGGAGCAGCATTGACACTTTGTTCCACCAGGGGGCAGCAACCCCTGACTTCAACTATCAGGTTAAAAATGTCAACTGATGGCAAGGATGTTATTCATCCACAGCAGCAAGATATGATAATATTTGTCAGAAACTGAAGCCATGAAAATGAGACTTCCTGCAACATATGTCCTAGAGTTTTTCCTTCAATTGGAGATGTGTATTCAGCCTGGATTCAAGTGTAAACAGTGATAAATATGGAGATAATGATTTAATTGAGGAAGTCTTGCAATTTAAAATAACATTAAAATATAACTGATAAGAGTTCACATTTTTTCAACTAAGAAATACTGAAATCAGTGTAACCAAATTGCCCATACCCTCTGCCTTCACTTGCATCCCATCCTACAGAACATAATCTGTGCTATCATTTGAATCCTGGCAGCTTTGCCATACTTAGCACACGAATCCCAGGGATGAAAAACAGATACTTTCTTTAAAGTACACCACAAAAGGATGAAAATGCATCCTCAAAGAGGAACAATGTGCCTAAAATAACTGATTGGTCTTTTTTACCTCACAAGCGAGCTGATCAGCCGCACACTGGCTGATTTTAATTGGACGTGAAGGCTGAGTAACTGTAGGGGCTGCTGCTGCTGCTGGACTCTAGTTTCACAGTGAATATAACCGTCAGCATTCAGCCACTTTGTGTCAAGGTTGTCCTAATGCATGAAATCTCCTCCAAACAAATGAGGTGGTTGCTGCCTCTTGCGGTATACACAGAAGGGTATTTGAACACCTGCATGTGTGACAGAAAGGGGCCGACATAGTGGCAGATATGATAGTAACAGTGTGTCTGCATGTTGTTGCAAAGTTGCATGACAAATCAGACAGGAAAGAAATGAGCGCATACATATCATATTCTTGTTTCTATCTTTTCAGAGCACTTCCTCAGAAGCGGCTGAAGCGCAGGTAAGCTGGAGCAAATCACTGGATGTCTGTTTTGAATACTGAGCTTTTACAGATATACTCATTTTTACACTTTTTGACATTGATGGATTTTACACACACAGCAACATAGTGTGTGTTTGGCTATTTTGTAGCAATTTACAGTCAAACTAAAAAAAATGTAATAATAGTAATCAATTTTATCTTTATAGTATCTTTCAAAAAACAGTTACAAAGTGCTTTACACCGAGGATACAAATGCACACAACAACATTTAAGGTGACATATCATGCAAAATCAACTTTTTAATGGTTCTCTACCTGAAATATGTTTCCCTGGCATGTCTACAAACCCCCCGAAAATGAAAAAAAATCCATTCTGCCCCTGTTCTGATTTCTCCACCTTTCTGTAAATGTGTGCTGAAACGAGCCGTTTCAGTTTTCCATGTTTTTCATACGTCACAACGACATCCTGTCTTTAACGGAAGTCAGAGCTCGGAGCTTGTTCAGCACATAGACTGTATAAAATACAACTCAACCCCACCTCCGTTTTTCATTCCCTGCACACATGTGTGCTAACAAGGAGCTTAGGAGGGAGGCATGCTATTTGTAGGCTGTCTTAATAAACACAAAGGTCGGTTTTACTCCCCACGTCTGCAGATTTGAAGATCTCGTGGATGATTTTTATTTTTCATGGAAAAGTGCTAGCGCTAGTTAGCATAGCTACATAGCTACATGTTCGTAGCTGTGTACCAAGACACACGTCGACATACTGACAAATAAAACAACAGGAAACACTAAATCTGTGACCAGTCGTTCAGAAAGGTCCTGCTGCAGGTGCCTCTCCGTTAGGATCAGATTCTGGATCAAATTCAGAGGGTTGAAGTAACGCGGGTCTGTGAGCAGCCATGTCTATGGATGCAACATGTAAACATTAGATCAACGTGCTGGACAGCCGAGGCCACATCCACTTCCGGAGCGGGGGGTGGTCAGAGAGCTCATTCTCATTTAAAGGCACAAACACAGAAAACAGCCTGTTCTGAGCAGGGCTGAAAGAGAGGGGTTTACAGGCATGCCACAACCTGATTTCAAAGTGTTTTTTTGAGCAATAAACTTTAAAGACATATTTTGATGAAAAAGAGCATAATATGTCACCTTTAAAAGCATAGAAAAACATTGGGTGTAAGACCTGAGCTGTGCAAGATATACAGTTGTGCTCATAAGCTTACATACCCTGGCAGAATTTATGGTTTCTTGTGTAGTTTCTGTTGTCTTTATGATATAAAAGATTAAACACAGTTTTTTGATAAAAATGTTGCTTCACCCAACCATGAATGAAACATTTTTTTTTTCTTTTATCGTTCATATTCTTTGAAAAACGTCCAAAAAAATCACAAATCCTGCCACGGTATGTAAACTTATGAGCACAACTGTAATACAGTCAGGTTGTGCTGGAAATTATGAAAACATAATGATAACCACTGACCTTAAGTGAACACCTTGTTTAAGTGAGTAATAGATAACACATTCTTACACCGCCTAAGAACTCAAAGTGGATTCTGGAGATAAAGTAACATAAGCACATACTGTGTTGTCTAAAATTATGCAACACGAGAATACATATAAATATATGTCTGTGAAGGTTCTCAGTCATCCAGGTCATGGTATTTCAAAGCTTGATCCGTAATGCAACTTGGACTGGTAGAAATTCTTTCTCAAACCTCTTGAGAAATTCTTGAAGACGTTTCATCTCTCCTCGGAGGAGCCTTTCGGAGGAGAGGTGAAACGTCTTCAAGAATTTCTACCAGTCTAGTTGCCTTACAGATCAAGCTTTGGACATATAACTATACTTTTCTAGATATAGACTCTGCTTTCTGGGAATAGAAAGAATAGTAATTAGACTTATTATGTCATATTTTTTATTAAATGTATTAGAAAAATTAAAGATTAATGTTAGTTAATCCCAAAAAAATGACGGAATTTAAAGTTTTGTTAGCCTCAGATTTGAATGAAGTAAAAGTGAATTGAGTTGTAGTGAGGGCACTTTTGTCCGAGTGTGCAGTATTTGTGTAGACACTGATGTATAAAAACGGCTATGTTGATACATAAAAAGAGAATTTTCAATCAAAGCTTCAGAAGTTCAGTGACGTTGGTCTTTGTACAATGATAAAACACAGCTGATGCTTTATTCCTGCTTGTTAGCTCATCTGTCAGGCTACATATCTGAACTACACACATTCAAAGTATCCATACTCTTTTCCCTATAATGTAGATCAAATGATTCTGGTGCCTTGATGGTAATATTTGTACCTCTGTACATGGCCCTGGCTCTCCTGTGGTGAGACATCATTGTAGATAATTAGTCATCACCCACGGTGTCACCGTTCCTGTGCGCCGTGAAGCCAGTTAACTGGGGAACGGGCCATTTTTGAGCCACAACCCTCGCCATTCTCTAGTCTCACTTTCACATGAGGTCATACTTGGATAATGTTTGTTATTCTTCTACGTGACCTCAGTAGTTAAGTGTAGTAAAAACTCTTGAGATACACTGTCTACAAAGACGTCCACTCAATGTCTGAACATCCAGCATGAAGCCCATTTTTCAAACCTGACACACTGAGAATATCTCATTCTCTCTCTTTTTCTCCTGTCTTTGTGTTCAGCCTGTAAGGACTCATCTGTGGACTTGATACTTATGGGGGAAGGCTTGTTCATAGGAAGTTTATCTATATGGGATGGGACGCTCTTCATCTGTCTCTGCTGAATTGGGGAATTGAAGTGGCGATTAAAGGAAGTATAACTTGGCAGCGCTGCAGTTCTCCTTTTTTTTTCACCCCCTTTTCAATTTTGTATATCTGAAACGACTGTTGTAGCCAAGGGCGGTGTAAAAGGGGACAACACTTTTTTTATTTTATTATTATTTTTTTTTACAAAGTTTGTGTTCATCAACAACTCAAATGAATGTTTTTCTTCTTTTTTAAGCAACAAACTGAAAAAATATACTTCATAGCCCATGGTGTAAAAAGTCTTTTTGTGTAACCTTGTCCGAAAAACCGCATATTTTATAACTGTATTGTGTAAAATATTTAAGCAGATTTTTAACTTATTTTTATACTATTGTGTACTGTGGGGTTTTGTGAAGGTTTGAATAGAACCGTATTTACTGTGATAATCTATGTAACTGTCAGTTTGGGGTATTTGGACATTACTTGTTGTAATTACATTGTACATGATATAAGTCTTAACAGTTTATGCTATTTATAATTGCTGAGTGCAGTACTTTTACTCGTGTGTATGACAATGAAGTATGACCTTGTACTGGTCATGTCAGACTTGCATTTAATGCAAAAGAAAACTTTACAGGAGCAATAACTCAGTAGTTAAGAACACTGCAGTGCAGCTCTTAATCTTACCAGTCTGAAGACAAACATATGTCATTTGACTCTAATATTTCAGTATACACTTAGTGTGAATCACACCAACCCCTCTCCCCAAGTAACATGAACTATGAACTGTTTTTAACATAGCTGTTAAGATAACCTTCATTATGCTTTTTTAAATGGTGTGTTTTCTACTGTATGATGTACCTGTTCAACATGGAATACTGTGTTTGTAATAAAAGGGGAAACAATGACAGATGTTGACAAATGCAACTTGTTTGTATGGAGGAGGACATGAGGTGTTGGAGAGGCTCAAAGGAGCAATTCATCCATTCATTGCGGTATGAGTAGGAGTTCTTTATGTGTGCATTGGAGTTATTTGGCGTCCATTAGCAGAGCATCTTTGGGAGCATGCTGCGGAAGAGCTAATGACTGGGCCGGCAGGGCAGAACCCCTGCTGGCCTCAGCTGTTAGTGAACATGCCTGCAGAGAAAAACTGAGTTCAGTGAGAGGTCTGCTGCAATATGGCCGTCATGCCCTTCAATGTCTCCTACGCTCACACTCATAAAACTCATGGGGATTTACCGATAGGTCTCCTGCATGAGGTATAATGAGGCCTTCAGGTGTAGTCCTGTTTATTTGTACAGAAAATGCACTTGAAGTTTTTGGCACTCTGATGTTTTTAGGTTCTCTTATGCATTGTCAATGGTCTGTGACAACTCGTAGAAATGTTTTTGGCAGAGAGGAGATGACTGCAAGATATGGAGGCAAAACATTCTGCAGCCATTACAATAAGCCCACCACCAGCCTAACTTAACTTAGGTAGATTCTGTCTTTCATTCAGTAATTTGGATGAGAACAATAAAAAAAACCCAACAGTTATCACCTTTAAGATAAGATAAGATATACTTTATTGGTCCCCCATTGGGGGAAATTCTTTTGTTACAGCAGCTTACAACACGGTACAGGGGAAAACAACAATGCACTAACATAGTTAAAAATATAATAACAATAATAATAGCAATGATAAAGGTAAAATAGAATAGGGAAAAATAGAATAAAATATGGCCACTATTACAGATGTGTACACACTATGTACACTTCTATCTGATAAATAGATAGGTATGTTATTGCACTTAAGATATTCTTGTCAATTTCAGCTATTTTCTGATTTGCAAATCTCTCTTTTCTTGTGGACTTATTGTCCAAAACAGTTGTGCCATGCTTCATATTTAATAATATTAATTATTTTATTCGTGGAGCACTTTTCAAAACCAGGTTACAAAGTGCTTTACATGGGCAGCAAATGAAACAGGCAGATCATAAAAACACACAAGTCAAGATAAAGAAATAACACATATTTTAAAAGACATAAAATTCCCCTAAAAGAACTTTAAAGGAATACAATTATTTTAAAACATATTTCTTAAGACGGTTAAAATAAAATAATTAAAAATAAAATGAAAAAATCCGGGAAGGCTCTGCGATAAAAGTATGGTTTTTTTTCTTAAGAAAACTGTCCTCAGAAGGCTGTTATTACTTTTTGTCTACACTTCATAGTGTAGTGCATAGCATAGCAAAGTAGTGCAAAGTCTGTGAAAATGTGTTAACCTTTGAGGGTTTTTAAAACTCTTTTCATATTTCCATATTTTTTACACATTCATTAATTATGAGATTGATAAATCATTGCCTTGCAATGAAAAAACATCATCCTGTAGCAAAACAAAAGAAACATAAAACACTGTGCCTTCCTCAATTTGGCAGTTTGACCTCGTGAAGACATTTAGTTCATGTTGGTTTGGTGAGATTTTGCTGTACTGGTTTGAAGATATCCAACATTCATATTTGTTGTGCTGTGCACAATTAGCAGCATTTGGAAAATATTCAAAGTCCCAACATGCCCTTTTTAAATGTTCAAAATACTTCTAACCACCCACTTATTTTTCTTGTTGTTTGATAACTCAATTGTCAGACTAATCACAGGATCGCTGATTTAAAGCCATTTGTGGGCAGGAAGTTCTCAGTGATAAGCGTGTACTGTGACAGTTGAATGGACCTACCAGCTCTTTGTAACAGTGAGTACATAACATTCCCACAGTTCTGACGACAATACTCACCTAATGAATCAGAGCGTTTGGCTGTGACAAAGTTAGAGACAATTTTATAAATAGGAAGTGGGCCATAACTGCAGTGTTTTCTGCAGTAATGATCAGTGTTACCCAGAAGACCTGGAAGGCCGGTCCTTTCTGCGCAAGTTCATGACACACTCTGCTTCAAGCTGCTTTTGCATAAGAGCAACGTTTCCTCAGTGGACTCGATTGTCTGACACATGTCGAGTCTGTGTCTTTGGTACAGGTAACATTTTAAATGTATCCTGCATGTGTGCTTTGATCAGTCATTGATGCATGCTAAGAACTTTATTTTTGCTAGTATTACCTTGAAAATTCATAAAATGCTGATGTATTCTTTAAACATAGCTCAATAATCAGTCAGCACCCATTCAAAAGAGACTAACTTTAACATGTCATATTTTCATCATGCTTTTTAACACCATAACCTCCACCTCAAACCACCCCATGGTACTTGACATTGTAAACTTGGAACGTGTTATAAATATATAAAAGCATTTCATAATGTAGAAATCCCTACTCTTCATATCCATGTTTTTCTTTCACTGTCTCTTTAGCACATTGTTTTCCCAGCGTTTTTCTCAAGTGGTTATCTGCAGGATGTTTATCACATTGTTACCAAGGTTTGTCCTAACCATGACTTCAGGAGTGACATCATTTGGAGCGCACAGAATGATTGATGGAGAGACTGGCAGGCAGATTTAGAAAGCGGACAGCAGCTCTGCCTGCACAACCTAATCCTGGCTCAGCCTGTCTGTGAAGGGAACGCTGGGATGCTACCCTGAAGTGACGTCTGTTCATACAACCCATGAGATGAGTTTTCCTCCTTCATCTCCTCTCACACCCAGTATGAGCCAATCCCATCGCCTTTATATCTCCACTGGAATACTCCTGATAAACTGTTTGTGTTCTGGATTAATCACAGCATGTTTGCACATGAGAACTTATTGATGTCATATTCTTTAATATTAATCTTCGTTACAGCAATAGTGGAAGCACATTCTGTGCTGTGACATGTGAACCTCATTAAGTTGCTCCATTAATCATGTGTGACAATGCATCTGAGAGTGTGTTTCAGCTCCTCTGGTTCTAGGGTTCTACTGCTCCATCCTGGATCTATTCCCTCTTCTGCAGCTTTTCTAACTCGTTCCTTAATCATCTATATGAGTTTCTCATTGTGCAAAAACACAAATTTTCCCTTTGGCTACATGCACCGCTGTCACAGTAATGATTGAAGGCATTACACTGAAAACAAAATCCATGAGCTGCAGCTCTAAATCCAGGATAAGAATTGTTTTTCCTCACTGCTGCACATATTTCAGAGGAGGAAGTGGTCAGGGAAGGGCAGGACGATGACTTGTTCCTATTAGTAGTGTTATTTTAGAGTCTGATTAATTATTGTGGCCTACTAAGGGCTATGAAACATCTCTAGAGATTTATGATCAAAATTCATCCTCTAAAATTTGACTTCATGCTTCACTGTTTCGTGTTTAGGATACATATTTTACTCAGTCAAATCTAATCGTTTGCTCGGTGCATTTCAACATCATCTAGCTTTGGAAATGGTAATCTACAAATCATATTAGCTAAACATGTTACTTTGTATTATGTGATAACAGCCCATATAAGGGATTCTTGCTGGGAGCTGAAGTTAGTATACTCTCTGTGTGCGCAGAAAAGAGGGCAGCTGCAGGAGCATTTGTAAACCTCCTAACTCTTTCTTTGTAGCCACAGTCTTAATTGGCTCTCCATCATGTTTCTGATTTTTTTTGCTCCAGCACGAAGCCTAATGGTCTTTTTATTGAGTGGCCTCTCTATCTCTGTGTTTCTCTTTCAAGTCTGTTTGAGATGCTGCGAGTCTGTGTTTTGACATAACTGTCTATCCATATCTTCATCTCCTTGTGTTATGCAATGTGATGGGCTATTCATCCGTTTGAGCACTGCCCCCAAATATATTTTGACAGCTTTGGACCCTTCCATTTGTGCAGACCGCACGGAGGGACGGTCAATAATCTCATCGTTAAGTGGCTCTAAATGTTGACCCCTTCTGTCCACACAGAGACATGATCCTGTCTGAACATCATCCAGCTGGGGAAGCCAGGCACTGCTCGGTTGTGATGTGTAGTTTGCTGCGTTCCAGATTACCTTGCAGGGTAACCCCTCTTTATTTGGGTTAGCTTTAATTTGAGGAGCATTACACAGGCTATCAAAGTGATTGTATGCATTTGCTTAAATACATGTGTGGATTCATCTAGCAGTCAAACAACTTGCACATTTTGGATTAAAATGTGGTCACAGTATTTGTTTAACTCGTCTCACCTCAAGTTAAGACTGTTTTGGTAACTCTGTGCACTCAGGATGACGCTCAGATTTCCTTGCACATAATAAAACACATATAGGTGAAGTTAAACTGTGAACATTCTGCACTAATGACCACAGAGGCTTCACCACAACTACACTACGCCATGTCACTTTTTCGTATATGTCCTGCTTCTTAATTCAAACAAATACAAGTGAAGAAACTCCAAACAGAAACCTTTTAGGGGGAAGTAGACTAGGCGTTTTTCCACCACAGGAACTTTACCCTGGAACTAGGGACTTTACCCCTGAAATACGTGCGTTTCAACTTGAGGACCCAGGGTCTAAATTTAGTTCAGGGGTAGATAATCCCCCCTCTGAAAAGCCCCTGCTTGGGGGGTAGTACTTTTCAAAGGTCCTGGGACTTTCGGTTGAATGTAATGGTGTTTGTGGAGTTTACACAGTTGTTGAAACGCAGAGGGAGTTCCTGGGAAAGCACACTAGTTTAGTTTTTTATTAAGATTTCAAAATATTATTGAATATAATTTTTTTTCTCCATACGTCACTGGCCTGATTTGCCCAATCTACCCGGGACTTCAGCCCACGGTCGAAACGCAGACAACAATGGGGGCACAGGAACCTTTTAGTTCAAGGGAAAGTAGCTCTGGAGGCTAAAAGACCCCGGAACTCTTGGTCGAAATGCACCTATAGTTCTTCTTCTTAAACAGTAACCTTTGAAGGATGAAGAAGAACTATAAACAGTAACCTTTGAAGGATGAAGAAGAACTGTAAACAGTAACCTTTGAAGGATAAAGAAGAACTATAGGTGCAAGGATTGAAGAACTCTTAATCTCTGCTTAATTTATGCCAAGATTGGCTAATTGCTTCCTGTCGCGAGCTTCATTATTCATGCCCAGACAAGAGTGGTAGTCAAGATGTTCCCTAAAATGTCATCCAATCTCTGTAATATTTTACGCTTTGTGGTATCCTTTTTTTTTTATAGAAAAACGACAAATACTGACAAATAGTGTACATTGTAATCACATTTGCAGTAGCAAGGAAGTACAATGGCTAAGCAGCCGCACACAAATTTAAGTTCAAGTATTCATACATAAATGTAGACACACATAAAATAAAATAAATACATAAATAAATGAAATAAAATAACAAAATTGAAATAAATAAAAACCCTGGGGCGCTGGTGGCCTAGTGGTCTAAGCGCCCCTTGTACAGAGGCTACAGTCCTCATCGCAGGGGTCGTCGGTTTGATTCCCAGCCGGTCGACTATTTCCTGCATGTCTTCCCCGCTCTCTACTCCCCACATTTCCTGTCTCTCTTCAGCTGTCCAATAAAATAAAGGCAAAAAGGCCAAAAAATATATAACTTTAGAAATAAATAAAAACCCACCCCAGAACAAACTGAGACCAGCAGCTGCATCAGACCACAACACAGATCATAATAGAGGCTAGATCTATTCTTTCAGTTTTTCAGCAAAAGAAGCCCACATTTCAATATTACACTCTTTAACCGTGATCATCCCGAGCAGTGGAAAGCTCTAAGTAAACTATATCTAGGAAAGTGAGGATTCGTGGTATCTTAGTTGTATTTTTATTTATTATGTCCCGATGAAGGCCAGGTCTAAGAATAAAGTTGCTCTTAAAACTATAAGTGGGGTTATGACCCTTTTAGACTCTCCTTCTTTCTCTGTGCACTCTGTAAGTCAGTGAAGTTGTGCCAGAACCCCCACTCTGCTTCTATAGCATCATTTTGTCTGACCAGCCCTGCTGTGACCCATACATGGTCCTCCAGTGCAGTCAGTCAAATAGACCTAGTTGACATCCCGCATGTATCACAGTGTGACCATCGGAAAGGGGAAAGTCAGTGTGTTGAGGTTATATAAGTCTTAGTTACAGCTGACCTGTGAGCAGTAGAAAGGTCTGCATTAATGAGTTCATGTCAGGCTCTGTCTTTGTGCTTGCCCAACACTCATTCATTGCTGGTTCAACATCGGTGCTCTGCCACAGTGTCGAATGGCCCTTCGGCCATTTACCCAGCTTTTCACTCCCTCTCCACTCAGCTACAGAATCAGTCTGTGCAGCTGAACAACAGTGCATATTGCTGTTTATAGATGAGAGTATTTTATGCGAGTATTAAGCGCCAGAGGAAAACGGCAGCAGTGAGAGTGCAAGACATGTCAAATGTATGATTAGGGTACTTCCTATTTGAACTCTGGGGTTGCAGTCTGTGTTTGGATCTGGTGTAAAATGTGCTCATATATCTTAGAATATTTTATTCTTGTTTGTGGGAGTAAGGGAGGACCTGGGGGGCTTAGATCCTGCAAAGTGATAAGACTGTACACCCTCCAGCTGGTGATCATCATACCACAAATAATTACCCACATGAACATTAAAAGGACTACGCTCCACTTCCTGACCAACTGTAACTCATGTCTCTGACCTCTACCAGTGATTTATCTTCTGGATATTAATTTTTTATTGCTAAGTTAATCGTGTATCAGAGGTTTTTACAATGTGTAGTGCATACAATGACATGAGAATTAATTAACCTTCTCAAGATTTATTTCAGTTAAAAAAAGAAATCTTTGAAAACTGATTTAGCAGCACAAGGGGAAACATTCCTTATTCAAGGCTAGCATGAGCATCTTATATTCCAGACTGCTCTTTAAGTCTCACTTTTGACTCTGCATCTTAATCGTGGCTGGCTGATGTGCTGATTTATGAGGGTCAGGGGAAGTGGATTGGATGATAGTGATCGCAGCATGCTGTGTGCTGATGACAGATGCAGAAAGAAATGGCAAAGGCTATTTTCTGTGTTCTGATCCCAAGCCCAGGGGAGAACCAGTTAGTGAAGGCACATTAGCCATGCCTAGCCTGGGCTTCCCTTCTACCACATGTGAAATAGAATATCTCAATCCTGGAGGATTTGTGCTATAATGTATCTCCCGTGTACGTATCTCTGGAGGATGGAGGTTGTGTATGACTGAGGTCAACATATGGAAATAATGTCATGCTTCTTGTCTGCCTTTTAACCAATTCCCCTGTCAGGTTGCTTTAGATCATCCTCAGCCTCAGACAGAATGAAAGCTGCTTCTCAGTCCCTGCTAGCTTACACTGTGGTGGCTTTGCTTTTTCCTTTTGCTTTGCTTATGTTTGTTTGCTGAAATTCCTGCTTCTGTCTTAACAAACAGTCTTCATGCTTTATCTTCGTTACGAACAAATCATTGGGATTGATTTGAATGGACACAGAAAGCTACCACTACTACTTTATCACTGACACTACCCATCCACTACTGCACAAGAGCAGCCTGCAAACTGCCTATGCCTTTTCTTGCTATATCACTGTACTTAACTTCTGTAACTGGAAACCTAGCATCAGACTTCTGAGCCGAGAGATGCCCCATTCTCTTCGACTGACTGCAACAAACATGGTGAGAAAGTTTGATTTCTTGAAGTAAAAGTTCATCAACTAGACGTGAATGCACGGGTTAACACACGGTCAAATTGACACCACTTAACCATGAACCCTAAAAAGTGGAAACAGGAAGGTTACCTAAAATTAACAGGACAACTAGGGCCTTGTTTACATGAGAAAGGACCCATTAACCCTACTTTTATGTTAGGGGTCAAATTGACCCTTTTTAAAGTCTATTTTAGGTAATATATGCCTTCCAAACCAGCTTAATGCAGCATAAAAATCTGGGCAGCATGTGACAGAAGAGGTGTCGTGTTAATTTATGAATATCACTTCATAAAAATAATTTTAAAAAAATGTAAAATAAAATAAACAAAAATCTATGTCATGTAAAACTATTGTATTTATATTTAGGGCTTTCCAATGTATATTTAAAAAAGTTTTAACATGAATTTTAATGAAAAATGAGTGAGTTATCCTCATTGAACCATGATCTGTGAGAATTAAAGAACATCATTACACTAAATCTTGATTTAAATGGTTGGTAGTGGAGTAAAAAATTAGATTAAAACAAATGTGTATTGGTATTTTTTGGGGTTCCGACACCTTTGGATAACTGAATATGCCCTGGGTCAAATTGACCCAGGAACATAATTGCTGTTCCAGAGAAACGAACATAACAGGAGGGTTAATAACACAAAAGACTTTCCTTTGCTTTCAAGTCAGCAGCACAAACACAGCTCAGCGGTCGGCCACTTTTGTTGTCCTCCTACTTGCACATGGCTATTTGACTGGTAACATTATACGTATGTGTGAATGGGGTTTGTGATGTCACCTTTTTTTGAGGGCCAGCGTATCACTCGTTTAAGTGGGGATGGATGGGGTTGCGTTTTCACAAATATTCCACACTGGAACCCATTTTCAAAAGTTTACATTTTCAGTCGCCCAAAACGGCATCTTCGTGTAAATAAACAGCAATAGTTTACCATTTTCTATTGAAAATGTTTGAGTGCAAACAGGGCCTCGACTTAAATGGTCTTTCTAAGAAACTTCACTCTGGGTTCAGATTACATCACAGCACTGCTTAAAGTGTAAAAGGATGATTTTTCTGAACTTTGGTTCATTAAAAAACGTTAACTGACTGAAAGCCGTGGATAGGATAATCTGCCACAGTCCTCCAGCTTCATGCTTCGTTTTTAAAAGTGTGCTACTTTTAAGTGCTATTTAATTTCTTTTGTACAGCAATTCAGTCGATGTATTGCAGGGGTGGGCAATTAATTTTCCAAAGGGGCAACATGAGAGACGGGGACTGTTTAGGAGGGCTGGACAAAAAACTGATCTCAACTCTGCTCAACGTAAATTATAGCTTTTTATTAAAAACAGCGAATTTTTTTGGTTTTGACTAGAAACTCAAAACATTTGAGGTATCATGAAAACTGGCATTGTGAAAATACCAATATTGTTACACTCTTCCATAAGTATTTACAGATTTGAAAATGTGCACATCTTTGCAATATTTCAATCGTATCATCAACTCGGCGTGTTTTGTCTCGTAGTGGCAATTTTAAATTGTAATCCTTAAACACAGAGATCTGTTCTCCACAAACTAAGCTCACAGCTTTACCTTTGACTACATAAAATAAATACTTAGCTGTCCAAAACTCTACGTTCCGTGTCAATCTTTCTTTTATTAACGGGAGCGGACCTCTTTCAAGTCTAGCAGTTAGCTTAATTAGCCAATCACGGACTGTATGCTTTGCGGCATATACTTTTCACATGCTCCACCTGCCACGCACATACGGGTCGGGAATACGGCCACGCGTAAATCACAACAACAAAAAGTCACCTTCAAAATAAAAGCATTTCACTGGCATTGGATGCATGGTGTATGCTTATTTACTGTACATTTTATTTCTGAATCTGATCACCCATTAACCTCACAGTCAGGGACAGCCAAAGGGCCTGATGTGGCCCGGGGGCCTTAAAATGCCCAGGTCTGATGTATTGCATCTGTTTTAAATAGGCTACCTTCTCTTACCTTTGTGTCTGATGGAGAAGAAACGTGAAAGTGGAACAACACTATGCCATTGCGCAGGATAATGAAATAAGTAATAACCTTTATATTAACCTCTTTATTCATACTTTTTTCTACCCTTATTCTTGTACTACTACTTGCTACTATGTCTGTGTTTCTGCAACAACCCAATATCCCCCTAGATATCAATAAAGTATTATAGTATCTTATCTTATGTAGTATTATAACTTCAGCACATCAACATTATTTCTAAGATCTAAATCACAGGGTTACTGGTAAGCATATGTCAGTGAGGTAAAAGAGGTCGTCTTGTGATTTGCCACTACCTCTCTTCTCGCAGCCTCCCATCTTTCAGTCTTCAGTGATCCGTAAGAGTTGCTGCCCATCATTCTGTGTGGTCTGTTACTCTCTCCCTCCCCGTATATCTTCATCTTTTACCCTCTCACCCGTCCATTCTCTCCTCCTTCTTATCTTCATACAGTATCAAGCATTCAGCTGTGACAGACACAACTCTATTTCTTCTAGTTTCTCGAAGGCAATGACTTAAAGTGAAATGAAAGCCCATCATTGCCACATGGTTTTTGCAGACCTGTCAACAGGAAACAGAATGTGACATGAGTGATTTATGGAGTGTGTTTAATGCTCAGGTGTTGTACACCAGCATGCTTCTTTGTTGACACAGCAGTGTGCTGTGTATGAGTCAGAGTGAATGTTAACACATTGCTGTCATGTTGAGAATGAACAGCGTAACAACATTCAACCAAGATGTATAATAAGGTGAGTTCAGTAATGACTGATTTAGAGACAACATTCTGTAAACTACGCCTTCCAATCACAAATTAATCTTGATTATACAAGAAAGAAGTTGACCAAAAAGCTGACTTGACTTTTTGCTTTTAGTATTTTAAATTAATAGATTTGCATTGCTCTTTCAGAGAGGATTTTGTCCTGTCAAGTAAACATTGAAGAGCTAAACAGGCTAAATAAACATGCACAAACACACTCATTAGTCAGGTGCTTGCCATCTGCATAATTAAAAATCAATCTACTCCCAGACAAAACAAATCAGAGCGGCACTTTATGACACCGTCTGAATCTCCAATGGAGGAAGAAAATGTGCCTCCAAATATACAAATGTACATATCATTTATTGATAAAAGATTGTATGAACTACAGCACTACATGACAAGTTAAATTCATAAATTATCAAGAATGTCAGCAAACAGATAACTACAAGGTAGGGATAGACCGATTTTCGTCCGGGCCGATTATTGGCGCCGATATTCGTCATTTTGACGCATATCGACATCGGCCTTTTTTAAAAATCAGAGGGCCGGTAAGATTTTGGCTCTAATGCAGCCGCACCACCAGGTAACTCCAAGTAGAGCATACACTTAAACACTAAATCACGTGGCAGAAATGAAACCGTCTGCAGAAAGCGTAGCCTAGCTTGTGTTCCATTTCTCCTGCAGTTTCTCATCACAGGGGTCGAGCTGAGCAGCATCCCTTGTGGCCCCTACAACTACTAGTGATTTAAAACTCATACAACCCCACTTTAAAAAACTGAAATACCCCCATAAAACAAAGATAAGTGAAAGATTAACATTTCAGTTATATTGAAATTTTGGCAAACTTAATTTTTTCTGTAGAAAACTTTAGAGAACTATATAACAATATTTCCCCTTTTACTGCGAATGAATATCGGCTCCAAATATCGGTTATCGGCCTCCTTGACTACTAATAATCTGTATCGGCCCTGAAAAAAACATATCGGTCTATCTCTACTACAAGGCAAACAAATATAAAACAAGCAGTGAACCAACGTTAAAACTGACAGCATGGGGAGATAAAAATACACTATAAAACATCACACACATTTCTTTTTGGACAGCTGAAATGTTAGCATCTTAATATCATCTAAAGAAGAACTGCAGTGTTGCTGGATAATCACACTCTGCATGTTACAGTCAAATCTCGTGCAAATGAAAATGTTGAGCCGAGCTTGTTAGATCCGGCTGACTTGCACGGCTAGTGTTTAGCTGCTCAGGTCAGATTACTTAATGCACCACACTCTCTCTCTCACACACACTGTAGGGCTGAGCATGTCACGCTAATTCTCCCATGGATGCTTCCTCCTTCATCTAAGGATCTGCCTACCTCTCTCTCTCTCTCTATGGGCTTCCCAATGCCAGCTTCATTGCCTGATATGGAAATAAGTTGTGACTGGGAAGCTGTAGGTGTCTGTGAGAGGACACTTGTGTCTCTTAAAGCCATCTAGCTAGCTTCATTTACAGGAAATGAAGTGTTGAGAACATGAGAGCATTTCTATTGCCAAGAGGTTTATATCTTTCCAGGAAAGAATTGCCAGGAGGTTTATGCACTTGTCAGAATTAGCAGTGTTTGCACACAGGTAATGGCCAACTCAACTATTAGCCTCTGATCTCTCCCACTAGAAGTGACCATTTGACAGCTGTATTCTCTGGATAACATCATGGAGGCTCAGGTTCCCTAATATGAAAGATGTCCCTTGAACACAACATCAAAGGTACCTAATCTTTGATGACAAAGCTGTAAATTTTGATCCCGACATGAAGCTTTTTTATGCACTCTCCCGACTGTTGAAGGCTGCTTTCCCTTTCTAAATCTGTTTTCCAGGACTAAATGTCAGTGTTTGCTACTTCTTATTGGTCCCACTTGGGTGGTAAATCACAGTTAGAGAAACAATGTTGTAGCATGAGGACAGAAAAATGGAGGCTTGTGTAAATACCTGAGCAGGATTAATGTTCGCTGCGTGAACGTTTTGTTTTTGTCGGTGCATTTTGCCCCCTGAAGGGAGCGACCAATCAGATTGCAGATTCAAGTTGCATACTGACATCATATTTGCCCTTTGAATGGAACCCAAAGTAGGACATGAACATGTGACGGAAAATACGTATTTGTACATGTCTATTCTCTTTCATCAGCACATCATTGTTGGCTGGATGATCTAACCCTAACCTCACCATGAGATGCATGACATCTGCACATAGCAGCAGAGGCTAAAGGCATGATGACAAGCTGCTTGCTGCTCTCACAGGGACTGAAGGAGGACATTGATGATAAGAGCTGAGCACGGAGCGCTGCATCTGGATGTGTCTTTGAGCTGCAGTTGTGGATGACACATGAAAAGGGGCCTTTGCAACCTCCTGCCTCTCAGGGCTCCTTTGGCCTGTTCATAATAGATGAGTGGAGTGAATAAGAGATGAGTTTGTGACTGTCAGCCAGCCTGATGGGGATGGACAGAGCTCAAGTTTGGCTTTCCTCATCTGGCTGATGATTGTGACAATGATGGTGATGATCATGAATGTTTCTTCCACGACACTGTCCAGGGCACACTTTGTGTAGGTCGTGCATCACAGCTATCGTCACTGCTACCCTCTTCTGGATGGCAACACAAAGACGGAGGGATGTGCCAGAAAAGAAGAGGCTAGAAGAGGAGAAAGAGACGAGAGGCGGGGTCTGTGTGTGTGTGGGGGAAATGAAGAGTGCAAAAATGGAAGTTAGAGAAAAGGAGGGCAGAGGATTGAGGTGGGGGAAGGGAAGAGTGAAGCAGCTCTGGAGTGGAGGAAATCACCTAAAAGATGATGATATGCAGATCAGACTCAGACAGGGATTTGGTGTGCGAACCAAAAACTCATTAGAGTCATAACATTTGCAAAAACATATTTGAGCAGCTGAAAATGATGCAGGTACATACTGTTTGTAGCTTTAGTAAAAGCAATAGAAGCCTGTAATATGAAAAGGCTTTATGCTTCAGTCATTTATTCTTCCTTATTTCTTTATTCATCTGTAATCTCCTGGACTCTGAAGAAATAAAAAGTATTATGGAGCTCAGATCTTGGTAGAAATGTTGGGACAGTAATGTGACAGCAGTGTATGAATACATTACCGGGGTCATCCCTGAATCATTTTTGCTCCTTGTCCCCTTTATAATAACCATTCTGCCTTTCTGAGACAACAATTTACATATCAATGTGTTCTCTCAGAGCGGGATTACCAGCAGGAATTGGACTTGTTACAAATTTGATGGAAAGAAGCGTTCCACAAATGGCTCATGAAGGAATGCATTTCGTTGGTTTCCCTGACATGAATTCTGATGTTAGCTTGTCATTGTTGTTTCCAGATATAACTGAAGTATTAGGAAATATAAGGACAGAGCTGAATGGGATTGATCTGACTTTGATAGGAAGATAGTTCTGTATTGCAGTTAATGAGTAACGTGATAAATATTTATGCATGTTTATTTATTATTTTTTAGAATGGCGTTGAATATCGAAAAAATTAAATGCCCAGGTTTTCTTTGACTTAGCTTGCTGCGGAGGGGGACATCATCATGCATTAATGAATGAAGTGACTGCACTTTACAACCAGTTTCAAGCAGTAACTTAAAAAAAAAACTTGTCCCGACTATAGGTTATGGGTTTAGAGTAAACTTCCATGGTGATCTAATACGTGACACTGAAAACTCTGGCTTTAGGTTCGGCAGACGTGACATACCTTCTAATCTCACTTTGTGGCACACTCCTTAGGTAAGGCCTTGTATATATTTTTAAATATAGTCCTCTCCAATTGTGATCCTGCAATAGCACAGTTACACACCTCCACCATCATCCTACCTTTGTACTTTCAAATTGATCCCCAGACGGTGTAATATGGTGTTCAAGTCATAGACTGTGTTTAAACATAGACGTAGTCCTTGTGACGCAATCCATTGGTTTCTGAAGTGGAGTTTTGAAGCCTATCGACAGGGGTCGCCATATTGGAAATGCCAACCCAACCCTACTTTCAGTCAACCAAACAAGAGGCACAGATGTTGAGTTAAGGTGGGCCTTTAGCCTCCTCGCTAACAACTACAGCGTTCCCCCAATTATGTGAAACTTGTAACCTTAATATCTTTAAATCTAATGAGTTACAGAAGGACACACGGTGTGCAGTTAAAGAATTTACCAGTAAGACCAATATCCTGTTTATGTAAACATGTTTATTTTTTTATTTTTTTTAAGTTATGTTTTTGGGCATTTTTGCCTAATGACAGGACAGCTGAAGAGAGACATGAAATGTGGGGAGCAGAGAGCGGGGGAAGACGTGCAGAAAAAGGTCGACTGGTCGGGAATCGAACCAGCAACCTGTGCGTCGAGGACTGTAGCCTCTAAACGTGGGGCTCTTAGACCACGAGGCCACCAGCGCCCCAAACATGTTTACTTTTTATGTAAATGGTTTTTTTTAGAATGGCTGTGTATGTGGCTTCTAGTCATTTTGGAGCCAGCCTCAAGTGGACACTCAAGGAACTGCAGTTTTTAGCACTCCTGCATTGGCTTCATATTTCAAGACTAGAGATTGTCATTTGGTCCTTGTGTGTGAGTTCACATTGGTATCGATAGTACAAGATGTCCCACAGCAGGAACTTCACATACAGACACAATTAGGCATGTACACACACACACACACAGCGTTGTTGTGTCCTGCCTGCGTTGCTGGTTCACAGCGTTCCTGTGACCACCACTTTAACGCCTCTGTTACTACCTCTAATGCCAGCACAGTATTAGAATAGTAGGACTTGGCCTGACCATTACGCCTCTGACATTCATGTTGAACGCAAGATGTTACAGGGATGTAAGTATCACACCTTTTCACAGGGTATATGTAAAGGGCAATCCACATTATACAGAAGACATTGACTCTTCACAATGAAACATAATGAAAGACCACAGTGAATTCTGAAAATGCAGTGTAATCTGCTTCAGTTCACCTTGTGCAGATTAAGACTTTAAACCTCTGATATTTAGCCTTTATTTACTTTGTACATTCTCTAGAAATGGATCAACTGGTGCTACTTTATATTTGCAGTGGATCTTGAGAGTGTTGGGCTCAGTCAGTCAGATTGTCAATCTGTGCACCAAACCACGTTGGTGTGTTTACAGTAACTGCCAAGCTTTCTATGACAGTTTGTTTGAATATCCACCTTCCCCAGAGAAAGCTTTCTTATTATTTTCAAGACTCCCATGAATTTCCATCAAGTCAGAATAACTGCTTGTCAAAAACTGAACTCATATCTAATGATCAGATTGGCATGTAATCCTTTGAGCACATGCATGCTTGTGAATACTCTCCCTTTTCCCTTTCCCTTTCTCTCTTCTTTTCCCCTCCGGCAGATATGTCAAATGTTGTGTATCACATTTATTGTAACCTAAGAAGCAGACTAGAATTGGTGCACATTTTCTCCCAAGATGTTAATACCTTCTGACTTTTATGACCCAATGAACTTTCTTCAGAGGAAGAATTTTGTTCCTGTTTTCCTCACAATTTTTATTTGAGTCTTTTCTTAAGTGCTCCGATGGATATCTGATACCACCGGCATTACTAGTTGATTTTCTCTTGCTCAAAGAGGGCTGCGTTGATGTATATATGATCTATAGCTGTCTGTCTGCTCCATCCTTTGAAACTGAAATAGAGACGTGCGATGGGGTTCTGCTGGTTTCGTGGCTAGCTATGTTGGTGCCACGGAGAAAGAAGAGTCTGCCCTTTATACAACCGCTGGGAGTGGGTGACTGACATTTCTGCTAATGCCATCACATGAGCCGTGCCATTTCAACGAAGACATGGACAGATGCCACCCTCTGCTCACACCACTGTGACCACACAGGAAACTGCATGTCTCTGCGTGTTTTCAGGTGAGAGTCTGCAGAGGTAAATTCTTACAGTCATCTAGGGATGTTTGCTGCCTCCCTCTCTGACGTCATATGTGGAATTCTGTGGTGATCAATGAGTGCAGACGCAAAGAAAAGGGGGGCATACAGGCGGTTGCAGTGCTCGGACATGGCGTGGCTACAACATGTGGTGGAGCTTTTATATGTTGCATTTTACAGTTTCAAATGAGTCTCAGTCATGCCAAGTTGCGTGTCTGCACGTCATTTACAGTTAACATTTTTGCAATGTGTTGACTTCAGACAAATCCCATTTGTTAACAGTGCATTGTACAATTTTTCCAGCACTCCTTGTAGTGTGAAGAGCGCTCAAGGACTCTCTCTGATCGACCGTGCTCTCTCTCCTCTGCTTTTTGTCTTTTGGGGGAAGGTGTTAGTCGGACACGGAGCAGTGTAGCGATTGGAGCCGAGACTTTCAGCTGAGTCCAGCGTTTTTCTCCCCTCTCCCTGATGGCTCCCAGATGTTTCTTAAAGCAGCCGCTTTCTCTGCATTTTCTTTCGATCTTCTCTCGCCTTCTCTGCGTCTCCTTTCACATATTCAGCCCCCTCCCTCTGCCCGTCCTTCCAATTTTTCCCTCTCCTCAGGGATCATACCCTTCACAAAAGTGCTCGCCTCACCTTGTCTGATCGTAATCGCCCCCTTGTCAAATAAACAGACTGCTCTTTTTATTTCTCCTTTGCATTTCTTTCTCTCCCTCCTCTGCTTTACTCAACTCACATCCTCCTTCCTCTTTCATTCTTCATCATTCATCTCTCCAATGTACTCCTTTAATATACTCTTGACCACAACCACAGAATCAACTGTCTTCACCCTCAAATGCATCTCGCATGCAATATTAATGTGACTCTAATGCACTCCATACAGCACTGGGACACTTCATTCACCTGCTCTCTTACCAGTATTCCCAAACATGGCTGACAAAGACTTCCTCTGCTGTGTTCGAGCGCTGAAATACCTCTCTGATTCAGGAGCAGAAATAGCTGTAGTGCTTGACCGGTGAGAGCTGTATGAAAGCCCATTTTTTTCCTGATACAGGGATCAGTGTGTGAAAGCAGAGTGATAGAGAGGAAAGGAAAAATGAGAGAGGAAGTCATAAGTCTCTGTGATCCTTCCTCTTCCTCCTGAGGTCTCAAGAGAACACAGGACCTTCACTGGTATGAATGAATACAAAACAGTGGGGGACTTTCAGGCTCCATTCACAATGAGCATGTTTGCACTACTTTTAAGGAATATAACTGGGTTTGTAAGGAATGAAGGAGCTCTGTTATTAAGATCAGGTTTAGAGGCAGGTCTATTGAGCCCCAATTCAGAATTTCCAATGTGCCAACCCAGGTATGTATAGTCATTGCTTATTTCCTGACATTAGTAATAAGAAAATAATGAAAATAACATTATTTTTAACAATAATGATAATAATAATAATAAGAAGAAGAAGAAGAAGAAGATGAAGAAGAAGAAGACTAATAATGACAATAATAAAGTAATGATAATGCTACCACCACTACTACTTCTACTACTACTACCACTACTACTACTACTACTACTACTACTACTACTACTACTACTACTACCACTACTACTACTACTACTACTACTACTACTACTACTACTACTACTACTACTACTACTAGTAATGAGTCCAGAAAAAAACACATCAGCCATCCTGGAATAAGAGTACAAAGAAGGTAAGGTCATAGACCATGGATCAGATTTTGTTCATCATTATGGTGGTCACATTTCTCTGATAACTTCAATTTCCCAGCAATGGCAAAAAATTAACAATAATAGAGGATACACAATGACCTCTTATGGACAGAACTGACAATTTGTTCGGAATAAACTCTGCCAGATAAGGCTCACTTATTCACTTAAAAAGAACTCTGCCTTAGGTTTTCAAAGTTTCCATACTGGCTAGTGTGGTACCAACAGGTCTGAAATAAAGCTGGTAGAAAGGCCATGAAGAGCATTCAAATTAATTAGAAAAATCTTAGAATCAATTGTAAAAAAAAATAACGGGGACAGTGGAATGAGACTAAAATTGGAGTAATATAATCATGTTTTTTGGATGTAATTAAAAGTCTTGCAGCTGAGTTCTGTGCAGTCTGGAGTCGATCACTACATATTTGAGTTGGGGGAGTTAAAGGCTGTTACAGAGATCAAGGCGTGGTGAAATAAGAGCATGTAATTGTCTCTTCAATACAGATCCTCAACTTATGTAAATAGAAATGTTTGGAACGTTTTACACAGCTGGTTTTGCAGCATAAAGGGAAATTATTAAATGTATTAGTCCTTAGCTATTTACAGGTTTATTGTTCCTTTGGTCAGCCTGTTTGAAGCATTTGCCCACACTGCTAAAATCATGTCATTGCTGTACTTTGACAGTTGCATTATGTAGTTTTCACATCAGGAATGAATGGAGGGGCATTGACATTTTGTCGTGTTTTAAAATCAACATCTTATCTAGGATTTGACACAATAGTTATCTGCAGCAAATCTCTCTTACCTTATCTGCAACAGCACTCATTTTTTTTGCTGCTATTGCTAATAATGTATGTTCATCATGAATTCCAAATATAAGCCTATCTGCCTGAGTGAAGAGGACAGAGGTGATGATTCTTTTTGTGCAGAGGAAGAGTCAAATGATGCACTAAACGCTAATGTGAGCATGCAGAGAGTCTAAGTTAAAGCTGCTGTTGGTAGTCACAGAGTAAACATCTGTTCAGAGAGAGGGACTTTGAATGTCAACACTATCCCTCCCAACCAGATTTCCTCTTAGCCCCCCAACACAGATTGGCATGTGCAGGTTAGGTTAGGTGATTTCTTGAGCCTGGTGGGACAGCTCAGGGTGTTGTAACCCTTTTCTGTCCATGATTATCTGTGTGGCGGGAGGAGGAGGGAGGCAAAGGACTCAAGAGGTTACAGGATACTGTGGACCAAGGCACCAAACCAAAAAAAAAAAAAAAAAAAAGGAGAGAAAAGTAGAGACGAGTAGAGAAGTAAAGAAATAAAGAGGTACATAAATGAAGATAGAGTAAAGTAAAGTAGTGAGAAAGAAAAAGAATAACAAAGAATAGGGAAAATAAACTTAACTAAGGTAGTGGAATAAAAGTTAAAGAGGCATGTGCAGTTATGATAGTGCCGGACTCATAACCAATTGGAGGACGTAGTAGGGGCCGCCCCTTAACCAATCAGGACAGAGGATTGGAGATTAGCTATGATTGGTCCGTGATAACAGGAACGAGGGGAATAATAACATTGCTTGATACAAAGGCATTGTAAAACGCAGAGATTTCGCAATATTCTCAAATAACTCCACTTACCAATGAGTACCGATGGGTATTATGACCTTTTCTCCAAACCCAGCAGAAAAAAAGTAACGTTTTTTACACCATTCCTACCAACAGCAGCTTTAACAGTAAGTCCATAACCACCTTTGTGATACCTGATATCTCTAACTGAGGCTTCAGGCTTTGTGGAGCAAGCTTACCCAAAGAAAGACTGAGCTGACCTCTTATTCCTTGGTGTGAAACTATTTTATTAATTAAATGAATTTACATGTAGTTAGATATTTTATCTACTCCAGAATTTTGAAATTTCAAGAATACTTCTGAGTGTTCCAGCTCCTAAAACATGGTTGTCCATGAGGGCCTGTGTAATCGCAGCATGGGAGTGCTAAAAGCTGAAGTGTTTCTTGGCTCATCGTATGAGTCATAAAGTTAATGATGCGTCCTACACTTTGGAATCACTGACAGCTTCAAGGGGAATAACAACCTCTTTTTAATTGTCAATAAATCACACACATCATGTCAGAAGCTACTGATTCAATTTAACCAAACGTGAGGGACTTTCTTGTCTTATTGCTCTATTTGGACATTTCATTTTAATTGACCTAACTAGCCTGAGGGGAACACCTCGTTGTTTTACTGCATGTAAATCTTGCACAAGGTCTTTGATGTCAAAAGGAGGTGTTGATAGTTTTTATACTCTTGTTGCAGAGAATTGGATAAGTAAGGTGATAGATTATACTATACCTCCAAATCAATCCTGGATCAAAAATCTGCACTATTGGCATGTTTTCACAAAAGAGTGCAGCAACATCAGATTGATATGAGGGACATGTGTGACAGATGGCTCTATCAGAGTGGAGTTTGCATCGTCTCTCTTTGTGTGTAGGTGCAGGTTTCATATGAGTGTGCACCGACAGACAGAGAAGTTGACTGTAAACACTATGATCTGTTGTGATGACGCACAACCCAGTGAAAGCTCATTGATATGGAGGGGGAAGTGAGGGCAGGAGCTTCCTCATCAGCAAACACATTCCTGTGATGTTGACAGGATGAACTCCTCTCTCTGCCACATAACACGACGGGGTAGATGTGCACAAATAGAGCGAAGCCTGAATGTGAGTTCACATGGACGACTCGGGCTGCTTTGCTACACTCACACGGTACACTCTACTTGCCAGTTTGAGGTGGAGGAGTTTCATATTTTGTAAAATGTGTCAGTTCACACTCTTGCAGTCAGCCTTCAGTCTTTATGCTAAGCTAAGCTAATTGCAATCATATTCTTCATTCTTAAAAAGTGTTAAGTATCACACTTTATCAAGTTTAAATGCTTTTTTTTTTTTTTAAATACTACTTTTAGAGCCCCTGATTACCTTTAACTCATGAACTCAGGGGTGTTGCAGACGTGGGGTTCACAGGGTTCACGTCCCTCGCAGCTGTCATATCTGTCCCTTGTGTCTCCCGCACTTTTCAATACTGTGACTCAAGTGTGACGGCCGTTCAATTCATTTTAACACGTCGGAGCTTGTTTTTCCAAGTTATCCTGAACGCAACATGAGTGGGCGGGAACGGAGCACTCTTGCTGCATCTCTTTTTATTATCAGAGCAGAAAGTTAAGCTCATGCTGTTGCTTCTACCTCGGCCAGGATGTGCTGTAAGTTCACACTAAAATGTAAAGCAGTCAAGCCAACAAGAGGCAGAATGCGTTGTACACCTGCGGGACACCTCCTCAAATGGTCCCAATAACATTCATCACAATGTAGAGAATTAAGTATTAGATGCATAACATTTTCTGGGAGAGGACCCCCGACCCCTCTCTTATTACCTCTGCCTCAAAACATTTGAAATGATCCTAAACTGTCAGGACCAGGGGTTTGAAGGGAGATGCCCTTGGCCTAGCCGTTTAAAGGCATCGCATAGTATCCGTGACGTCACCCATCTTTTCCTGAGTGCTGTTTTGAAGCAAATCAACGGCGGCAGCCATATTGGAAATGCGAAACTCCACCAGGCAGAGTGTGACGTAAAGAGGCTGAGTTTGAGCCTCCTAGCCAACAGCTATGTGTTCCCGACTGGGAGTCAAGTCAGTCATGTCCTTATTTGGGCAAAAACTCGTAATCTTAATATCTTCTGAACCGTCGCATTAGAAAAAAATTCACCCCCCTTACAGTGTGTGCTGATAGAGAAATTAGCTACGTAGAGCCAAGCCGTTTTTTGAACCAGGCTGTAAACATGTTTATTAATGCTGCAAAGATCGTCTTTTTTGAATTGGTGTCTATGTGGTTTCTGGTGTTTCTGCAGCCAGCCTCAAGCGGATTCTCGATGAACTGCAGTTTATAACACTTCTGTATGGGTAGTTTGAGATCTGGAGGTTGCCGCTTGTCCCTGACACAGCGGCTGCTGGTTCGATTCTGGTCCTGACACTTTGCTGCATGTCTTTTTCTGCTCTCAACTCCCCATGTTTCCTGTCTCTCTTCAGCTGTCCTATGAATGACCGCAAAAACTGCCAAAAATCATTAAAATAAATAAATAAATAATCAGCAAAAGAAACAAGGTAAAAATACCATTGTGACCTAAAATATTCACATCCCCTACAATTTGTCCCCCTCACTTCTGAAGTAATGGCTATGCCCCTGCATTTACTTACTATGCATATTTGTTTTCCCCCCCTTACATTTATTAGGTTATATATATATATATATATAGTATATTCTGTGCCCAGTGTATTAGATGTATTTAACTGAATCTGTTGCATCCTGCTCGGCCAGGTTTGTCACGTTTCCTGTACATCACCTCTCGTAAAGACATTGTTTATACACACGTGTGTTTACTCTGTTGACCTGTATTTTCCCCTGAAAACCAACTTATATCCACATAGCAGATATATTCCTGAAAGGGGAATTAATAGTATCTTTAGCTCTTTATTTTGACTGTTTACTGTTGCTATTGCTTGTTACTAGCGTTGTTGGACAGTTCAGCACAGGTGCATCTACGTAGGAAATATGAAACAGGCAAGCGGAAAGACTTTCAAAACAAAAGTGTATCTTAATGATGATAATATAGATCGATGTGGCTCAGTTGGATCATTGTTCAATCAATTGATGGATCGATCCAAATGCATGGGTTGTTACTGAAATACTGAGCTCACGTGTTTTTTTTCAATCTCTTGTCCTCTCCCAAGTGTCAACACCAACTTTGACCTCAATTCCAAAACACAATTAGATTAAATTATGCACCTGCACAGACCAAACAAAGTTCATTACATGCATCATAAAAGCAGAATGTAGCATCTGTTTGCACTTGATTTTACAGGTGAACTTTATAGAGCTGACTCTGTGTGTGAACACCTTAAAGGGAATTGAGATGTTTACATTTCTCACACCTAAATATCAGTGCTGACTTGGTGGATTCTTGCTGGGAGTGAAGAAGTCAGACCCATAAACCAAACCCAGTGACTTAACAATGAGCAAGTGATTCATGCATATTCAGTTTGATAAAGTGTCTCTGTGTGCACAATTATACAGAGAAACAGGATTAGACCGTCTCAAACATGCCTTGAACGATAACATTTCTTTTTCTTTGGTTCCACTTTCACTTTTTTTTTCTCTCTTTCGTTAATCAACATCCTCAAACCACAAATGAAATGCAGTTATGTTAGTGATCGTGTTGAAACTGCAGTTTTGAGTATAATGTGCTAAAAGAAATCCATAGGGAGACTTTTCTCCTCAAAGGACACAGGGATGAATGTAATTACTGCAAAACAATGCACATAATTAGCCGGAGTACACACTGGTGCACTTCAGTACGATGACGATCTCTGCTCTAGATTCTTTGAATCATATTCCTTCTTCGTCTTGTTACCGTGTTCATTATCATACTGAAGGATGAACTGTGGACCTGCATCCTCCTTCTTCCTCCTCACTGTTTATTTCTCAGTCATTACAGTAACCCCTCTTTCTTTCTTCTTTCTGTGTTATTATTCAGGAGCATTGTTTACTATTCTGTTTCCTCATGCCCTCTCTCTCATTCTCTTTTAAATAATTCTCTTACTGTACCCCGATTTCCATCCTTCAATATCCATCCTCCCACCCAGAACTCATACCACTTTAGTGACGCTCTGGCCCTGCTCCAAGTCTCATCCATTCAATGATCCAACACATTTTCCAGGTGCTTAAACTCCTCTCTCTCTCTCTCTCTCTCTCTATCCTCTCTCTCTCTCTCTCTCTCTCTCTCTCTCTCTCTCTCTCTCTCTCTCTCTCTCTCTCTCTCTCTCTCTCTCTCTCTCTCTCTGGCTCTGCCTGTAAAGAGTGACGCACGGCCCTGCTGTCAGGGAGAGATAGCAGACCTAACTCTGGATGTGACGTCACCAGGTTATCTCCAAGCTGCCTCCCTGCAGAACTTGGGCCTGCTTTACACACACACACACACACACACACACGAATGCCACACACACACACACACACACAAACACACACACACACACAGAAGTGTTACAGTGTTTCTCCTTGGTATGAGGCATATACGCACACGTGCAGTCACGTTTCACACCTCCAAAATCCCCATACCAGTTTCCTGTGTGAACGTCTCAGTTCCTCCCTGGTGCTCTCCACATTAAGTGAAAGTCTCCTCAACATTTTCATGAATTTTTTAACATGCAGATTTATTCTTTCCCCTTGTTTTCAGCTGCAGTGAAATGCCGACAGTGTGCCCTGGACTTACAGTATGATTCTGAAATCTTAAACTCAGAGCTTTTCTATCAGGATGTGACACGACTTAACTCATTTTATAGAATCTTAATGATACAATCTCTGTTGTTTCTTTCTGTATTTTCAAAGCTCTGTTCATACATGATTGTATTTCATGTTTTTATGTCATTTTAATTATCAGAACATGAAAATATGTATGATAACTTATTATATTACACAAAACCTGAAATATTAATTGAAACTGATTCTGAGATGAGCACATGACTAAGCATTTAATGATGAAAATAATTACACTGAAATTATTTTTAAAGAGCCTGGAATACAACTACTATAATATTTTCATTGCTCATCATTTTTTTTTACCTTTTTTATATAGAAGAGAATAGAAATAGAATCAGTCTTTATTGTCCACCAGGGTGGAATTTTGCCTCAGGCTCTTAAGATACTTTGGTTATCTAAAAAGTATAGCTCCCTTAATTGCCCTGGAAAAAAGACACCAAGAGGATAATGAAAACCAGTGTACTTTATCTCTATGGTGGTTCTGTGGTTCACAAACCTTTTCTTTCATGCACTCCCTTAGAGAGGGAAAACATAATTGCCCCCCTCCAAACAAAATGATGACAATAAAGGCCCTAGGTTATTTTATTAGAAAACTACACAGTCACTAACATTTATTACATGTCTCTTTCAGTCATTTCAATTGCACATATGACAAAAAAGCAGCTTCATCCATCAAACCACTTTTTGACACCAGATTACACAGCATTAGAAATAGTATTTGCAATACTTTTGCTGAAAGGTCTGTAATTTATTCTTTTCCCAAAGCACAAAAACCTAAATATGATATGCAATCACTTTACCAGAGGGTATAAAGTGTTTGCTGTATTGCACTTTGTGTGACGCAACTAGTGCTTTGTTGTTCACTGATGCAGGTTTCCCAAAATGATATGCCTGCAGGCAGTATTCACTAAGATTTCTGTGAAAAAAACTTGAGTTGACGTGACGTGACTGGGGTGTAATATTAGTGTAATAGTGTCGTCTTCATTTGTTGGATCTCGTACTGTCAACAGCTGCCAACGTTTTCCAACACAAAATACAATCCGGTGTTTCGGTTTAACTTGTGACCCTGTTAACTGGAGACTTTCAGCATCTGTGGTTGGCACAGAGAGGATACGTTGCTGTAGTCGTGAATGTCTCTTTTCTCTTGTCTCTTGTGAAGAAAATTGCTCTGTTTTTTTTTTTAACAGCACATATCCACAACATACAGGACCAAATAGTGCCAGGCCAAAGAGTGAAAAAATAAATAAAAATAACGATAAAATGTGTGAGTTTGACCGGCATGAAAAATAATAAAAAACAAACAGAGAAATAGACAAAACAACAAACAGAGAAGAAAAATACTGTATCAGACAATAAAACTAATAATAATAATGAAATAATGCACAAATAATGAGAATAACAAAATACCAGTATTAACAAACGACATTTTGGGCGAGTTAACAAGATGTCCATCGTACCACTGTCAGATGCCCTCTACCCATACTTCACATCTAGATATTTAATCAATGTCCATCCAACAGTGTCCACACTGCTTCCTTTCCCCGAGCCATCGCCACACCTCCTGCATTCAGTTCAGAGTAAAATTGCTCTGTTGTCATCATCAGCTGTAACTGCGAAAACCACAGATGCATACAGCCTACAGTCGCCAAATAACAGGGTCACTATTGGAGCCAAAACACAGGACTCTCCACATCTCACATTGCATTAGCTGTGAGGTGCTTTCATCACCTATTTGTTTCAGGAGACTCAACCGTTTTTCTTATCGACTCTGTGTTTGAATGAACACCATTGCCAGTATGAATACTGGTTTCTTTGTCGTCCCACCATGAAAAAGATTCCAATGTCAAGACAGTAGTTCCATACTTCATGTCCCCCCTGCCATGTCACCCACACACTTTGAGAACTGCTGCTACAGAGAATACATAGTAAGCAGATGAATGTGGCCCTGCTCCAAAGACAGATAATAGAAAAGTGACCCAGCTGTCCCATCATTATTGGGGTTAATGTGGAACCAGTGAGCTCTTTTGGTGCATCATCTCCTCCAGTAATGAGAGGAGAGCTGTGCTTGGTTTCACAGGGAGGCACTAGAGCCAGACTCTAAGTGATGAATGGGTTGGAGGTACCAACTGCTGGACAGGTGTTTCATCAAGAATGCCATTCTGTAAATATGTTCTCTGTGTACTGAAAATTAATGAGGATGTAAATTCATCTTCTTTACCAACAGTCTTCTTTTTCCTTTTTGTAATTTTTTCTCTCAGCTAATGTATTTTTTCGACTTTGTACCAAAAACAGCTTTGACTCTATGGGGATTAAATTGGGTCGAAACAGTCTATTTTCTCATCGTGCTCTCAGGATTATGTCCCTCATATTCTGTCAAGTTCAAACGTTCCCCAATGTGCCCAATTTAACATACACAGGCCCCGCAGAAAGAGACAGCTTCTGTTTTTTTCAAACATTACTTCCAATACCTGATTTTACATTTGTAGTCACTCTAACAGAGTAACAGAGTCCCAAACTGATTGGATCCTTTACTCACAAAGCGTAAAAAAAAGGGCTGCACTCTCTACATATCCCTTTGAAGTGGAAAATCCGGCAATGGTAAAGTTCAGTGGGTTTGGTTTGGATCCATGTGAATAAAATTGGACGGCCCACTTTGTTCATATAATTGAATTCAGATCAGAACGTGACGCCAACTCTTAGATGTGTGGCAGAATTTGGCAGCACTGGTAAGAACAGAGACAGCTGTATCCGACAGCCTCCACCTCCATTAGAAGCAGAAACCTCAACCACCGACAACTTCCCTGTGTTTTGATCATCCTGATCTTTGTTATAATTCATAGAGCCTGCTCTCTCGGCTTCGTATTCTCTGCTGCTGTCTTTAAAGTTTAAGTAAAAAACTTTCCAAATTTCATGTTGTTATTCTCATATTGCGTGCAGTGGATCTGAGGAAATGCAGTCATCACCATCGTCCTGCCTTGCTCTTGGCTTAAAGGGAACCTTCATCTTACCAAACTGGCACAGAGCAGGGACAGCGGGACACAGACAGATGTTTGGACTGGTGTCGGGGTGTGGTCAGGGACTACATTAGAGGAGAATATAAACCTCAGGACAGGCTTCCCCAAAGTAATGACGCTGACACTTTCCTCTGTGTTCACCAGCTTACATCAGCCGGCCATGATGCAACATGACAGAGGAGAAAGGGCTCAGAATAGACTTTGCAGTGTTGCAGAACAGCACTTTGAACATGAACTGTGTGTGAGTACACCTACTGACATTTGCAGCTTGTCAGGAGGACTCAGATTAGAGGTTTGCTCTGAAGCCTGCTGGTCTCAGTTTTTTGAACATTTGATCACACTTGCCGTTTGTTTACTCGGGGGAAGGGAGAGATGTTACACATGTGTGAATATGGATGCTGGAAGCACATGATATAAAATGAGATCAGATTTACTTGGTAAAGACATTTTTCCTCTCATTTTTTGCACTCATGAAGAATTGAATGTAGAAAGACGTGTTTTTTTTTGCGCCTGTGGTGTTGTTCTTTTGCTGTCCTACCCCTCTGGTATCATGAACTTTCTTTTCTCTCAAATATTGATTTTGACACTGACACTGACACTGTTTTGAGGCCAATCGGCAGCGGCAGCTATATTGCTGCTGTCGAGCGGTTGTGATGTAAAGAGGCGGGCTTTGAGCCTCCTAGCCAACAGCTACAGTGTTCCTGCCAGTCAATCAAGTCAGCTGTGTCTCTCATTGGAAGACTCGTAATCTCAGTGTCTTTGAAATTGCAGCGTTAGCAAAAAATTCATCCCCCTCACAGTGAGAGCAGATTGAGAAATGAGCTATCCAGACTACACTCGTCTTTTGTACCAGGCTGTAAGCAAGTTTATTTCTGCTGTAAAGATCGGCTTCTCCCATTCATGTGTATGTGACTTCCGGTACATCCGGCGCCATCATCAAGCGGATCCTCAATGAACTGCAGTTCTGCTAGCACTTTTGCTTTGGACTCATATTTTTAGACCGGAGGTTGCTGCTTGGTGTTAATCCTATATTCTTCACTTGAACTCTATTGATCTTAAGGAAAAACTGTTTTACAGTCAGGTTAAATGAAAATAAATCAAAACACAAGCACATAGATTCAATTACAAAATATATGACATTTCGAAGCAGATATAGTTTACCTGATAATACTGGAAGAGGGTCATTGGCCAATAGTGTTCTTTGAAGGAAAATTTTAGGTGACTTGCTCATTTAGTTTTTGCCAGCATTACTGTAGCTAAGAAGAATTGACACTACTGTCATACCTGCTCTTTAAATGTAAACCAACCACCAGCAGCACCTTAGCTTAGCACAAGAGAGATAACATAAAGGAAACAGCTTGCCTGTAGGTCTCAGAAAGTAAATAAATGCACGAGAGCCTCTAAATTCCACTCTTGTTCATATTCTTTATCTTTTACTTTGTGTCGATTTTGGCGACCCCTGTGGACAAAGCTTTACCTTTTGTCTTTTTTTGCTGATTTTGTCCTGAACTCTTGTCAACCGCCCACAACCTCACTTCTTTCCAGCGTCTACTGTCGCTTTACTGTCCGTTACAAAAGTTGCCCCGCTGCATTTCCGCTTCACTTAGCTGTGCCTGTTAGATCTGTTTTAAAATGCGCTGTATGCTTCATAGTTGCTTTAATTAAATGTCATTCTAACAAGAAACTGTTTAAACATTTAATAAACCACATGTCATAGCATTAGTAGAAAATTTCAACGTGGGCATTGTGCCTTAGAATAACAAGTGTGGTGACTTTCTTTTCTGTACGGACCTCCGCCGTTGCTGTTGATCAAGTTGACCCTCCCCTTCTTGGCTCTGATTGGTCAGTGATCAAGAATTGACATTTATAAGTGTGGCAGTCTTCCAGCATGACAATGATCCCAAACACACCGCTCGGGCAATGAAGGAGTGGCTCCGTAAGAAGTGTTTCAAGGTCCTGGAGTGGCTTAGTCAGTCTCCAGACCTCAACCCCATTGAAAATTTGTGGAGGGAGTTGAAAGTCCGTGTTGCCCAGCGACAGCCCCAAAACATCACTGCTCTAGAGGAGATCTGCATGGAGGAATGGGCCAAAATACCAGCTACAGTGTGTGCAAACCTGGTGAATACTTTCAGGAAACGTTTGACCTCTGTCATTGCCAACAAAGGTTATGTTACAAAGTATTGAGTTGAACTTTTGTTATTGACCAAATACTTATTTTCCACCATAATTTACAAATAAATTATTTAAAAATCCTACAATGTGATTTCCTGGATTTTTTTTTCTCATTTTGTCTCTCATAGTTGAAGTGTACCTCTGATGAAAATTACAGACCTCTCTCGTCTTTCTAAGTGGGAGAACTTGCAAAATGAGTGGCTGACTAAATACTTTTTTGCCCCACTGTATTATGGTCCTATTGCGTTGCAGTAGTTTATTTAGCATTTCTGTGCTTCTGTTGTATTTTGCATCAAAGAGAGGCATGAAGCAGCTCTTGACATGCAGCATGTGCACCTGCATTCCAGTCTGTTTCATTATGCAACATGCAATGTTGTCTTCCATAATGATGTCCATGTACAGACTTCATTGTCAGTGCTCCAGTCCACATATTTACCCCAGCCCTGATTTATTGGAACCTATAATTAATTCAAAAGCAAAACCAGTCTCCATAAACAATGCACGAGTTTGACGGCTAACTAAAGTTAACGGTCAACTGGTTACGTGGAGAGTGGGTGGGAGGAAATCACCTGAGGATGCTGACAGTCTCTTCTGATTCCATTAGGAGCTCCCACCATCATAATATATTCACTATCTTAGAGGGACAGAAATGAAGATGCAACACTAAAAATAGTTATGTGATTTCCAGCACAGATGAAGAATGCATGTTCTTTCATTTTTGAATGCTTCACCCTGGGACTCAAACCACATTGGTACAGTACTGTCTGGATAAATGCATGAATTTCCATACAATCAGATGCCAATCCAAACAATAATTAAAGTCTTAACTGTCTAAATAGAGAGTCCCACGGTTCAATCCTTGGAGTTAAATGCTAATTTAATGCATTTATATCATCTAATAGTCCTGTCACATCTTATAATGTGCAGTGCACCTTGATGTGAATGAGAGATGATTGGCATTGATTCTAGCTATACCGTATGAGACACATACAAATCATGTTATTCTTATGCATGCATTCAAACATGACCCCTGCGCAGCATACTGTCTGGACCACATGGATCACAGAAAATAACTTGAACAGAGTAAATGATTGGTTGGAAATATGAATAGCTTCAAACATGCAGGGGTGTTTCATATTTCTGGGCGAAACATGACACAGCACAATCGTCTCTTGGCACAGTGGATGGAGGCGCTCTGGGATGATGACATTCCTCTCTTTTTTTTGGGGGGGGGGGGGACTTGCTCAGCCCTGCAGGCCTGATAGTGTGATTCATAGCTCATCTAATTGGAAGTCAAAAGAAGGAGAGAGCAAAGGAGAAGGACAGTGACCACATTTCTCTGCAGCCTTGGATGTGCCAGCAGCCCTTTAGTTCCCTTTACACTGATGATAAAAAAATTAGTGTTCAGGAAAGAGAGTTTGTCTCTTGAACTCTGAGTACTACCTGGCAGAGGTAGAAGAAAGTGAAATCCAGGTTCCTCACCGTGATCAGAGGTATCACAGGAAACAAAGACAGAGCCAGAGAAACAATCTCCTCTTCTTTTTCTTCTTGACATCAAAAGAATGCGCAGTCTGCAAATGTAACGTCTCTAGAAACGACAGGAAAGGGATTAACATGGTAGACAGATAGTCGTTAGTTTTCTTTGGCATCATCCTTTCCTTACAGAGCCAGAGAAATCAAACAGGTCAATGAACTGTACAGGCAGACATGAGCAAAACTCCTGCCAGTTTCATCAGTCACCCCTCACTGATGGCAGATCTCCTTCCTGACTCAGTGTATTAAACTTGTGATTCATGTAATTGACTGGACTATTTTGCCTCCCACTGGTTTTTACAGTATATCCATTCAATAAAATTTGTTGCCCAGTTCCCTTTGTCATGGGCAGATGGAGAGTAAAAACCTGAAGCATGTCCAAACTTTGTGTTTTGACGACAGGCCTTTTTTCCCTGTTGTGTAGCTGTGGAGGATTTATAGGGCTGATTAAAGAGCGATGACTATCTGGTGTGCTTTGGGAGTTTTTATTAACTCTGGAAATCTCTATTTGCTTACACCTGCTGTCACATGTCTTGGGTTTAATTGGGTTCTTAAAAGGTTCTTTTATTTTGTGTAAATTCCATTGCTTTCTTTGTGTTGTCAGTTGATATACCTACTCTATGGACAGATATCAGTAAGCTACATACTCTGGTACAGGGTTGCACTTTTAATTTAACATCAGAACATCTTTTTGTTAAAGTTATTAATTGAACTTGGCTCTGAAACTTTTCATTAGAGCACAATGTGTTGCAAGTAGGCATCAACTTCAGGTCTTGAGATATGATGCTGATGCTGAAGTGTTAAAAACTGCAGTTCCTTGAATGTCCACTTGAGGCTGGCTCCAGAAGCACCTGAAAACATAAACACACCCATTCTTAAAAACCCGTCTTTACAGCACAAATGAAGATGTTTACATTCTGCTAGGAAAAAAACCCAATTATGGCCTGAGTAGCTAATTTCTCTATCTGCACCAAGCGGCAACCTCCGGTCTCAAACTATGAAGCCCAAGCGGAAGTGTTATCAACTGCAATACATCAAGAATCTGCTTGAGGCTGGCTGCAGAAACACCGGAAACCACATAGACACCAATTCAAAGAAGAATTACTTATCTAATTTCTCTATCGGCACACACTGTATGGGGGGTGGATTTTTTTCTAACGCAATGGTTCAGAAGATATTAAGATTACGAGTTTTTGCCCAAATAAGGACATGACTTACTGACGGGAACACATAGTTGATGGCTAGGAGGCTCAAACTCCTACCCTTTACGTGGTTTAGTTCCGCATTTCCAAATGGTTGCCGCCGTCGATTGGCTTCAAAACAGCACTCAGGAACAGATGGGTGACGTCACGGATACTATGTCCAAAATGTATACAGTCTAAGATCAGCACGCACTGTACATGGAGTTAATTTTTCTATAGCTCATTAGTTTTTAAGATAGTGTTCTGAAAGTAACAAGTTTTGCATAAAAAGGGGCTAACTTGACAGAAAAGCGGGCACACAGTAGCTTTTAGCAAGATGGCTAAAGGCCCGTCTCAGCTCCGCCTCTTTAACTCCGAAGTTAGGTTGGTTAAGCATTATCAATATGACAAATGCCAACGATAGGCTTAAAAACGTTGCTTCAGAACAATAGGTGACGTCACAAACACTACGTCGAAATAGTATACAGTCTGTGGTTGAAAACTGGCAGGCAGCTGCTAGGTAGCATGACTGGATTAGGGTTGCAAAGGGGTAGAATATTTCTGGTAAATTTCCGGAAAGTTTCCGATAAATGTCGATGGAAGTTAAGCTGGGGAATTTTGGAAATATTCCAATTTGGAAATTATGGGAATTTATGGGAAGTAACTGGGAATTTAGGGTAATTTAATGGAATGGTATCATATCCAAGCATAAATATTTGTTTTGTTATAAGCAGACATCCATCCAAAATAATACAATTAAAATAGATTTATTTGTAAGTAGAACTTTATCAAGTGTTAAATATTTTGTTGAACAATCAATTATTTCATTGAAGACCAAAATATGAATGTTGAATTAAATATTACTCATCTCCCCGACCCAAACCATTCAACAATTAACAAAAATGCAATCCCAACAAAGTCCCATTCAAAATATTAAATGAAAAGAGCCCCTCTCCCTCCAAAAAAGTCCCATTCAACGTGCAAATAAAAAGTGCATGGAGGGGCTTGGTCTCAATAACCCTGCAGTAAGCAGTGTGCTATGTGCATGTGATTGAGGAGTAGCATAGATATTCAACTGTACGTTTTAGTCAGGATTATGCTAAAATATATTTTCCCCAACTATATTTATGTTCCATATAACCTTCAATTTAGGCAATTCCTGGTTTATTCCCGTTTATTCCCACAAATTCCGTTAATTCCCATGGAAAGTTTCCAACTTTGAAAATTATCAGAATTTGGTAAACCTAGAATCTTAGGTAACTAGCACCTGGTAATATTAGAGTCCCCCACAGCTCATAGCTCATAGCTCCGCCAGTCACAGTTCTCTTGTACTACCAGCAATATTACTTGTGCACATGAGCAGAATACATTATTTCTAACATATACTGTATATCTTTAGCGTCCTGCAGACTTTTCAGCCCTGGTTCCATTTACTTTGCTAATTGTTAACACACACTTCTCCATGTCCATGGGCATGGTTATCCCATACCCCTGCTGTCACTGTCAGCTGGACAGCAGAAGGCCAAACCCGGAGTTGTCTTTGATAGATTACAGCGGTGCCCTCTGCACTGTTTATCAGACCTCTTCCTCTTTACTGCCTGCATCTGTCAGGCTCACAGTAGTTAAATACAGAAGATAAAAGCACATAGTGCAGGGCCCACATAAAAACGGCCACTCATCTGATTTATTAGGTTGTCCTCCATGAAGATGTGTGATTCTCAGGGCCACAGTGCATTGACTGTCCTGTGACATGCCGTGTCTCCAGCTCTGTGTTGTATCCACAGACGACTTTATCCAATGTGACTCCTGGCGATGATTGTTACCTCGTGATGACTCCGCTCTTCAGCTTTGATGCATTTTCTTCGTAACATAGTGCGTTGCATAAAGCTGATGTTGAAGGCTGTCTTGTGGCACATGTTGCATCACAGTGTGCGGTGCCACAAGTGACCCTGCTGCTTCTGCTGCTGCTGCTTTATATTCACTCTCTGAAATGGAAAGGATTCTTGATTTAATGGGACTTGAGGAAGCACATTTCCCGTTAATCTGAATCTGACACCCCGACGGCTGTTCAAAATGTGTTCCTCGCAGTTCTCTCTATTTGACTGACATTTACAGATAGCGGAGGGCTGATGGAAAGGGTTTGTTTGCTCACAGCGATGCAGAAGGAGGCTGGGTAAAGGAGAAGGGGATAAGATACACAGAGTGATAGGAGGAGAAAATGGGAGAGCAGAGCATCTTGAACTACGATAACCTTAAGTCCTACTCTGATGACACATGCTCCCATCTCTGACTGTGTTGATTATGGCGACAGCAGCCTTTGCTCATCTCCGTCTGGCCTCTGCATCACATTCCTATGATGAGGAGACTAGGAAGGAAAACAGTCTTTGTTGTTTGCTTTGGTAGAAATGCCTGAGTGTATAAATGCCTTTTCTGTGCCTACTATAGAAGAGGGTTTTTTAAGTGAAAGAAAAAAGAGTCTGCTTTTTACATTTTAGCTATTATATTTTTGAAATAACCAAAACAGGTTGAATCTTTTATTTGGAAAACCTGTTTTGTTTATTTTAGGAGCACATATTAAAAGGCAGAGTGAAATAGTTCAACACAAGTTCCAAAATGTACACTGAAAGTAGCACAAGAAACACACAAACCTCTAGCAAGTAGATAATTACAGTGTTTAAGTGGTAAATAACACCAGCTTCTCTCTCTGCTCCACATTTTTTATGTTACCCAGTTTACTTTCTTTTGTTATTTTGGAAAACAGAATATTGAAGGGGATTTCTTGAAGAACAACTGAAGTGTTTTCAAAAACTGTCATTGTCCATCTCTAAGAGGAGATTAATATAACAAAAACTTCATTTATGGTGGTCTGAGAGGAAGTGCAAGGTCTGACCGGTGATATCTTTAGCAGGCTGTTGATAGGGAGTCTGAGAAAAAGCTCTTTATAGACTCACTTGAGAGGTTTATGACACCGTGGTGAATGATGACCGGCTTGATATCCCTATTATCAGAAGTATTAGTCGTATGATGGTTATATTTGGTGTTGATCATCTGCTGTGATCATGTTAGGTTTATTGGTGTCTAATAAATGATGATGAACATTTTGTCCTTGTTTGAGGCCATGCATTTCAAGACTAAGTTAAGGAGTGGCTTCAGTTGTAATTTGTGTAACAGAATAATAAGGAATGAAACAAAGGATACAAATAGATGAAGTCTGTTTTGCTCAGCAGTTTTTATCAGTGTCTTGATTTGGGAATAAAATGAAGCCAATGTAATGTACTTAACTAATCGTGACTTTTGTTCAAATAAATCCTGCACTGCTACTAGGGATGCACCGATCCAATTTTTTAGGTCCCGATACCAATATCGATACCTGGGCTTTGGTATCTGCCAATACCGATACTAGCCAATCCAATCCTGGTTTTGATTTAACAATCTCTTGTCCTTAATGTGAGGATAGAAACATGTTTTGGCAACTTCAGTCTTTTCTGACTTGATGGTGAACTGTACCTGGGTTCCAAGTGCTGAACTAGAGGCTGGAATCTCTTAATTTCAAGGATCCAGAATAATTAAATCCAATAACCTGTCCGTTTTTTCACACTTTGAATCCATTAATAGAAGGTTTCTTCCTTCTTTGCAGTAGGCTACAGCTAACGTAAACTTCTTCCTTTGGGCTCCCATTATATTTTTCAGCGCAACTGCCATCCGTCGAAACATTAGCGCTGCACATGTTGCAAGTTTCCGGCTGAGTTGTTTGCAAAAGAAGCATTTACCTCAACTGCAGAGCCTCTTTAGTTATCCTCCATCATGCTCCACAAGGCAAAAATGCACAGACCGGCCGGCGCTGATGACATTGAAGATGCAAATGGCTGTTGTAAACACAGAAAAGCATAGAACTGAGATGATCTGCCATATGGATCGGCACTATAAATCGGCCCTTTGTCACCGATATCCGATCTAGCTTTCTGAGTCTGATCTAGCCGATATCTGATACCAGGATCAGATCGGTGCATCCCTAACTGCTACATGTCAGGTCTGTGGTGATTCGCACACAGAGCCAGTATATCTGATTAGCTGCACTTGTATGCTTAGCTCACAGGTGGTAGCCCAAACTCAAAGTCCTTCAGTGATATTTGATTCCATTTGACATAAAGTGAATATTTCTTTTGACTTTTCAACTGAGCTGTCTGGGATTTCTTTTTTTAATGTGAAAAAGCAGATAGCTAAAAGTAAAGTTATCAACAACTTTTGCATCTTACTTACTTTTCTGGATGCATCCTGGATGGATGTTTGTTAAAGTTTGAGCTTGTCGCTGTCTTCTCTTCAATGATTGTTATAAATAGCCAACATGTTGCACTGCTCCAGCTTGCATTTGCTGTAAAATCTTTGAAGGCAAAACTCATGATTCATGACACTTATTTAGGTGTTCTGGCAGAATCTGTTGCTGAACAAGATGGCACAAGAACAAACACACCTGACAGCCCTTGCTTACAGAAAAAAATACTATGCTTTATACAAAATCAGTCAGACTGGATTTAAGTAACACAGTAGTGAATCCAAACCAACATGGGGTGCAGGGTAAATTGCACAAATCAACTTGGGAAGAAGATGTTAAAAACAATGAAAAGCTACAATGAAACTAGTATTTATATATGCACACAGTATGCAGTGCATACAGGAATGTGTGCATGCATTTGATGGTTTGCATGTCTGCGTCTCAAGAGACCTCCACAGCCACTGGCATTTTTCTGCATTGCATCATGTTGTCTTATTCCATCTTTCTAACATGACATCATGAAGGAATAATTGTGAGCGAGGATACTGACTGTTCCTGCCCTTTTACATTTAGTGTGAAATAATTATTGCATGCATCCATATTTCCATCAAATTGCTCTCAGGACATTTAGCACACGAGCTTTCAGCTGCAGCAGACACAGAGCGGGTATATGATTAGAATCTTCCAGCCTGACCACAGTCACCACTGCCATCACCAGCACTGCCACAGTCCTTTAAAGAAATAGATCACCTCCAAATATTGGGTTATGTAACCTTTTAAACAACTGCACATTTCTCTCTCGCTGCTTCGTCTTTCTCGAGAGACCCTGGACCACAAGCGTGCCTGCAGACCAGATGCAGATGATGGTCTGTCAGTTTGCGGACCCATGGTCGAGCTATCATGATGACATTAACACTCCAAGAATGTCTGTAGCGCTCACTCTCGACCATCTTTCCACCCTCAGCCTGAGCGCTGCAAAATGTGGATTGTTATGAAGGATTGCTTGTACAGTATGCATGTCGAACCGCAGTACTCACTCTTTAGGTAGACCTTCCCTTTCCTTTTGGAAACTCCTTAAATTCTTCATATAGTGTGATGTATGGTGCAGGCTGGCTTTCAAAAAAAAGGGTGCGTTATGAAGCACCGAACTGAAGAGTTCTTATCAAATTCCTTCAGTCAGCCTGTAATTTTGAATTAGGGTGTAAACATCAACTGAGCTATGTGTGATATGCAGTCAACAGCAAACTATCAGCCAGCTTTGACTATTCGAGCAATGCCGTGCTGCACCAGGGAGAGTAAGTGAGGACAGATGAAAAGACATTTTTCATGCATCACAGAAGTCCCTCTGGATGTGCTCATGACATGCACAAGAGCTTCAAATACTTGGAGGGGGTCAAACTCTCTTCCATTGGCTCAGTCTCGGCACCTGATTATATTTTTTTCTCCTCCTCCAGCCCTCCTCCTCCTCCTCTTCCTTTCTTCCTCTCACTGACCTTTTTTTTCTGATAGCAGCACTGATATGACGAGGGTTTCATGAAAGAATAAATTTAGACAGATCACAAGCTGCAGCCCATGCTTTGAAGCCCACGATGGCGGTGTTGACAGCAGCCACTGGAGCGCCTAATTAGGCTGCAGAGAGGAGGCGTCTGTGATGCAACTTTGGACTGAACCCAGCTAATGCCACCACCACACAGAGACACTGTGAAGATGAAGCCTGCCCAGTGATTAGTGTTAACACTGTGTCACTTATATTTACGTCATCTACCGGCATGTACTCGCATCAGGATGTAATGGCTCAGCACTTAGGGGAACACCCTGGAGAAGTTGTTAAGTTGTTGGTATACTGATCTTAAAGTCTGAGGTTAGTGGGGGTTGCAGGAACTCGGCCTGGCATGTCCCCCTTGTTTGATGTACAGCCTGCTCAACATAAATCTTAGATCTGAGTTCCGTCTTGATAAAATATCCGAGGCAGGAAAGTGGAGTAGCTGTCGCCAGCTTCCTGTATGGAGCCATGCTCTGCAGGGCTCGTATGAATTAAACATGGAGCAGGGCCATTATAAATGACAGGGTCAGAACTGCCAAATGGGGATGTTGGAAAAACAATGCGACCAGCAGAATCGATCATCTCTGCCAGCTCAGAGAAACTTTGTTAAGTAAGGCCAAGTCAGCGACTATGAGACTACAGCTCTAGCAAACATCATAATAGTGGAGTGAACAGAGGCTTACTTATTGAGGATGACAGTAATGACTGGAGAGGAGAGCAGTGATGTTGGTTATGTACTGTGGTATTCTGCTGGTATGTTCTGAATGATAATCTGAGAGAGACTGCTCATTACCCTCTTACAAAGTCACAAAAGTAAAGATGTTACACCACAGTACATCCCTGACAGACTATATGTCATGTTCATAAAACCTTCCAGGTCACCTACAACATCCACATCTGGTTTGGATGTTATAGTTCAGGATTACTGTTAAGCCTGCAAGTGATGATTATTGTAATTAGGAGTTACAATAATCAGCACACATTTTTTCTCAATGAATCAACTGATTATTTGGCCAATGAAATGCGAAGAATGCCAATCTCATTTTCAAGGAGTTCATGAAACCATGTCTTTAAAGGAGGATTCCCATGCATCCTGGTAAACCTGGAAACAGTTGACCAATTTTATAGTCACGGGAAAACCCCTGGAACATGAAAGGAAGCACAATGTCCTAGAAAATTATTGAAACAGTCTCCTAATTTCATGGCAGAGTTTCCCAAAACAGAGGACATTGTCAAATAATGCAAGACCATTCCATTTCAAATGTACAAATAAGAGTCACTGCTGGCTTTTACAGTAGTTACTGTAGATTAGTGTCTCTTTTTTTCTCATCTTGTTTTCAGAAGTTGAAAAATGTTTCACTGCGTCACTGTGTTTTTTATGCAGACATCAGCTGCTGGTTATGGGTGACAACAATCAGGAACTTAACATCACTAAAGTTACAGCCTGCTGTAGTCTGTGGCTGCAAACCTATATTATAAATGCCCAAACCGTTATTGTACCATACTTATATTAATACACTCGCAGTTGTGTTTGCATTTTTCTATGATCAATTTGTCATCATTTATGAGAAAGTAAGATTTCATAATTATAGCCTTAGACTCTCTTTTGAATCAGACTTCCACTGAAAGGAAAACAGTAGTTTGGACATGATGTGCTCCTGTCATACCTGCTAAATTGTCACTTAAAATATCTCGGAACAAAATCTCTAAAAGGGAGTTAGAACCCTTATAAATGTTTTATCCCCATTCATATCATATTTAATATAATTTAAGAAGAAGGACAGGAAATGCGGGGAGCAGAGAGTAGGGGAAGACATGCAAACAGTTGAGGCCGAGAGTTGAGCTTGCTTAGCTGCGCGCTAAGACTGCTTGGCCAATGGCTCCCCTTTTGATTTTCATTTCTGCCTAAAGCTACAGTAAGGATTTTTTATCAAACTAAAACTCTACTTGCTGCCTTTATTTTACAGCATATTGTCCATGTTAAGCCCAGATTATGTACAAAGTGTTAGCATCTTCCAGACAAAATCTGAGTATTACTGACTACCCCATGAATTAATGTCCATCTATTGCTTTCTTGTACACATGAGTTGGCCTTAAATGTGACATTTTTTCATTATTCAGCGTGGCTTTGTCACATTCATCCTGCCTCTATGTACTGATGAGGGTCACGCTGGGTGCCAAGACGCTGGCAGCTTCATCCCAAACTCTCACTTGATAAAAAAAAACAAAAAAACTTGGACTCTCTGTTTGATTCATACGCCTGAACTTTGTTATCTGGACCAGGAACAGACACATTGATGAAGTGGACCCTTGAGAAGCAGTGGAAGCTGACCAAAACACATCCATCTCTCTCATCGAGAAAATAAACCAAACAAGTATATAATTAACACGCAGAGCAGGGGCGATCCTTACTGAGCAGTAAACACTGTTGGTTTTGTTTAACTCTGAGACATTAACAAATTATACAGCACAGGAAAAAATCCCTCATAAGACTACATGCTGTACCAAGGTTGGTACTTTGTTCTTCATCCAGATACACCACATAGCCTGTTCTTTTACACTACAGGATCCTGTTTATTTTTTATTTTTTTACTTTGTTCTTTACACCAGTCTCTGGCAGCACTATTATGGGAGTCCTGTGCTGAAAAGTTTGGGAGCCCTTGAGTTAGTTGGATTGTAGTGGTAAATAAGATTATTTAATTCAGTTTACTTGACACTGGACTCACAATTAATGTTCCTCCCTTGGTTTGATCTGTAGTTGACTGTTAGTCTGAAGGTTTTAGTGTTTCTTACATGTGTAAGATAAGACATGTCACTGATTTTGTGTAAACTGTTCTTTGTGTAAGCCAGTTCTACCTCATTTTACCTTTATTTCTAATATCAAAGCATGCAGTTGCCAAGCAAACTCGATCCAAGATGAATAAACCACTTCTCCACTTGTGTTTGACGTATAAAATGATCCAGGTGGTGATAGAGAGAATACTGAGGTTTCATTATAGACTGGGTTTGTAAAGCATACAAAGAACAGAGTCTAGCAAAGGATGCTTGGTTGTCTTCAGGGAGCTGAAAGGTCATAGATCAGCCATGTTGTAGCATCTCAGCAGCAGGAAGGTGTGCAGATCTGATGGTATAAAGCTATGACTAGGTTAGGTAGAGTTGTTGTGTGAATATCATCTTTTAACACCTCACCTTACATCTTTGGAATCTGAAACTTTTCTTCTCTTGACATTATCATCTCCGTTTTCATATCTTGCCTTTTCCCCGTCAAAAATCCACTCCCTTACAAAACAGTGTGAAATCCATCTGATTCTATAAGCAGACCAGACAGAAGGTTCCTTTGTTGATTACTGCACAGGCACATGGAGTAAGGTTAGCTTGAAGGTTTCCTTTTGAATGTTGGCTCTGGATACATAGGAGCATCCCAAAGAAACACAAGTAGAGTAACAGGGTGGCGGAGTAACACAGTGTTCAGAGATAATCTCCCCAAAGTAAAGGGTCAAGGATTGTTTTGCACTCCCAGGATTTGTAGGAATACTGACGGCATTTAGGGCCTGTGTCCACTAACAGCTTTTACTTTGTACTGGTTGGTAGTTTCTGAAAAAACAAATGGAGACCAGCATTTTCAGCACTAAGCACTGAGGCACTATGCCTTTCAATGTCATTTCTTACTAATCTTTCAATTAAATTTGGAAAGGGACAGGACTTCTGTTATAAACATTGTCATTAGGTAGGTATTACTTCTCTCATGTATTGCTTCTCTCATGCACCCAGACCCAGTTTCTAATTTTTCTTTTTAAATTTTCTTGAATAGAACTTAATATCATGCATATTAAAATATTTAAAACTGAATTTATGTCACAACCAAGAGAAACAGAAGTGTCTGACAACTTTTGTGACCTAGCGACGGTGAGCCCTGGCTCTGAAATTGAAGCTGTGCATGCTGCCGTTGTAAAAAACACCTTTAGTGGACACAGCTGCAGATGACTGCATACATTACAAGGGTGTCTGCACAAATGGCACAATTACATTTGAATACTTTTTTAATACTGGCTTGTCTATTACCCGTCTTGTAAAGATTATCCCCTCTCAATTTCCTTCCCCACTCTATCACTGTTGTATATGGGTATCTCACTGTGGGTGTCCTGCTCTGTTGGTACGGCTGTATCTCCCACATTCTTCCTTGTCAGATAGGCAGTCGTCTAGTGTGGTCTGAAAGGTAAACAGGGCCCAGGGGGGTCTGGGAGCTCCAGTCTGCATTCACTCCTCAGTGTCAGAGTCAAGTGTTGCCTAATGGAGCCTGTCAAAATCCCTGCAGCCTAAAACCACCTGCCTTGAGAGGCCTTATGTGTGGATGTCAGCTCCGTACAGTATTACCCAGCAGCCCTGCAGCTACACTCAATACTGTGCTGTCACACTTGATATATACACTTTGTGGAGAGGAATGAATGCTACAATTAATCTTAATTAAGCCCCGGTAATCCTGACAGAGCTCTATTAGCTGTGACTTGTGTGACCTCTAAATTGAAAATGCTGCCGTGTTGACTTGGTCAGTGTGGGAACAGGCCTGCCATCATTTGATGATGCTCTGTGAGGCATGTATGTATATTATTATATTTTCTGTGAGTTATTTGTCCTTTTATGTTATATTCAACTATTATTTGGTCGGTGTTAATTGTTGCACTCTGGTGGTCTTGGGTGCTGTAATTGTACTTGATTTAAATGCAAAGAACCTCATACACACACTATGCTCCATGCATAAAGTATAAGCACTTAAAGATATCACTTTATAATAATTATTGATGATGACGAATAGCTCATGTCAGTTGTAGTTATGGTTACATAAATGTTGTTTATGGGTGTGGACTCAGCCTAGTGGTTATTATCGCCAATATAGCGGGCAGCCTGGGTTCAATTCCATCCTGCAGCCCCTTTCCCACATATCATTCCCCCACTCTCTCCACTGTCCTCTCCTCTAAAAATAAAGGTGTAAAAGCCACAAAATATAACTTTAAAAATAAAAAAAACATTGTTCACTTCAGACCTGAAACAGTATTTTGCAGATAATATGTTTACTGTGTTGAAAATAATGGCTTTACAGCCCTTAGTAAACCCTGTAATTCAAAACACGTAAGGAGTAATGGATAGTGAGCTGGTTGTTATGGTGGATTGGGACCCTTACAGAGGAACCAGAACAGCCTTGGCTCATCCAAGTCTGCTATAACATTCTGCTCACTTTACACAATCATACTGATTACACAACTATTTAGTTAATTAATCAACAATTGTGCATGCCTTATTGATTTGAGATGGTTTTAATAAACAGGTATGCCTGAATCAGTGCTGCACCTGATTGACTATGGTATTTTCTTTTCCATTTCTCTGTCTTTAACCACCACCATCTCCCATATCATGTTTTGTGTAATGTTTGCTTCATGCTTCATCTTCAGTTTAAAAGATCTCTCGGTAATAGCCTCCAGTTTGTGTCTTCCACCTCTGCTTTTTTCCTGCTGTTTCTGTCTCATCTTTTTTTCCCACCATAACAAAGCAATACAAGAAAATAACGCACGAATGAGTCAGAACAAAAATAAAGTTGAACTGTGCTGCAAAAATAATTGCAGTGGAATGCTTTTTATATAGCAGAATATTGTATATCAGAATCTTTATTTTGAATATTGAATGCTTTCCATTTCTTATAAGACCGCTCCTCTTTTTTCAGCACACACATATAACCTCACCTCTGTGCTCCTGGTGTTCACACATGCAGTGCTCATTCATGCTGCAGGCACACTGCAGGTTGGTTCACTGAACCTGCCTCTCTCAACTCGCATTACTGGCAGCTGTTATGTGAGCTGTAGAGCCACAGCTAGCACAGAGAAGCAGCTGATGCACACTCAAAATGTCTTTATGTTTCTTTTTCTTCAGAGTTTTATTTCCCTATGAAGATGAATTTCATTTTATCTTGTCTTTGAGTCTCTTTTAGTTGCAAAAGGAAATACAATTTTAGATTGTATGTGGTGCTGCTGCCATGTCATCAGTTTGCTCAGAATGAACTCAGTGTTTTCTACATAATTTTTCCGGAAAGGTTTGTGAAGCATCAGCCAGCTGTTGGAGCAAGTTAAGTATGGAGCAGACTTCCAGGAATCAGATATAAGAGGATCTTTCCTGCTGTTGATTTTTGGCTAAACAAATAGTGGTGAGATACATTTTCTTAGTCAGCAAAGACCAACCGACCTTATCATATAAAATGCAGTGGTGGATATTATAACTATCTCCTGAAGTCCAAATGGTAAACCAGTATTTTGGGACCAAATGTTAAGACAGCATCACGTCTATGAAGTATGAACATTTCTGTATTCTTCATCTTTAGATCTTAATGAATGTGGTTTTGTTTTACATTAATGAACAGTTCAAGAGAAATAAAAGTAACTTGCTGTGCAGTGACAGAAAGTTAAACTCTACTTTCACGTTGACTGCTTCAACTAAAGCACACAGTACAGTACAATACTGCATACTATCTTCTGTATGAAGAGGTGTGTCCAGTTATCAGTACCTGCAGATTTATAACTTACATACTATACTAACCCCTAAACTCGATGCTTCAAGGAGAGGAACAGACACTGCTCGAGTTGTATCACCACACATGAGATTACTCTGAATGAGTGGAGAACTAACCTCTAATGTTATTAAATACTTCCTGCAACATTTTGATGGATGCATTAGAATATTTTGTTCTGGCAGTTGTATCAGAAGTACTGATGTGGAGTTGATCTTCTGCACTTTTGACACTGAACTACATATTTTTTTGGCTTTGAAAACAGCACTGTGGACATGATCAGGATACCAAGTAACGCTCTTACATACCCTACAGGCTCATCTTTTGGCCTGAGCATCTTCAAAGTGACTTTGAAGTTAGCAGATGATGGCGTGAATGTAGGCACAAATTGGCCTTAGCTTTCCAATGTACGGTTGACCAGGTCTGCGAGGTCCAGAGTGTGAGCTCTGTGAGCTGTGATTGGTGCATTGAGGGGGGAAGAGGTGGTGCTTGGGAGTTCATGTGTTCTAATCATTATAATTTTGGGTTTGAAAGCTGCTTTAACTTTTATTTTTCCTCTGTTGTATGCTTGTGAATTGGCCAATATTAAATCATTGATCCCTGTGTTGAAGCACTGTTGGGGAAAAGTTTGCATGATTTGTTACTTTGTGTCCTTCCTGTTTCCATCCAAAGGGCTCATTTTTCGCACTGTGTCAAACTTAAGAGTCATCTACTTTGCTAACAGAGCCAAACAGCATTGTAGCAACACAGGATTAAACAAGTCAACAAATATTACTTGAAACATTTTCCATAAGCAAAAAGCCCAGCTTGCCGTGTCTTGTAAATTTCATAACCAGAAAATCTCATGACCAACTAAAAGCCGGACGACACTCTCAGTGGCAGTTCTGGGGAGGGGCCAACAGGGGCCAACAGGGGCCAACAGGGGCCAGTGCCCCTATAAAACTGATCCTGGCCCCCCCTGTTGCCCCCCTCCACACCAAACAAATATTATACAATAAAAAAGCTTCGGTATCGCACCAATGTTACAGGCGAACACATGCGTGTGCCCCCCCCCCCAGTAAAATTGGTCTAGAACCGCCACTTGACACTCCCACTATCTCAGTCATCATCTCTCTTTTGTCTTTTTTACTTCCCCTTGTGATCGTCCTCCTCAGTTTCTTCACCTTTACATTTATGTTTGATCTTGTATACCTGGCTAGCTTGCAGTAAGTTCTGTACCAAATTGCATTATTTAGAGGCACAGCACTGGGCTTGATACTGGAAGTGTTCTGATGTTTTTTGAATCAATACCCTTAGTAGTATCATCCATTTGCATTACAGTAGTTATTAGCTTTCTGCAGGAAGCATGTTTGGCATGGGGAGAAAAAAAAAGGCCAGAACGCAATCCTCTGCAATGAAATCCAAGAACCAATCCACCTCCATCAGCCCTTAGATAATTTAGCTTTGATTAAAGGCTTTAGATCAGATGGATGGATGTCACCCATTGGCTGCTGAAGAGCTTTTATTAAACTTAACTATGGTGGTCGACATATTAGAAATGCTGACTCAAACCAACTTTTGGTCAACCTACAAACAGGCAAACAGAGTGGGGGCTACCACACTGAATGCTCTGTCCCCAAAGGTCTGCAGCTGAGTCCGGGGGTTGGAGAGGAGACCCAGGTCCGAAGACCTTAAGTTCCGGGATGGAGTGTGTTGTTGGAGGAGATCAGCCAGGCATTGGGGGGCGAGGGCATGCAGGGATTTGTAGGTGAGGAGGAGGAGCTTATAGGTGATGCGGCACTTTACAGGGAGCCAGTGGGGGTGAATGAGAGTGAGGGTGATGTGCTGCCAGGGCTTGGTGTGTGTGAGAACCCTGGCAGCTGAGTTCTGTACATATTGGAGCCTGTCCAGGGCATTGCTGGGTACCCCGAACAGGACTCCATTACAGTAATCCAGCCGGGAGGTAATGAAAGCATGGATGAGGGTCTGGGCAACTGAATCGGAGAAAGATGAACGCAGCCGGGAGATGTTCTTCAGGCGGTAGAAGGCAGACTTTGTGACTCATTTGATGTGTGACCGGGAGGGGAGGGTGGAGTCAAGAATGACAGCCAGGTTTTGGTCTTCAGGAGATGGGGAGATGGAACAGCCATCGACATGGAGGTTGCCTTTTGCTCCGAGAGTGAAAAATATTGCCAAGTGATAGATAGTCAATGGATTCCAAGGTTGCATTAGCTTTAGCCCCATAGCTGATGGTGTGCTTTAGTGACCTGTCTTCTTGCAGAAGATTATATCCATTCAACCTAAGTAGTGGATTAATGCAAGAGGAGCCATTCCCTCTCCTATAAGTAAGTGTCGCATCAAAATAACCTTGAAGGTGTATTTTGAGGTCAGATAGTTGAATAGTGTTGCTCGAAATCAAATGGATTGCTTCACATGATTTTCAATGCATTTGAAGCTCATGCACTCTGAAAGAAAAGCAGGAAAATGCAGTCTGAGCTCCATTGGTCAGTTTGGGTTAATAAATCAAGTACGAGTATTCCCTATATACCTGTCTGTATATTCTGCACTTCACCGTTGCCTTTTTATGCTTTTTAAAAGCTTACCTTGGGTCAAGCAAAGGTCAGTGAATACAATCATGACGTCAATGCCTCCTACAAAGCTCACTACACAGCGAGTGTCTCTCCTTCCTCATGCAATGGAAACTCCACACAGCTCCTCTGCCAGTCATCATGGATCAGCAGAATATCCAGCCAAGGAAACTAGAAAGTTGTGAGTATGTTCTTCCCAGATGTCGTGCTTGTTGTATCAGCCAAACACGATGTGCATGTGTCCTCAGCTGCACATACAAACAAACTTAAAAAGCTCCCGTACACATGCAAATATAGCCGCAGGCAGGGTTTGTCACGCAAACTCAGCCACCCTTACATGCACATCCATCCGTTCAAGGGCCTACAGAGTCGGTCTTTGGATTCCTGAGTGGTTATAGTTAGTCTTTAGGCTTATCTGGCTGCATATGTAGAGGAAGGAGCACTTTTCCTTGTGGAGCGGGGTAATAACAAGCGATTAGATCAGAGCCAGTGCCCTGATGGTCAGGTCTGTCTGAGAGCTCCAAGACTTTGGGCTTTTACCACTTGGACTACGTGTAGGCCTTCTCCCCAGGGTTACAGTCCAGCTGAGGCCAAGCATAGTGGAGTGCTGCAGGGAAAGTCCAAGTCCAACACACATAGGTCTGTGCACCAGGAAGTACAGGCAGGAAATGACCTGGGCCTTTGGAAGTCATTAAACCCTTCATCTGATACCACAGGGAGAGGACACACTTCAGCAGCTCCCACTGCTTCTCATGTGGATCTTTTATTCAGCCTTTGCTGTGAATGTTTCAGAGCGTGATTTTAGTTTCCTTTTTTTCTGCTTAGGAGGCCATATTTGTTTGATTTGATTTAACTGATTCAAGTGTTTTATCCAAAATCAGATAGAGATTATCTTATTATGATGTCATGTTTTGAGTAGTCACTGTAAATTTTGATCAAATAAGAATTAAAAAAAGAGCTTACACAATAAGACATATTTCTGAAAGTTATACTTCAATGTTTTTCTTTTATTTCCCTTGTCTTTATGTAACAGCAGGGTTACTTGCATCCTCTTCAACTCGCTATATGACACATCCCCAACCAACATCAGACTGGCGGGATAGTGAGAGGAACAGAGCAGTGCACAAGTCTGGCAAAAAGTGGGGGGGTTTAAATTTTTAAAGATATGCCATTTTAGCACTTTAATTATTGAACGCTTCCAGTGAGGCGTGAGTAACTTGTGCATAATGCAGACCCAGGGAAATGTCTCAGCTCCATATATTGTGAGAAATTTGGCCCATGCTTGTATGCAGTGTAGTGCTCATTACAGTTTGCAGAAAGAGAAAAAATAACAGTCAGGGGTTTTGTAGGCCTTAAAGTCAGCAGAATATTTGTCAACATGTAAACAAGTTCATGGAGAAGATGACCTTGGCTTAAAACTTGCTGATTTATTCATAAGGGCTTCCAGATTTTAGTGTTTAACTGTGGAAATGTGCTGGTGCTGATTTTGAAGCACACTAGCTAGAGCTGCAGGAGACATTCCAGCAACATCCTTCTCTTCACCTTGAGTCCAAACATTCAAGAAAATACTATCTGACTATGATAGAACGTACACGTATTTTAAGCACATGTATATGATGTTAAAAGAACAAACTCTTAACCTTTTCTTGCTCTCAATGTCCAACTTTAAATACAGTGATAACTTTATTACTGCATCTCAGGCCGGGGTAACGAAAACCATGTGTACCCCTCACTCTCAATCATTGCTTCAGCAGTAAAATGTATCTCTGCTGTCTTTGCCTTTAAAGGCTAACAGGGAGCGTTGGTGCAGAGCGTGCGTATGTTTGTGTGTGTGTGTGTGTGTGCACCAGGCTTTTATAAACACTCCTGACATGGGTAATGTTTAGTGTATCCGGGGGCACGCATGCCTTCTGTAAATTGCACTAAATCGCTTTTGCTCCAAACAAAAGAGGAGTCACACAAAGCTTATCATCCAGAAAAGTACTACAGCTCCGGTTCAAGAAATTAATTTGTTTTGTAATTTTATGCCTTCAAAAGCAGCAATCAAATCTAGGGTTTCGTGGTAAATTAAACACACGTCGTCTCTCTGTGCCAACTCTGAATCTCAGTTTAAACAGTGTCAATCAGAGAAATCCCTATTAGCAACAAAGCACTGTGTTTACTGACTAATCCAGGCACTGAGCTGCTGCTAACTGACAGACTTATACTTGTGTCATTTTCCATCCCAAACATACGTAGGCGTAGAGTACTTTACCGAACGTGACTTGACATGATATTAAAAGAGCAAATGTGAGGAACATGGGAGATAAGGAAGGTTTAAAATGCACCATCATGCATCAGTTTTACCTTAAATGTCGTATTTTCATCAACAGCACCCTGAGTTAGAGATCTACTTTGACTTTTTCGTCCTCTGTCGATATTTAAATTCCTACTGCTGTAGTCAGGCTTCACTTATCACTGTTTTAAAATAATTTAATACACAGCTTTCTCACTAATCACCTGACTGTGTTGAGTACTTCAATGTGATTGGTCAAAACCTCTTGACCAGCCCTTGACTACTGTTGTTAACTTTTTTTTTGTTATATTTTTGGGCTTTTTGCCTTTATTTTTATTTTATAGGACAGCTGAAGAGAGACAGGAAATGTGGGGAGTAGAGAGCGGAGGAATCAAACTGGCGACCTCTACGACGAGGATTGTAGCCTCTGTATGTGTGGCGCTTAGACCGCTAGGCCACCAGCGCCTCCAGTTGTTAACTTTAACTAACAAGAGCGATGCCAGTGACAACCAGATCACAGGCATCATATCAAATCAATCGAGAAGAGTTCCAAGATATTCTTTTTGTGCTTGTGCTTGTTGACACTGAGGCAAAAAAAATGCTAGCTTCTGTTAGCAACATAGTGGTAAAAATGCTGGCAAAAACGTTAGTTTCCGTTAGTATGTTGAATTGGTAGGCTAAAAAACATGGCTATTAAAATTTTTTATCCAGACAACAGAAGCAGAGCTTGTAGGTGCATCTCTAAAGTTACTGAAAGATGACCATGAGCAGTAATGATAAGAGGAACTTTGTTAAAAGTTGCGGCTTTAGCCTTGTTTTATTTTAAAAGTATGTCAACTGCAAATCTCCAAAGAGGAGAGTTGAAAGAGGAAAGCAATGTCCATAATGTACATAAAACATTTTTAAATTGATAAAATTATCTTTTAAATTATCTTTTTTGGGCATTTTTGCCTTTAATGATAGGACAGCTGAAGAGAGAATGGAAATGTGGGGGGCAGAGAGTCAGGGAAGACAAGCAGCAAATGGTCGATCAGCCAGGAGTCGAACCGGCGACCTCTGCGATGATGACTGTTGCCTCTAAACGTAAGGCGCTTAGACCGCTAGGCCACCAGCGCCCCATTAAATGATCTTTTAATCAATATTTTGAGCCATCTTCTTCACATATGTAGTCAATAGTCAGGTAATAAGCAGGCTATTGTATAGTTAGCTGGTGTTTCCTGTCTCACCCTGTCAAGATTCTATTTGGCATAACCCCCAGCTAACTATACAATATCCTTGACGTGGATATATCTGCAGGAACCTCTGAGACTAATCCAAGACAGTGAGGTGTTACAGAGGAGGAAGAACGTCATTCTTGTGTTATGAGCTAAATAATTAATAGACATAAAAATACTGCTGTGTTACATTTTTACATACAGCACTTATTGTGGTCGGGGGAGGTTCAAGAGCAGCAGACTCTTGTGCCATTTTTCCCTGATGTTTACAAGGCTCAGGCTTAACTGAATGACAACTGTAAGCTGTTTGAGAGGCTTCTCGTTTCTGTCAGTTTACTTAAGACAGCCCTTCCTCCATTAAATGACGTCAAACAGCCACTGGAAAGACTAAATAGGGCTTTTTTTAAAGTCTGTTGCCGTCCACACAACTGTCCTCACGTTGTTCTTAATGGCAGATTTTAAGTCCCTCCTCTTCGGTTGATGAAGAGGGAAAAGGGAATGGGCGGAGATGTTTTTATTCTCAATCTAGGAGGGAAAAACGTTGCCTTAAAAGTCTCTGTTTGGGGTATCAAGCATGTAGGTGTTTCCCATAAAGTGTTATTGATAAAGGAGGAATCAAGAACAGAGAGTTTGCATATGAAGGCCTCAGTCTGCTTCCTTTTGAGGGACCACACACTTTAGGGATCACTTCCTCCTCTTCTCTTGTCCAAGGGCGGTCTGACGTGTGCCGGCGCCACTTTCTGTGATGGCAACCAGGATAAATGGTACAAACAGCGGGGGATACATGGCAGCTTAAAAGCCTCTGTCCCAAATAAAAGTTCCAAAGAGAAACAGGCAGAGTGGTTGTCAGACTGTAGAGATGAAGACCAGCCATGTGAGGTGCAATCTGATTGGACAGAACCAGGATGAGGCTGAGTGTGACGCTACTGCGTCTCGGGGACAGGAAGTCTGCTGTGGTGTCCTGTCTTCTCTCTGTCTCTCTCTCTGTTCAGGTGCCAGTTGGCCTGTCTGCTGTCTTTTGTCTATTTCCTTTTTTCGAGCTTCAAACCCTCCATAGGTCATCCAGCATCTGGCTGAAATCTCACTCTCTCCTTTTCATCACAGAGCTACATCGTGTTTTACAGTAAATCACCTGACAAGTGATTCAGGAAAAAGTGGCTTTTTTTACGAGGGTCTGCTGAAGTTTGGAGGATTTGGCCTCAGGAAAGGAAAGTTGACTCGCATGCCTTACTGAAAGCCCACAGCTGTTGGCGGATCCTGAGTGGTACCCTAAATTGTTCCGTAGGTTTTCATCCCTGATGGTTGTTAGTGTCTGGCAGTTGGAAGACCGACAGCATGTACTTCAGATTCCTCTGTGTATGAAGTTCTCCAAAAGCCTCCAGACACATTCTTCAACAGCATGTTTACACCCCAGCACAATATAGTGGTCTGCTAGCTTCTGGTGTCACTACAGTTTTACATGTTAATTTGAATAAGACCTTATCTTAGCATATACTTGTGCTTACAATTAAACTCAGGGCCAATGAAGAAAATGTATACCAAAAAGCTGTACCTATCTTCTAAATGTAGTATCCTCTGTTAACCTCAGTACCTAGAGAGCTGTGGAGAACTATTTTGTTACACTGAGGACATAACATTTGTAGAAATAGAGATTTCCATTCAGGATGCACTCTCCTGTGAGTTTTGTGAAAAGTTTAAAACTGCATAAACTTGTGTTTTGGCCTCTTGGGGGAGGCAGCAAGGCATGAAAACAACATCGACATATTTTACTCTTTAAGTTCATATGTCAAAAATAAGAAAACAGCTTGTTTATACATCCACTTCATTTACTTGCAGTCTTCTTTTTTGACCACCTGGCTTTTGTAGATCTGATTTTCACTCCTTTGTGCTCCATTTTGGTCTCCACCAACTCCTGAACAAAATATGCTAAATGCCCCACAATGTTAGCTGGCTAGCTGTTAACTTTATTTAACCAACACTTCGTGGGGAGGTAGTGAACAGTGGGTTAATATATATTTTTTAATTTTTAATTTTTATCTGCTCCCTGGTTAAAAATTAGGCTGATTACTGCAGTAATAATAATAATAATTCATAGAATTTATATAGCGCTTTTCTTAATACTCAAAGTCGCTTTACATGAGGTGAAAACTAAAAATAAAACAAAACAGGGACAGAGGTGGGGTGGGGGGAGAGGTCATGTGTTGTATGCTTTTTGGAACAGGTAGGTCTTGAGGTGGTTTTTAAATGAGAGGAGAGAGTCAGAGTTGTGGATGTGTGGAGGGAGAGAGTTCCAGAGAGTGGGGGCAGCGATGGCAAAGGCTCTGTCCCCCAAGGTGCGGTGCTTGGACTTGGTGATAGGGGACAGGAGATTGGCATCTGATGATCTGAGGCGACGAGATGGGGAGTGGCGTTTGAGGAGGTCGGACAGATATGAGGGGGTGAGGTTATTGAGGGCTTTGTAGGTGATGAGCAGGATCTTGAAGTGGATTCGGTGCTGTATGGGGAGCCAGTGGAGGTGCTGAAGGATGGGTGTGATGTGGGCTGTGGAGCGGGAGTGGGTGAGTAATCGGGCAGTGACAGTAAACCATAGCAGTAAGGCTGTCATATGATCTTTTTTTAAAGCTCCTGTGAAAAGTTTTTAGCTGGTAAGAAACTGGAAACTTGGTCAATCCAGTTGCCACCCAAAAGTTCTAAGTCACGAGGCTATCTGCCTTCTCAGAGGTGGAGATTTTGTCAAAATCAGCCACTAGGGCTAAGTTGTAACAGGCTGACAATAGCCAGAATATTGCACTTTTTTTTTGTTAATGTCTTCAATCGTTTTTGTTGTTGTTGTTGTTGTTGTCTCTCTTTTTTTTGAGTCCTTTAAGATTAAGCTTATAAAATATGTGTCGCTTCTGTTATTTATTTGTGTACACACATGCCCCGGCCACCCCTGCCTATGTCAGTGCCGCATTTGGGCCACCCCATCCAAAAAGTCTGGACACGCCCTTGATTGTATATAACACAAATCTTAGGTCCTTGTTGTTCTGTCGTAAACATGTGATAAAGAAAACTGTTAATACAAGGTTTGAGCAAGCGGCAACCTCCGGTCTCAAACTACGAAGCCCATGTGGAAGTGTTATAAACTGCATTTCATCAAGGATCCGCTTGAGGCTAGCTGCAGAAACACCGGAAACCATAGAGACACCAATTCAAAAAAGATGATCTTTCTAGAATTAATAAACATGTTTACAGCCTGGTTGAAAAAACAAGTGTAGTCTTGATAGCTTATTTCTCTATCAGCACACACTGTACGGGGGGCGAATTTTTTTTTAATGTGGCAGTTCAGAGGATATTAAGATTACGAGTTTTTGCCCAAATAAGGACATGACTGACGTGACTCCCGGACGGGAACACATAGCTGTTGGCTAGGAGGCTTAAACTCCACCCCTTTAGGCCACACTTTGCCTGGTTGAGTTCAGCATTTCCAATATGGCTGCCGCCGTCAATTGGCTTCAAAACAGCGCTCAGGAACAGATGGGTGACGTCACGGATACTACGTCCCTATTTTATACAGTCTATGGGTTTGAGACTAAAGTTGATACCTTGTCTGATAAGCAAGATTTAAGTTGGACCTACACATTTATCAGATGTCCTCCCCAGTAGTGAAAACTAAGATTTGCTCAAAGAAACTAGCTTGACGTTGAGAAAGTTTGCATTTGATGCATTAAATTATGGACACTAGTGTGTTAAACAGGCCTCAACAACAGGAAGATACATTTTGTTCCTACTAAGGGAAAACTCAGGTTTTTAAATGTCTTCCTCCCAATGCCTGAACAAAACAGCACTTGACAGTTGTACATGTTTGACTTCATCCAGTTGGCTCAGGAGGAGTTTCATCAGCAGAGTCTCATGGGGATGTTGTCATCTTAAAAAAGTTCTTGTGATGTTTCAGTTGAAGAAATGTCATCAAACTGAGGTTTCCCAGCTTCTCCAAAAAATGATGAAGAGGTTTGTTCCAGGTAGTTAATTATTCAAACATACAGAATAAGGCAGTATGTGAGTATCTTTCAGATCTGTTTGATTGTTGTTTGTGATTATGCATTTGGAAAAGGTTGTCCATTACCCGTGTGCTTTTTCCTCCCTGGAAAGTTGCCGTGAAGCACTTTACCCATGACCCCCTGTTTCCCTGACAAGTGAATAGAGCCCGTGGATGTGTGTCTGGGCCTGAGCTCCCAACAACATTCCTCATGTTTAGGAAAACATGTAAACTGACGTCTTAAAAAAAATAAAAGTGAGCAGTCAGCTCTCTTGGCCTTTCTCGCCTGGCCCAGATGCCCGCATGAAAGCTGACTTTTGTGTGCTGCACAAGTCTCATACAAGGTGGACGGCCCATGTTTTTCCTGGCTGGTCTTGAACAAACACAGACCAATTACACTTGGCTGCCTGGTGTGTCAAACCATGATCTACAGTTTTATTTTGCATTATTTGAGAAAGCTTAGGAAGTAAATCTGTACTCTGCAGAACAAGAGTGAAAGAAATATATAATAGAAGTTCCTGCTCATTCCCTGGGTTAGCATAAATCCCAGACTTAAGCAGATATCTGGTGTCTAAGACAAGCAGCAAACTGCCACATGGCCTGAGAGAGCTGTGGTGGAAGAGCAGCTTTGAAAACTTTGATCTGAAATATTCAAAACTCATACATGAAACTTTTCAGACTTCCCTCAATACATATGCAATCAAATGTGCAGCTCCTTTCCCTCTTAAACCTTGGAATTACATTATTCATCTGAGGCAGTGTTTCAGCTTTCTCTTTTTCTCTGCCCGCAGCGCTCCCACCCACACCAGTGAATGAAGTACCTTCTTTTTAATTCTATCCCAATCTCCCCCCTATCATTCTCCAAAATCTGAGCACTACTGGTATGCACATTTTACATCTGTGTGAGCATGGAGGAGAAACGTGAAACCCATTTTAACTTATAGAGCCAGAAAGTTTTATCAGATGGAGACAAATTGAAGGGTTTGTCCATAAAAAAATATTGTAATAGTTGTTTAATGTATTATTGTGGTCTCTAGTCTTGGGTAGGGTTAATGATGAGAAACTGTTAAAGTACTACTGAACAAGGATTGAGTAATGATGAATGATTTAAAACCATAGTATATCTTCCTACTATTATGAATATTTATTACATGGTTTTCTTACTTGTTACCAGTCTGTGTTAAATACTTGATCCTGATTGGTCATAACAATGGTGATTAAATGTCACAACAAAAGCTAAGCCATGGATAACCCGAGTGCACACACAGGGTTCCCACGCGTCCTGGAAAACCTGGAAAACCTGGAAAACAGTTGACCAGTTTTCCAGTACTGGAAAACACCTGGAAAATGGAAGGAAAAGTAAAATGTCCTGGAAGATCACATATAGTCCTGGAAAGTTATTCCAACATGGCTGCGTTTGACCTGACCCTATTAACAAAACACATCCCGATTCATTGAAAGTTGAGTGCACGCTGTGCTGGAAAAGACAGCGACACTGCGCAACTTTTTTCACATCTTTTGTCGTTCACTTCATAATCATGCATTCACAGAAAACGGGGGTATATTGTTTATGTTTTATGGTACATTTGGCTGAATTACCGTACTCTAGCTCAGTTGTTCTCAAAGTGGGGTCCTGGGACCCCTGGGGGTCTGCGAACCATAGCGTGGGGGTCCATGAAATAATTTGAATACATTTCTAGTAAATCATAAAATTGTGCTGTGTCATTACAAAACAGCATGTACACCACTGTTATGATACCATTAGGTGGCTCGAAGGGATATGTGAGTCTTGTTACTGTTAATTTTCTGAAAGCGTTTAAGATCAATTACTTGAAAAGTATAAATGCAGTCATGTTGAGTCCACAAGGAATGAAATGACCCTCTGTTTTAAAGTATCCAAGTGGTATTTACTTGATTCAAATTGAAGTGTTATCTGTTTATCACTATGGTACAGGTCTGAAGTATTTACATTGGTACGTTTTACAATACAAATAGTTCCAAGGGCAACTAAGAGTGTAAATGGTAGTAAGCATGTGCTTTAGTGATGGGAAGTTGGGCTCTTTTCAGAGAGCCGGCTCTTTTGACTCAGCCCCCAAAGAAGAGCCGGATCTTTCGACTCCTGAACGGCTCTTAATATAGGATCTTTTGTAGCCGTATGTTTTACCTTAACATTGCAAAAACTAATGGTTTGTGTGTCCTTTTCGAACGGTGTTTTTCTGAGAAGCCTTATAATTGCCCAATTGTGTGCATTTATTCTGTTACAAAATCATTCTGACCCTGATCCTAGGGTTATGATTAGGGTTAGGGTTTTGATTAGGGTTAGGGTTATGATTAGGGTTAGGGTTAGGGTTGTGATTAAGGTTAGGGTTAGGGTTGTGATTAGGGTTATGACTAGGGTTAGGGTTGTGATTAGGGTTAGGGTTGTGATTAGGGTTAGGGTTGTGATTAGGGTTATGACTAGGGTTAGGGTTGTGATTAGGGTTAGGGTTGTGATTAGGGTTAGGGTTGTGATTAGGGTTAGGGTTGTGATTAGGGTTAGGGTTAGGGTTGTGATTAGGGTTAGGGATAGGGTTAAGGTTATGATTAGGGTTAGGGTTGTGATTATGGTTAGGGTTAGGGTTGTGATTAGGGTTAGGGTTAGGGTTGTGATTAGGGTTAGGGTTGTGATTAAGGTTAGGGTTGTGATTAGGGTTAGGGTTGGGTTTAGGGTTAAGGTTGTGATTAGGGTTAGGGTTGGGTTTAGGGTTGTGATTAGGGTTAGGGTTGTGATTAGGGTTAGGGTTGTGATTAGGGTTAGGGTTAGGGTTGTGATTAGGGTTAGGGTTTTGATTAGGGTTAGGGTTGTGATTAGGGTTAGGGTTGTGATTAGGGTTAGGGTTAGGGTTGTGATTAGGGTTAGGGTTGTGATTAGGGTTAGGGTTGTGATTAAGGTTAGGGTTGTGATTAGGGTTAGGGTTGGGTTTAGGGTTAGGGTTGTGATTAGGGTTAGGGTTGGGTTTAGGGTTAGGGTTGTGATTAGGGTTAGGGTTAGGGTTGTGATTAGGGTTAGGGTTTTGATTAGGGTTAGGGTTTTGATTAGGGTTAGGGTTGTGATTAAGGTTAGGGTTGTGATTAGGGTTAGGGTTAGGGTTGGGTTTAGGGTTAGGGTTGTGATTAGGGTTAGGGTTGGGTTTAGGGTTAGGGTTGTGATTAGGGTTAGGGTTGTGATTAGGGTTAGGGTTAGGGTTGTGATTAGGGTTAGGGTTTTGATTAGGGTTAGGGTTGGGATTAGGGTTAGGGTTGGGATTAGGGATAGGGTTAGGATTATGATTAGGGTTAGGGTTAGGATTAGTTTTAGGATTAGGATTAGGATTAGGGTTAGTGTTAGGATTAGGGTTAGGGTTAGGATTAGGGTTAGGATTAGGATTAGGATTAGGGTTAGTGTTAGGATTAGGGTTAGGTTTAGAACCAGATCTAAATTTAAGCATACAGAACCAGAACCAAACTCATGCAAACAGAACCAGAATCAAACTCAACCAGAACCGAACCAGAACCGAACCAGAACCGAACCAGAACCGAACCAGAACCGAACCAGAACCGAACCAGAACCGAACCAGACCCGAATCAGACCCGAACCAGAACGACACTAGAACCGAACCAGAACCGAACCGAACCAGAACCGAAACAGACCCCAACCAGAACCATACCAGAACTGAACCAGATCTGATCCAGAACCGAACCGGAACCGAACCAGAACCGTACTAGAACCGTACCAGAACCGAACCAGACTTGAACCAGAACCAAACCAGAACCGAACTAGACCCGAACCAGAACCGAACCAGAACCGAACCAGAACCGTACCAGAACTGAACCAGAACCGAACCGAACCAGAACCATACCAGAAACGAACCAGAACCGAACCAGAACCGTACCAGAACCGAACCAGAACCATACCAGAACTGAACCAGAACCGGAACCGAACCAGAGCCATACCAGAAACAAACCAGAACCGTACCAGAATTGAACAAGAACCGGAACTGAACCAGAACTATACCAGAAACGAACCAGAACCAGTACAGAACCGAACCAGAACCCTATCAGAACAGAAACAGAACCAACTCAAGCAAACAGAACCAGAACCAAACTCAAGCAAACATTATTAATGTCCTCAGGTTGGCATTGAGAAAAATCAGATGCCTCAGCTTGGATGGGCTGATCCGATTTCTTCTCCTAGTGAGTATTTGCCCGGTCTTCAAGAAGACCCTCTCTGAAGGAACAGATGAAGCCAGGATACACAGCCTCCCCTCCATCACCTGTATCCTATATCCTCACATATGATTGGCCGCATGGCCGCCATGCTGACCAATCGAAACAAAGTTCTGCAGTGAGCAGAGCTGGGGCTGAGCACTGTGAGAGCTAAGCAGCGAAAGGAAAAAACTGTGAGCCGGCTCTCTCTTGATTCGATTCACTATAAAGCATCGACTCTCAGAGCCGCAGCTTTTGATCATGACTCATCACTAATGTGCTTAATCTGTGTTACAATTGTGAGGGGGCCATAGACACTTTTCTCACCTATAAGGGTCCCTGACTCCAAAAAGAAAAAGAAGAACCCCTGCTCTAGCTAGTAGGAGTGCAAACTCCCGATAGTGAAAACTAATGTTTCAAAAAGACCATGAATGGAAATGTTCAGTTGCATGATAACTCTCCCTGCAAGGAGGCTGACAGCGTAAATGAGTTGCTTGTCCTGTTTACCCTGTCAGGATTCTGATTTACATAACCACACATACACTGATGTCGACATGATCACTTACAGAACACCACCAAGGCATGCTAATGATTTAGCTTTATCAACAAATTAACTGTTAAAGGTAGTAATGTGTTAGCTCTAGGCTAAAGGTGATGTATGAATAGTTCTTATCATGATTGTCAAAGAATCATGAAATCCTTTGTGGTCCCCAGGGGATACCAAAATCAAAACAAAGTCAAATGTCCTTACAGCTGCTTTAATGCATTCATGATCAGCTGTATTTGACCATTGCAATTGAGAAAAATAAAGCTGATGTTTACGATTTATGACCAGCTGGGTGGATTATAAAAGAATACCTAATAGAATATGCTTTTTATGTTGTTAAATGTTGATACAATTTTAATTTTCATGCTAAGTGAAGGTAAACAAAAATTTACCTCAAAAAGCACCTGACTTTTTATCAACAAACTACCATCAATGAGATAAAGGTTTATCCACACAATCATTTCTGCAAATGTCACATAAATCTTAAGTTAGTTGAAGATCTTAAAGATGGCTTTTTACACACGTCAAACTGTCAAATGTCACTTTTACTTTTAATAAATAGAGAAACAACAACAAGATACTGAATATCAAAAACAGGACATTTTTCAGTAGTCCAAGTAAAATTGTATTTTTACTACTGTCAGCTCTAAAAAAATCCATCTGCTTAACCTTTTTTAGCATCTGAGTTTGTTTGCATGTGCATGTGCTGTATGTATACACTTGCTTTGTGTGACATTTTACAACCCTTCCTGGGCACACAGTTACAGTCAGCCATGTCTTGACAGTCAGCAGCTTTATTTACCAACAAGCACGAGAGAAAGGTGACATGAGGAGTGTTTTTTTCTTAACAGCAGACTGTAGAGAACTGTAATATTTCCAGTTATGATTAACCTGCAGATGTCTTTCTCTGTTGATTAAATTCTAAGCATTAGAAAACTGTGAAAAGATTACCATCAATATTCATTTTATACTAATGTGCAACATAAAAGAAAATGCCAGGACCAAAATTGAATGATTGACTTTTAAATCCTGCAGATTATTCTTGTGTTGATCGACTTTTTCTAGTCACACCAGAGGGGAATTACACACTCTATTGATTTGTCTCATCATCTATGGCTCCAGATATAGGATTTCTAAAACTGTGTCCAGATATTTAAATAGTAAAGCTATCCTCTGCCAGTGAATCCCTGGATCGTACATGATTTAAATTGAAGTATTGATTGAAACAGTTTGGCAGATGTTTGAAGTCATTGACCCAGGTTCATACATAATGCAGCTGGCTCTGCTGTATGTTCCTGCTCCATTTTAGCACTGATTGTGTAATGCAAGATAGCATGGACTAATTATGGGTCATGTAGCAACTTCAGGTCAGATCCATGTTTCTAAGAGAGGAGAATTGTTGATTGCTCCTATATGCAGCCTAAAGGCCTTCTGTTCTACACACACACAAGGCAGATAAATGACTGTGTCCGGAAGTGTGTGCACATGCATGACTGTGAATAATATGATGGTGGTGGCATTTGTGTGAGTGTGTGCGGGTGTGTGTGGGGGAGATTGGTGTCCACAGCACCTCAGTGGAAACTTGGCCCGAAGCCGACTGCTGCCCATGAGGGCTGGTAAACACTCTGCGATGGATCTCACTCTGCACACAAGTGTCAAACACAATGTAAACTTGTTTCTAACACTCCATTCACACTTGCTCTTCTTTATCCCTTCTTTTCCGGAGTCTTTCAGTCCTGGATACACTGTTTATTATGTACAATGTGTCGAATAATATATGTTATATTTAGATAATCTAACTTGTGTAGCTCAATCTGATTTTGTTTTTCCTTACATATCCCTCCAGAGTGTGATCAAACAGACAGTTATCCTCAATGTATGCTCATATTGAAACTAACTGAAAGATATTTATAACCTCATGTAAATTAAGTGGGATTTCTGTCAGATTATTTCCCTTTGCATATAGGGAGAGCAGATCCAGGCTGCAGGATGAAGTGGTTTGATGGTAAACAACTCTATAAGAAAGCGGCCTTTGACACTTCCTGAGTATACATCAGATCTGTCAGCCGCCCGCAGCCCCAGTGGGCCGTGCAGGTCTGACCCAGGTCACATCAGACGACTGCCCCCCTGTGCAACATCCAAACCAGATGTCTGACGGAATGGTCCTCATAAAAAGATTCCTGTTTTACAATGGACCGTGGCATTGCCAAATAGGGTAAGACGGTTACGTGAGTCATTAAAATTCTTACGGGTAATTCAGAATGGCCTGCAGACATGTTTGTGGGGGACGAGTGAGAGAAAATTTCAGGATGATTTTTTTGCTTGAAGTGTGGTAATACATCGTCATCAGCCCCAAAAATGCATATGAAACAGAAACGGATCATTTCAGGGGGAATATGCAGGTTTTGATGAGTGTTCTACTTCTGCAGTCATTGACAGTTTGCAGGAAAACAAGGATTCCTTCTTGATTTTCTCTTGCTTTTCAGCCTCTAACACAACCTTTGTCACATTGTATTATTACAAACCTATTACCACACGGATATAGTTATTTTGGCTAACCTTTCCCCCCCTTCTATTTAATGGATTTCCTTCTGAAATGTAAGAGAGGAACAAAATTGTCATAACAGCCGTGCTCCATGTTATCCTGCAAGTAAAATGAATCCGCTTTTTCTGGCAGGCTTCTACCCTCCTTTCTCCTTTGTCTTGCTCTTATCTTCTGTTTGCGAAGAGGGAATGTTTCTGTTCCTGTCACATATGAAATAAAACAGTCAGATGAAGCAGAATTGTTTCAACTCCTTCAACAAAAAGTTACCTATGAGCTTTGATATGGTGAGGAAACACAGATGTTGTTGCAGAAATGTGCTTGCACCGGAGCTGCCGGCTTTCCTGTGTGATGCTCTGCTTTGAAAGGTCTGTCAGGCACTCGGTGAGCGTATGTTGAGAGGTGAATGATGGGACCTGGCCTCCTCTTGCTCTTATCACTTACTGTTAGCACTTCTCCTCCAAAGCTTCCTGCTAATAGAAACAGACAAGGGGTGCACAGGATTGTCTACATAGGTGGATAGAATGAATCATGGTCACCTGATTTTAGAAGCTCTCATTCCTCTCTGCACCTGAGCACAGAGGATTGACAGGTAGAAACAGCAAGCAATTTCACAGGTAATCTGAAATGAGATATGCTAAAAAATGCTTTTGAAGGCTGTAAGATGCTCATGATTTAATAAAGGATGTGTCGCTGCAAAAACACAAGCATGGCATGACAGAGCTTTGTTCATTAAATTCTTTGTCTTCATTTGGATGCTGTGAGAAGAGCAGATGTTGAAGGGCTTTAGGGTTTTTTATACACAACAGAGTGCGTCTGACAGCACGCACATTATGTACGTCACCATCTCTGCATGTGCATCAGCAAACTTGAGTGAGATTACAGGTGCTGGCTCTGCTCTGGATGTCTTTATACAGCATGTGAGAGGGTGTGATCCCGTGAGAGCATTACACGGCCATTTGAGGGAACACGAGCGCCTCCTGAGCTGTAAACACATGTACCCAAGCACACAGAAGACCCCCTGCACACTGAAACATTGATGGGAAACCTTCCACTGTGATGCAACATATCATCAGTGACACTTAAAATGGGATGAATATTTCAATGACCTGGTTGAGTGGGGACATTAGGAGTCAAGCGTGGGGGAAGCCACAGTGTTGTCTGGGGATTTCACTGCAAAACTGTTAGCATGCACAGCTTCTGTTTCTCTCCTCAGCATCTTTAGACACCTCTCCTCTGTTGGAAAAAGGGGTTTAATACCCTCAACTTGGCTCTGTAACCTTGCAGAAAAAATAATCAGGCTTCACCAAAACCATAAACCAAAATGCAACCACTGTGAGAAAGCACTGCTTTATGTTTTTACTCCCAAATACACCTTATTTATTCCATTCAGAAAGGAGCTCAGTATGAAAATGTAGGTCAATACATTTTTTAAAGAGAAACTGATTTGTTTAAGTTTTAATCAACACAATTAGACAATAAAAAATAATTGTTTTTTTTTTTTTATTCACATAAAATTGTCTGATAAAAAACAATCAAGAGAGGGAGAATCTAGCCATATGCTTGATCATGAGGACAACGCCTGCTGGGCTGGCTGAGGAAAGATTTGGGGGGTTTCACTAGTGCTGCAATATCTTGCTCCCTGTGTGAAGTCGGAACTCGGGGGTGTGAATGAGCGGAGACTGGAGAGCTAGTGACAAACACGCAGGATTCACCCTCAAGACGCCTGCATTAACCTGCCGGACACCCACTCTCAATGGTGAAATTCCTCGGAAGCGTTTATCCTCGAAAGTAGCAGTGGAGCCTCTGCTGTTCCAGGAGAAACCGGGAAGTGGCCAAACAATGGACTAAACAAGCGCGTTTTACTGCTGAACGCACACGGAACGGGACTGATGTTTTGCAGTGACTGCTGCTGCTGCTGCTGCTGCTGCTGCACGGACCGGGCCGTGGAGAAGCCACAAAGGGAAGAGGAGAGAAAGAGTGACAGAGACGGTGCTGCACAAAGGAGTGCAAAGCAGGACGCGTGTGTGCAGAGGAGCAGTGCCCTAGATCTGTTCAACATCTGAGTTACTCTGTCATTCAGATCCTCTCATGCTGTCTCAAGCAGCAGCATTTCCTCCCGCACCTGGAAAAACAAAGAGAATGCTTTCTGAGGTACAAAATCTCCATGCGTAAATGGAGACGCATCGGTGCGTATTCGTTGTACTTTTTCCAACATGCGTGCAATAAATCATGTTTGTTTCCTCACTAACTCATACCCTGTTTCATGACCCCTCTGATATAGATACATTATAGACTTCCTCATACTTCATATCTGTCATGAGTGATGGCGATGCCTGCAGAATCTGACAGTACCGGTGCGCAGAGCAGTGCTCCTGAAAAAAGCTTCAACGCACAGGATCGCAATGGTTATGTGAAAACATGTGTCATCCCACTGTGCCGTGACCGAGATTACGAGTCGTGGGTGAGGCTAATGTTCACAAAAATATGGAGTTCCCAGAGACTCCGGAGTGCGGTGTGTGCGGGTTCGCTCTCGGTTATTCTCGCTCTGTTGGCCAAATGTGCAGACTGGAGCGCTGACAACACACTCCTGCATTCATCGTCTCCCCTTCACTTCGTCTCAGGCTGCGCGGCGGAGCTGTTGCAAACTTGCTGGAGTGTGCTCTCGCCATTGTTCACCCTCGTATGTGCCTTCTTTTGGGTCGGGGTCTACTTGATCCGCTGTGGGGTCCTATTCCAGACCGCCCTCTCCCTCTTAACCTTGTGCCACCTGGGTGAAGCGGCGGCGTGGTCTCTGCTGGACGGGACAGATGAGCAGCTGCTTTCATTCTCCACAGCAGCCGTGGTCGTGCTCGTCTGCGTGGCCACCGGCGCACTCATGGTAGCGCGGCTGAACCAGGGCATATCTGTGATCGTTTTCATCAGCCTTGTTAGGACTATCTCACTCTTCTCGCTGCACAAAGTCCGGGCCACTTGGAGACCGTACGTGGCGTACCTGGTTGGAGTGCTGGGCATCCTGCTGGCGAGGTATGCTGATAAGCTCCTTCCCAACCAAGGGAGATACAAGGAGGGCTGCACCCCCGTGTCTGGAGGCAGGGAAGAGGTTCCTGTATTTAAAAGGCGCAGGAGGTCCAGTTCTGTGATAGCCTCAGACATGGCAAACAGTCAGTCCAACAGTAAGTCACATCGCCGGACCTCTCTGCCATGCATCCAGAGGGACCAGGTAAGGAGTCGCTGTCCCGTTAAACTTTCTATTTCTGCCTTGTGTTTTTTTCCCTGTCCTAATGACAATATTTCTGTGAGGGGCAAGGGAGGAAAGAAGGGAATAGAAATATAGCTTTAAATTAAGGACTGGTGGCTTTTTGAGGCTCTGATTATAATTTTCAATATTCCTTTAATATCAGAATGACTGTTCAGCAACGCATACAATATTAAGGGTTTACACTTTTTATGGGGTTACACACAAAAACAAAAACAACAACAATAATCAAAAAATATAAATAAATAATATTAATATGTGTATAATTATATATTTACATGATGGGATTTTGTTTGCTCTTGCAGTTTGGATATGAGGCATGCTGTTATATTTTTTTATTTATATTGCTCTGATCATCTCTGAACTGATATTCTGAAGCAGCCAATGGCAGGCGAACATGGGATTATAACAAAATTAGAATGGCTTTGTCCTCTAATGGCTCTTAAAAATTGTTTAACACAAGTTCTGAGTTGATCAGAACTGTCCAATTTTCCACATTTTCCCTTTAAAACATTTCATTCGGCGGAGAAAGGTGATAGACAGACAGTTCATAGATAGGCAGACATAAGCAGGATAGATGCTAGTCTAGGTCTCTTTTGTTCTCTAAAAATAAAGCCCCAAATGAGGCATTTTGTTGCCAAAGGGGTGCTATTTTTGAAGTAGCTCTCAAGTGCTGATTAGAGAGGGAGGCTGAGGATACAATATCAGTGATTCATCTCAATCCTGTTTTTTTTTATGTCAAACATTTTCCCCAGATGATCTCTGAATCACTGCCACAATCTGACTAATGCATTTTTTAATCTTTCTGTCCTGCACTTGTACACCACTTGCTTGTCGTCACTTCTTGTGGCTTGCTGTCCTTAAACCTGCAGGAATGCAGCAGCTCTGGCTTTTAAACCTCCTCTGATACTGATACACATGCCTACCTGTGTTAAAGAGGAGACATGAGGAGGAGGAGGTGGAGGAGACGGGGGGCTACTATCAGCTCCTCAGCCCTCCTTATGGAAAATCAATGAGCGTGCTGAGCGTGTGAATGGGAAACAGACTTGGGCAGTGATCAAAGCTCTCGTTGTGACCTGTGAGTGGGGTGAGGCGGGGGGATGAGAGGCTGCAGTGTCGGCCCGGCCACTTGAAAGGTGCCCCCAGCTCTCAGGGCTAGTTAGTGTTGTAGTGTGCTTGTTTGTTTTTACTTAGTGGTCACACCTTTACGCACACTTGTGCATGGTTTTGAAAAGACTCATAGATGTTTTACAGTTTACACTTCTGATGAAGGAGTGATGTCTCAGCTGAAACCCATTCAACTGTCAATCAGTTCTACTCTGATATGTAGTGGGCTGTTAGCTGCAGCGATGGAAAGAGGAGGAATCTTTGTTTTGGAATAAGTGATGAGCTGTAAATGGCTGGCTCTGAAGTTTATGTTGAATTATTTTAACTGCATGGCTGTAAACAAGTGTGTGCACATGCATGACAGATTATTTTACACTCAGCTGTTTTAAATTGCAGTGCTGCAAAAAAACTATTTTTTTAATGATAAATGAAAAGTGTCTTTATGTACATTCATTTTATTAGACATTGTTTTTTACATTTATATTTTTCTGTTTTAATTGTATGAAGATATGGCCTTACTATCCATTAATAATCTCATACTTGTGGTCATACATGATAAAGCATGTATCTGAGTGAAAGTTTAAAAAGCTTATTCTGATGAGATTATAATTTGAGAGTTGGGTGTAAAAGTGTAAAAATCACAGGATAGATACTTCTCTCAGATTCAGGCTACATTACTTTAAAGAACAATGAATCAAAATCAGAATCAGCTTTACTGGCCAAGTACATGCACACATACATACAATTTGACTCTGGCTTATAAGGCTATTTTTTAAGACACAAAAACCAGATACCCACACTGTTCAGTCCTATGGAGCAAAAATGATGATGAAATTAATATAACGTCGCTATGTATCTGGATTGGTTATATACAGGGGCGTATCCAGATCTTTTCTGACTAGGGTGGCCCAATTAGGGTCTGATTTATGCAGGGGTGGCATGAAGAGTTAAAAAAAAAGTTATATTCCTTTTTTAATTTTTTTTTACTGTACAAGTGACACAATAGAGAGGCAACATTTAAACCTTCTAAACTCAATTCAATGACTCAAATAGCAGTTGCTTTTCCAAAGTCACATTTAAAAGTAAACTCCCTCACACTGTCTGTATTTTTGGACGTTTGTGTGCAGAAGTTTCTTGTTAACTTTGATGGACTGATTCCTCTCCTGATCATCTGTCTTGTTCTACAAGTTAATGTCCCAAAAAAAGAAAATGTGCTTCATTTAAATGCAAAGAAGACTTACAACAGCCCAAATAGTGATTTTGACAACAGTCCCACCTTTGATAAGGCAAATAATCAATCATTGTCAAGGATTTTGGGGTGGCCAATCAGTTTTTCAGGGGTGCCACCTCTGACCATCCTTCTGTATGCATCCCTGCTAATATATAGGCAGATGGTTAAAAACATACATCCAGAATGTGACAGACAACCAAAAAATAAAGATTAAAAATGCAGATATTTATTTAAAAAGTCTATAGCAACTGCAGCAGTTAACACCTTTTAGTCTGCCTTGGGTTTTTTTCTCCCCCATGACCAAATCAAAGCTGAGAGTTATAAACAAAGTCGGCAGCATCACGCAATGATGCAAACCTTTACAACATCTGTGCCTCTGCTCAGCCTGGAGCCCTCTGCTGAGAGAAGATCTCTATTACATGTTGTTTTTGTTGTTGTGGGACATAAAGACCGAAGTGCTCCGGCTGTCATGATATAATATAAAAGTTAAGCTGAGAATACAAGAGATTGTAATTTTCTGAGTGTTTTACTGCTCACTCTCATCTCCAGCTGCAGTGCTAAGTGGTTGACCAGTCATGGCCTGCCTGTAATTGAGACACACATGGCGTACATATGCCCCATCCTAACTGTGTCTTGTTTGTGTGGTCTCTAATGTGTAAACAAGCCCATGCTGACACACGCTAGTCATCACCTCGCTCACACGGGACTCTGGCCTCCTTACGGGGGAGGTCAGACGCATGTTTTGAGGGCAACAATGCAACCACCACATGGTGACGGGAACAGAGCAGAAGCTAGACGCCATAAAATGTCAAACATCCAACTGACTCTGCCCGGTGGAAAAAAATACACGCAATCTGCATGGCGGAGGAAGAGCCATGTTTCTGAGCTACTGCTTTTATTTAAAGAGCTGGAGAGAGCCTGAATGATGCTTTAACAGCTCTGCCCTTTTGTTGTGATCCATAGAGTTATGATGTTTGGAAAGGAGCAGACAAGAAGTAGGTCTGCACTTTGCTTATGTGAAGATGTTTGCATTAGTGCTGTGTCTGAAGTGTTTGAAGATTAGTTTGAGTTTGGATGAAGGATTGCAGTTGATACTTGACTTTGTTTTTCTCAGGATGCTTCTCCCACAGCCTTTAGAGTCTTATATAAAGGCCCTTCAGATTAATAGTCACAGTGTAAAAACAGTTTATGCAGAAAATAAATAGAGCAAAGAGGAATCCTTCAGCCTCGTCCCCCTCACAGGCCTTAAAGCTGCCATGTTGCCCTCTGCTGCTCTGCAAAAGCCATGCTCCGAGGCTGTTCTTAAGTCAGTACAACTATAGGTTTAATAAACAGCCTTTCCTTCCTTTTGATTACAAATTAGCTTCCAGTGCCTATCAGCTTGCTAAGGAGGTGCATTTCTAAACGCTGGGGTCCTCCCTCCCATCAGAGGAGTAATAAAAGAAAGTCATTATCAGCTGATCTGATAGCGGTTAGCGGGGCCTCTGTGGGACAGTTCTTCATCTTGGGTTAATACACAATGACAGGCCAGTTCTCTGTATTTCAGCTGGGGTTATTGAACTGGGGGAAGAGGTGTGGATCGCTTTTCACAGCGTGTAAGGAAATTTGAGTCCAAGGCTCCCCTGCTGCAGACATCAGCACTGTCACAGAACTTTCTCTCCTCTCAAGCAGAAAAATCTGTCAGCTGTGCGGCTAATACACACTGAATGTTTCCAACCAGATCTACCTGAGCTGCAAAGTTTGTGCAGCAAGGGCGGGGGGGAATGGATGTCCGTCAGACGTGTCAGCTTTTTAGCCAATTTTCTCAAGGCGTTGGAAGCCCTTCTCTGTTCCGTCAATAACACCAGCCCCTCCCCCTCCCTCTGTCCTCTCTCTGACACCAACACAAATATTATCCCAACCAGAGGAGGAAATTCTTTCTTAACTCGGATGATAAAGATATTCATAAAATCTATGGTAATGACTTCCTGTGGAATGAGATCCAAACATAATTACTGTTGCTGTTGTAAATGTTTCCTGTTACTCTGTATTTGCTACACCATCCATAATTGAATTGTGTTTTGGATGGAGGAAGTTGTTGATAGCCTGTAGGCCAGTGATTTACAACTCACTCATCGAAAGCAGCTTGTTTATATTCGGAGCACATTACTTCGGATATGATATGTTTTAACGTTTTTTCTCTGATGGGCCATCCTCTGGGTTTGAACCTGTGTTGTTGAAAGCCTGTCTTGGAAAGGAAGCTGATATCAAACGTGGCTTTATATGTCTTGTGTTTGGGGCGATCCACTTCACACTTTCAATCCCAGTTTGGTCTCACTGTATTAGCTCCACTCTGCGTGTGAGGAGGCAAAAGCTGAAGGAATTGGTGTAGGAATGAAAGTAGGTCATTCGAGGTTTTGTTTAGTAGCCAGGCAAAACAGCAGGCTTAGTCAAACCCCCCCAGAATGGTGGAAGAGTCTTCTGTTTGACTGATGCAGTGAAGAAACTTAAAGTGTGCTTGTGCTCCAGATTTGTATGTGTTACCTCTGCCATGTTGGCTAACCTGTGTAAAGCCACATTAGGCTGGCATTGGGTCTGTGGCGGCAAAAAAACAAGAGCTTCTTAACCCAAATTGTCCCTCCAAGCAGATGGGATCCGGACAGGTTGTTGAAATGGCTGGCTCCCAAGTGTAGTTTGGGTTTGTTGCAACCCAAGTCCTCTTTTTAAGCTTTGGGAATCATTTCAAATGGTTATAATGTCCTGGTACAAAGAGAAGTAACTGTTACAACCTGGTAACACAGCAACATCACTACAACAAAGTGTGTTTGGGCACAAAATAAGCAGTCAGACAATTAGAGAAATTTTAAACAAACCAATGAGATAATGTAGACCACATGAGTTAAAACCTGAAGTGAGCACAACAAAAATGCTTAAGATCCTCCTTTACACTGGAGGACTAAACTAAGCATGCTTGGTCAAAAATAAACCAAAAGTATCTGTCATCTGTGAGAAATCTAAAATTTAAATATTGGAAGCTTCAGTAAAATATTAACGTTTTGGAAAGAGTAAGTTGAGAGATGCTCTCAGGTCTGAACCGTAGACTGGATAAAAAATGGACATAGTCTCAGTCTCTGTTGAAGTTCTTGAGTCCAGGACATGGACTGGAGTTAACTGGACTTGGATTTGGACCTGGACTCGGACCTGGACTCGTACTTCGACTCGGACTCGGACTCCAGCATTGACTGAAATAGGACTCTAATTTATTTATTGATGAGAACTAGTTGTTGTTGTTGTTTGTGTAACATTGTAATAATTTATTCAGCTGAGAGTAATGCCTTGCCCGTGTGTTCAACTTCACACGCGTTCCCGTGCTGTCTTGTTCAGCAGTAGTTCCTGCCGGGATGTTTAAAGAGGTGTCACGAATCATGAGTTTTGCTTGCAAAGATTTTTCACCAAATGCAAGCAAGAACAGTGTAACATGTGAGATACGTACATAAAAGAACCATTGAGGAAGACAAACTCAAACTTTAACTGACTTCTGTCCATGATACACCCAGGAAAGTAAGTGAATTGGACTGTTGGTTATGTTACTGTTAACAAGCTAACAGTGATGTTAGCAATTAAAGTGACTCAACCACTGGGTCCAAGATGTCTGGTTAGTTACAACTCTCATTAATAGCGTGTAGGCTTCTGGTTTTCTTGAGTTTATTGGACACCTGCAGAGATCTCACTGCAGCAGAACCGATAAGTCTGTCTCCCCATTACATAAAGAGTACTTATACTCGGCACACAGCACTGTTACTTCACTGATCATATTAATCTAGAAATTAAATGTGTTTTCTTCACATCCATGTCTCACATAGTCAGTCCAGATTCATACAGTGAATAGTTTAGAGTCCAACAGCGGCCCTTCTTATGATTAATAGTCATATTAGTGATGTTGGATTCCTCTTTAGTGACTGAGACTGGACTCATACTTAAGGTTTCATGACTGGACTACCGCACTGGTCTAAGTGATCTCCCTCATTGGTTTCTGAATGTGTGTTATGAAGCCCAAAGAGGGCAGTCGCCATATTGGAAATGCTCACTCCAACTTCTTCCCATTTGGCTTATTAATAGACAAGCAAACAGGTGGAGTTTAAGCAGGCCTTAAGTCAGGCAAACAACTACAACTTGCCTATCTGTTAATCAACTCTTGGCCTTGACATGATCGGAAAGAATTATAAAAATGCTACCCCCTGTACAGTTTACATTAACAATTGATTGAGGTTAAGAGACCAAAACCTTTTTGTACCAAGCTATAAACATGTAATACTACTGTCAAAATGGGCATTTTGATATGGGTGCTAATGAGGTATCCTATCTTTTTGGCGCTAGCGTCAAGTGGACACTCAAGGAACTTCTGTATTTTTGCCCTTTTGCATTGTCTCCAAGGATTCTGCATAATCTGTCCTGCAAGAACAAAACTACAGGTAGCGACTGAGTAGCTTAGCTTAGCTTAACTTAGCATTCTTACTGCAAACAGGAAAACAGCTTGGCTCAAAATATTTCAAAATCTACCATGATGTAACAAAGTAACAAGAACGTCATATCGTGATGTAGACGGGCTGATAGACAACTTTAAATCTCTATACAGAGCCTAGCTAGCGCCACCCCAACAGGAGCATTTATCTAACACCTGTATTAACCCTCCTGTTATGTTCGTTTCTCAGGAACAGCAATAATGTTCCTGGGTCAATTTAACGTGGGGCTTATTTAATTATCCAAAAGAGTCAGAACCCAAAAAAAATCCCAATACACATTTGTTTAATCTCATTATTAACTCCATTACTAACCATTTAAATCAATATTTAGTGAATTGGTGTTCTTTAATTCTAACAGATCATCATTTAATAAGGATGTCTCACTTGTTTTTAATGAAAATTCATGTTAAAAGGTTGTGTGTGTGCGTGTGTGTATGAGTGGGTTGAAATATGTCACACAGTTGCAAAGAAACGATTAGTGTTTGACACTTCTGACCCCTTTTAGCCTCCACTTTGACTGCCGGGTCAAATTGACCCACAAACAGTATATCTATAAACATTGAAGGGGGGACGGGGGTGCAAATATGTGAAATCAACCATTTTCATTTAAATGTTGGTTTCAACTATTAAGCCAAGCAGAAGAAGTTTCATACTGAAAAATTCCTTTAGCAATTTTGGGGTTTTTTTTTAACTTTAAAAAGGGTCAATTTGACCCACAACATAACAGAAGGGTTAACATCTGATTGCCTGCAAACTGACCCATCTGAACTCTTTTTAGTGATGATGCTCTGTGCTGAACTTAAACTACACAACTACTTTGGGATAACAGAGGTGGTCAAAATAACAAAAATATTACAAAGTTGTGACAAAGCTGATTCTCCTCATTATATGGATCATCCATCTGTGTCCAGTTCTTTCATTACCATCATTCACAGCAACAAGAGCAGCTCATATCCTGACTCTGAGTCTCTGATCACCTAAGCCAACAGAACCAGAGGTCCAGGACTTAGCTGAGTACCCCTCTTCCTTCTCTTTCCAAACCCCTGGCACGACCACAATCTGGCTCCCTACTGACTACCATGGAAATTATGGAAGGACGTCTGTGTGAGCATGTGTGTGCATGTAAGTGAGTGTGTGTATGTGTGCGTTGCCAGCAGCTTGATGGCTGCCAGCTGCTGAAGGCTGAGAGGTTGAATCCGCTCGGAGAAACACGGAGGGCCTCAAACCACAGACACAACCCAACGCAGCTGGAACTGCTAGACAGGCACAGGCCTCCAGTCCTGACACACAGCACGCATATTAACACCTCAGTCTCCCGAAAACATGCCTCACATGCAAATGGAATAGTAGAATCTGAAAAAAATTATTGATTTTTGTGTGTTGAAGGGGAGATTACATGCTGTACTACTCTTCTGCTTTCTGTTCTACACTTAGGTAATTATGTCACTCAAGTTTTCTGTGTTACCATAAGAGACCAACTATTTCAGTGATGGAGGTGAACAGAATGTTCCTGGCACACGTGTGTACGCTTACAGTACGTGGGTGTGTGTGCTTTTGCATGAATTTTGTGTGTGTGAGGCAAAGAAGGAGAGGAGAGTTTTGGTGTGTTTGTGAAAATATTGATGTGGATGTTTTATATTTGTATGAATGATAGTAGCTGGATAGTAGCTGGTCTCAGGGCTCTAATAGATGTGATGCATTGTTGCAGACAGAAGGTAGATACAGAAATAGACTCTGAAAAATGAAATTATTGGAAAATAAAATAGCAACCCCAGGAAACAGCCACTCAACCAGGAAATGCAGTAAACATCTCTGCAATAAAGCATTCAAAGAGGAGAACATTCCAGCGCCAAATGAAGGCTGCGCTGTCCCTCCAATGGCTGTCCCCTGGCTAACATTGCTAACATTACTGCCAGGAACAGGTCACACCAGGAAGTGTTGTTCCCCCTCCCCATTAGCTCTTTTCACACATGAACTCCTGACATTTTCTAGATAATTTCAGGACATTTGGGCCCTGGTATTTTCAAAAACTTGCATTTCATGAATGCACCTCACAGTTAGAAGTAGGGATGCACCGATACGATCCTGGTATTGGATATCGGCTCGATCAGACTCAAAAAGCTAGATCGGATATCGATGACAAGGGGCCGATATATTGTGCCGATCCATATGGCAGATCTATTCATCTCATTTATATGCTTTTCTGTGTTTACAATAGCCATGTGTGTCTCCTACGGCATCAGCGTCTTTATAATGTGCTGCTGATTAATATTGTCATAATATCAGACGCGGAGAAGTGAAACAGTAAGGGCAAAGCTGGGTAGAGAAATAATATATTCAATGATCCTTATCCCATTTACATATTTTTTATTTTCTCATTTGAAGCAGTTTTTTTTAATACAGAATATTTAATTCCTCTTATCCACTGCTGAGGTTTACAGTTGAATTGTAATATCTGTTCGTTATGAAGATTAACGCACCAAACTGCTGGTACACATTTATAATCTCTTGAATAATGATACTGTCAGTTTAAAAATGTTCATTTTATTTTGGTTAACAAAGTCAGAAAAGCCTGAAGTTGCCAAAACATGACTCTATCCTCACATTAAGGAATAGAGATTGTTAAATCAGTTCCTGGGATCGGATCGGCTAGTATTGGTATTGGCAGATACCAAAGCCCAGGTATCGATATTGGGACCTAAAAAGTGGGATCAGTGCATCCCTAGTTAGAAGCTGTCAGGATCGGATTCCGACTCATAACTGGATTTATTCGTTTTGGTTTTGGTAAAGGGGGTGGCTGGGTGGTGTGTAACAAGGAACAAGAGGAAGCGTCTTCTGTAATGAGGACTTGCATGTTAATATACATGTATAAGGATCTTCCTACAACACAAATACAGTAGTAGAACATTTGCAGTAAATGTTCCTGTCTGTTACCTATTGCGCTCATCCTCTCAGCTCATCCTGACTTGGCACAGACATTTTAAGTTTGAATAAAATCCAGGTAAAGTTGAGGGTACAGCTCCTTCTACTGCTGTTCATGTTGAGCAGTTTGGGTTCACACGTGCAAACCCACCTTAAAATGTCAAGGATTTCTCAGAAGTGCAGTGCATGTGTGAAAGAGGGTTCTGTATTAACTGAAGATTGATCCACAGCAAAATAGGGACTTGTATATGCAATGCAATGCAGCTGGGTTTGTCCTTTCTGTAGGATGGGCAGGTTAGTTGGTGCAATCCCATATCTGGTATGACATCGCATCGCTTTTGGTAACTGAACACAACACACCCGAGAAACCCACCTTTCAGACAGTGATCCTTTACATTGGAGGACATTCCTGTGCTTGCCCCTGCGTTACATGAAGTGGAATGTGCAGGTTAGGCAGACCCCTGAAGGACAGGCCTGTGGGCTCATTCACTCTGCAGCTCTTCCTTTCTCGGCCCTCCTCTCCCCCTGCACGCTCTGACCTGAGCCAACACCACCATCCTGAGCTGTCACCAGGTGTGCAGCTGGCCTCTGCAGAATGAATAGACACTCTCACATCGCCCCAGGAAGTGTGCTCAAGTGTGTGTGTGTCTGTGTGTTTGTGTGTCTGTGTGTTTGGGAGAGAGACATAGAAGCAGAAAGGGGGGAAAGGAGGGAAGAGCATCCTGAATGTAAGTATCTGCAGTGAGTAGAATGTGTGAAAAACAAATGGATGTAACTGTTCATTTCTGTCATCAGAGTGTTCACGTTTTAAAAACTGATCTCATGGCCTTTGATTGGCGACCGGAGTTCAGGGAGGAAGTGCAGCTAATCCCTCAGGTTGAGTCTGGCCATTGTGTCTCCTCAAGAAACAAACCAGGCCACAGTTGCTGCTGCTGCTGCCATGATTTATTTACCGAGAGGGAACATTTTGAATCCCTCTGACTGGAACTGTACAATAAATCCAAACATGTTCAGCTATTAATTGATTATATATTTCAGGAGCAAGACAAGGGGTCTGTTTCCACTGATGGATGGTGGTATTTGGTAATCCTCAGTCTAGCTACAAAGGGCAGACTATTGCAATTGTTTATCTCGATCGAATCATTCATGCAGCATAGAATTTCTTCTTTAACATTGCAACATCTTCATTTTACCACAGGACTGCTGCTCATTATTTTTTAAAATACTAGTAGAAGAAGTTTAAAGCTCCTTTACTTTGATAAAGTGAGAGCACATCAACAATAACATATTCTCATGGTGGCAAAATCTCACGAAAGTAAGATAATGTTTAACAAAGAAACTGTACTTCAAGAAACAGAAACCTTTTTTCTAATGCAGCAAATTTATACCATGAATTAAATCATGAATCAAGATCAGGCTTTTAGAGAATATTGTTTACTGTTAGGCAGTGTAATCTGCAGCATTGCAATATATTTCATACACGAAATGTATATTTTGTATAAAATACTAACAAACAAATACATTTGTAGCTCCAAATTGAATACAAGGGAGTTAAACCTCCAGTGTTTCCCTCTGTCGGGGGCTGCATGTCTGTCTAGCTCGATGGCGTGGTTGAAGGAAATATGTTTTCGTAACCTCTGCCTGGTGAGCCCCCCCTCCGTCTCTCCAGCCTGCTACCTCACTGGCTCGCCATGAGCCTGTCTGTCCCTGCAGCCAACAAGGCTTCTGCTGTTCCCTGCTCAATGCTAAGTTTTACTCTGTAAATATGTTAGAGGGGGGAAAAATCTGTCTGTACATTTGTCTGTCAGTCAGAGTATATCCCCCCTTAATGGGGCAAGGGTCTTAGAGTTTGGGTTAAGGGCTGTTTTTCGATAAGTCACATTCAATTAGTTGGATACTGAAAGTGAGTGTATAGCTCTAATTATGCACTGAACCAGTGAGATGGTATGGACTTCACTGTACCCAGTATATACAAATATGAAGGATATGTAACCAATGCTGGAATGTTAGTTATGATGCTCGGATGAATATTCTGGAGTTTGGTCAACGCATTTTTAATCCACTCTGCAAACAAACACTGCTTATGGTCAACCAAAGGAAATGAGTTATTTCTATAAGTCAAAAATAGCAAAACATGGGGAAAGAGTTGGTATATTAAAAGCAGTGAGCTGGATTTGTGGAAGTTTTTAAAGCACTTTGCTTTAGGAATTGAGTGGGTTTTTTTTTGTAAGCAGCAATTCTAATGGAAAGAGATGTTTCTGTGGAAAATGTGTGAAAGTTTGTAAATTATCCTGTTGTCATTTAGGTCACTGAATAATTAAAAGTATCTTTTTAAACTACCGTGAGCTAAGTGCAAAACATGTATCTTTGTTTATATACCAAACATTAACATTTTCTTGTTAGGTTCTGGGTTAAGATGAGACATTCAGAGAGCCTGAGATCTAGTAACACTTAGAGGAGCTCAGCTTCACGCTGTTTTATTCAGCTTGTAATTGTGAGTCTTTGTAAAGGAGTCAGAGAATTGTGTTGTGAGAAGAAGGCTGCAGCTTTAGCTCAGGTCAAGAGGGATTTGTGTGTATGGAATACATGACAACATGGTGACCCCTTCTAGTACATCTTACTCTACAATATGACCACTGTTGTACGAGCACACACATATACTGTACATACTATCCTAGCAAGGTAAGGTCTTTGATTTGTTGCTTCTATCATCTGCTTTGCTTGGAGACACTTCATGATGTCACAGCTGACATGTCATGGTGCAGGTGACATCTACTGTAGTTAGTCTTGCATTTGCGTTAGAATTTTTACATACAGATGCCTTCAGGCTGGGACACTCATCATACCTGAGTGTTTTGGACCTGATCCAACACTGTATGTGACAGTTATTAAGGTTTTAATGAGGGTTTGACGTTTTTGGCAGATTGCCAAAATGACTCAAATTTTGACCCTCTGTCACGCTCACACTCATTGACATATAGATTTACTTTTGATAACTTTGAATGTTCAATGTGTTTCTACAGAATGTGCGTGGTTTGGACTTGATCAGAGAAAAGGCCAAGGCAAGTTCTTTTAAATACTTACCCTTGCGAATTCGGGTGTCAGAATTTCAAAAAACATGGCATACTTCCTGTTGGGATTTCACCACGACGTTTGGAGCCTTTTTTGTAGGTCTTGGCCTGATAGATATGGGGGAAAAAACGTCATGCACGTAGGTTGAACCGTGTTGAGGGTCTGACCTTTTGAAATGTGCAAAATTGAAGGGGGCGCTATTGAGCCATTTTTAGGATTATTTGTGCAGGACCAAAATAATATACATTTTTTCACCAGGCCTGATGAATGTGTCAAGTTTGACGAGTTTTGGGGCATGTTGAAGACTCCAAAAGGGCAATTCACTTTGGGTGTAGAAAGAAAGAAAGAATCTAAATCCAAGAGGGCCTTTGCCAACCTTGTCGGTGCTCGGGCCCAAATTAATAAGTTGAAGGGAACACTCTTTAAGATACATATAAAATGTTTATACAAAGGAGACCAGACACTTAACGTTTGTGGTAACATCTCACAGCGGAGATTTCACGGACACAAGATCTTACAGAGGCTTGCATGATCAAACGTGACTTAAAAAGACAAACAAACATGGAGGACAGTCGACGTCGTCAGCTTGCTGTCCTGGTGTGTGATCTGTTTTGCAGCTGAAAACCTAAATAGAGAAAAAGAATATGAGTGAAGTCCTGGCTGGTTTAGGTGCAGCAGAGTTCTGTTTATGTTTACTGCCATTTTAGTAAGCTGTAAAAGTATGCAACATCTGATTGGTGATGCTTTGCAGTCTGCTCCTCTCATTGGTTATTACAGGGATTCCATCAGGGGCAGTCGGACCTGGAATTGAAGGTTCGAAGCAGCAAAAAAGTTGTGTTTACATCACACACTTTAGGTTTATGTGGTCATATAGTTGGTTGCGACATGCCTTGAATCAGGCCATTCTCCCTGATCATTGGGGGTTGGCAAATCAGGCCCTAAATCGAGCCTAAGGTCATCTAGTGTGTTGCTAGCCTTAAGTAGACCTCAGGAAGGAAGGAGGCAACTCCCCTTTTGGCAATTTTATTAAAACTACGGGGGTGCTGGTTTGGTCTTTTGGTTAAGTTGCACACCCCATGTTCAGAGGTTATAGTCCACAATGCGGCGGCCCTAATTCAAATCCAACCTGTGTCCCTTTACCCCATGTCATTACCCACTCTGCCAGTTTCCTGCTCTATCTTCTGTACTCTTCTCTAAATTTAAATTCTCCAAAACTTTCAGTAATATTAAGGGATAAGACACGTCATTTTTATTTTAATTTATTCAGTTTGGGTTTTTACAAATGTCCAGATTTTGTTTGGTTTTGAGTCATGGTCCACTGTTTTGTGTGTGTGTGTGTGTGTGTGTGTGTGTGTGTGTGTGTGTGTGTGTGTGTGTGTGTGTGTGTGTGTGTGTGCGTGTGTGCGTGTGTGCGTGTGTGTGCGTGTGTGCGTGTGTGCGTGCGTGCGTGCGTGCGTGCGTACGTGTGTGTGTCTGTGTTTGTTGTGATACCTGTACTGTGTATGTGTGATAGTGGGGATGTTGGTTCCTAGCACCTCCTTCTGCGTAGGATAGAAAGGCTCGCCCGCTAATTGCTTTACTGATCACGGTCCAACCCTGATCCACGTAAGCGGGTCCACGTCACGTCCTCACATGCAGAACAAGAAGTGAGAAAAGACTTGCCATGACAACATGTGAGCCTAGTTGATAAGACACATGGCACTGTTTCAGAAAACTTCAAACAAGTACCCTGCTCCTGCAGATAACACATAGCCACATACTCTGTCCAAAGAGAGGGTGAAAATTATAAACCAGGACTCAGAACAGTGTAACTGAGGTTTGAAACAGGCGCACTGAGCCTTTATTTGAATGGTTGAGTGCCTTAGGCTGCCTCATGCTCCTCTCTCCACACACACTCTCAATAATGTTTTCCATTAGCTGCAGTTCCATTCATACTCCCACTGATCCCTGCGTTGTCTCCTCAGGGAATGGACAGCTTAAATGAAATCTCGATACTACTGTAGCAGACACCTGACCTCTTCTATTCCCTTTTTTTCTCTGATCTTTCTTCTCTGTGTGGAAAAAAGTGTCAGATCTTAAGACTCAAGGCAGTTGCCCTTGCATCCTGGATTTCAATGATGACTCCATGACCACACAGTACAGATTTGAAACATTTTAAGGAGACCGTCTGTAATTTTTCACCCTTCTTTAAAACTCTCTTTTGTCTCCTTTTGGGGAATGTTTAACATTTTTAATCAACTATATTCCCTCTGTGAATAACCAGCCCTTCACCTTCTGTCTTGCTCTCATTGTCAGACAGACTTCATCGATAAAGTTTAAGAATTGTGTGAGGTTTGGCAGGTGATTCATCATGGCTTTTGGAGAGAGCGTTTCCATTATAAGGACGAGGAATGGCATGTGGTGGTTTTGGCAAAGCAGCACAAACTGGAGAGGCAGAAGGACTTTTGACGTCATCGGGAAACGTGACCCACTTCTCAAGAGGCGAGGAGCCTTGGGCTGGTTGAGCAGATGTTGCACAGATGAGCCTGCACACACACACAACCCCCCCCCCCCCCCCCCCCCCCCCCCCCCCCCCACACACACACACACACACACACACATGCATGTGCCCCCACCCGGAATGCACACTTTCTCCTCTGCCTTTATTTTCCATCAAACTAGCAAAAGAAGGCAGTTGACAGTGCAGGAACTTTAGCTGGATCTTGATGGAGTTCGTGTTTGTGGACAGGTGTGAACTGATGGGAGGAAAGGAGGCTGCTTGTTTGTTGCTCAGGTCATACCTTAAGGCTTTTCCGTACATCGTTCTCAGGCGGGTAGAAAGCATCTTATGCAGATTGTCTTTCGGTAGCGGTGCTCCTGTTATGTAAGGTCAATGGAGGGAAGAGCAACTATCAGTTCTCCACTGTGTCCATTCTGCACATCAGCCAGGGGCAATCTCCTCTTCCTCCTCCTCTCTGTCATCACTCTGGCTCTCTCAGATGTTACGTAAAGCCTTTTTTTTGTTGGGTCTGTCAGTTAGTTAGACATGTTACAGCTCAATAGGCTCTCATCTCTCTATTCCACCTCTGTTATTTGCACCTTTTATTGAAACTGTAAAGGTGCCTGTCCCAGTGCTTGTCCCAAGAGATAGGGGAAAAGATTGTACAGCTCCAGGCAGACATACATTCTCACTGAAATCTCACAAATGCAAAAAACAAATCTTTTAGGTCTCTCTCTCTCTTAAAATGAATCATCTATAATCCATATTTTATAACTGACGAGGGGACCATGTTTATGTGATAGATTCAACTTGTAAGCACAAGCTCAAGTTTTAGCATCCTTTGCCCTATTGTGATAGTTTTACAGACCACTACTTTACCACCTCGTTTTGTGTTTGATGACTGTTTTCAGCATGAAGTATGTTGATGTTTAAATGCAAGAATGGAATGAAAGTTAAGCGTGGACATCTAGGAACTGAGTTTTATCTGCAGTCATTTGAAGATAGTTGTTTATAAAGAGAAAAAATGCTAAACTTTGGTCCAGCATTGGGTACCAGAAGTGTGCCCGCCAATGATTGCTTCCTCTTTGTTCTCCACTCCCCTCACTGTTTTCATGCATGCTAACAAAGTCCGCTCAGACATGACTTGTCAATACTCTACAACAACAAACATAAACTGCAAAGCATCAGGAACCTACAATGATGTCATGGCTTATAGAACCTACATTCATATTCAGATAGTTTATAGAAACCTTAAAATGATTTGTCAGCATGTTTGGAGCTTGTCTCTGCTGCCTCAAGTGGCTGAAAACAAAGCTGCTGCCAGTTTTGTTGAAAGTTCAGTTTGTTCTGCTTGCCTATCAGGTTTCTTTTTCAGTTGGAAGTTTTCATGTGTCATTATGTGAATCTGAACTCCCTGTGGGAGATGATAATGTTCCATCTAAACTGATTTCACCCCCTAAACCTGATACACACATCATGATTTGTGGTGCAACCGATCCTCGACATATCTTGTTGTAATTAGGGGGAAAACTCATGCACATTCAGAGTTTAGTAGATGAAATCAAATCATGAAGGCTGTGTTTTTACAATGCTTGCCGCATTCCTTCGTTGGGAATTAGTGGGTAGAACTGTCCAGACTGCAATCTGAGCTTTCATGTGATGCGTATAGGAACATCACTGGTTTGAATTTCTCTTAGCAGAAACAACTAATTTTAAGGTCATTTTCCCTGGAATGTTTCTTTACAGTAATTAGGATCACTTTGATAGATATGTTAGGAATTCAGCTACGTTGCATCCGTCCATAACTGGATCAGAAAATGTACCAGTCTTAGAAAAACTTTATTGCTATACTTCCTGCCAAACCCCAGCTGACAGGGACTTCTGAAAAAGTCAGCTCAGCATAGCAGATCTATGGAACAGAAAACATCAACTGCTATTGATGTAAATCATAAAATTGAATGTGCGTTATTTATATGTCGATATTGTTACGATTTCCACCCTGCTCCTCTTTCAAAGGTGTGTCTTCTTCATTTGTCATGTTTTTCCCCCAAGGACGAGTCAGAGGATATATCACCTCAGGCAGATGTTTAGTCTTGCCTTTTTTTTCCTTGTGTTTAGAATTCAGAAAGTCCAGAAAACAAAATGGATGCTCCTCCAGTGCGTTGCTACCGTCCTTGTCAATGATCTATTTATTATTTCTGGAATGTCTCTGCTAATGACGATTGGTCGCCTTCAAGAAGCAGATCCATTTACTGTCACTGAGGTCTCTACGTTTCCCATCACGTCCAGCTCCTTGATTGTACACTTTGTTGCTGAGACATCAAGCCAAGACCAGGCACAACAACATTTCATGCTTCTAAAAGTTAATCCTGCACCTTTTCACGTGTGCCGAGGTTGTTGCTCGACAGCAGGAATGCACTTTTAGGTCGACAAACAGACAACTTTCATGCTTGCACACATGCACTCAACAACACACGCACTCACAGCACACGCACACACCTGCATGAACCAGGATGGAGCCTGTGATGTTGCCACAGATGTAATAAGCTCTCATTCATTTCCATGTTGGCAGAATGTTAAGATTGATTCAGGGGGCCGGCAGATGAAAAGGTCAGCAGGCTTGTTTTGAGTGAGTGTAAGATTTCCATCATCACGCCGCACGCTCAGCCAGGCCCTATCCAAACTACACAAACAGCGTCTCTGAGGCCCTTGACAGCCTCGATTCTGCCATTAAGTCAATAATCTGCCCTCTCTATCCTCCTCTTCCTCCTCCTCCCATCAAGTCTGACCTGCTGTTAGTTTGCGTACTTCCCTTTTTACTTACCCTCAACAACGCTTGTCCAAACAGCAGCATAACTTTCCCCTCATGTGTTTCCCTCTCTCCCACTGTGCCATTTTCCACACTTCTTCCACTTTTTCTCCTCTCACCTACCCTCCCCTCTTCTCACCCAGCACCTTGCATTGTTTCCAGACAGTGGTGAAACACATTGAGGGAAATGTGTGGAACGTGTGTTTGCATGGAGGAAGAAAGGGACATACACATTCACACACACACACACACACACACACACACACACACACACACACACACACACACACACACACACACACACACACACAGACACACACACACAGGAGGGATTGTTCTAGGAAAGTGGCATCTGTGCAGCCCATTAGACAGGGGATTCAGTGGACCTGTGCGGGCTTTTTACATATGGTGGTCAGCTGCTGGAAAGGAACTGGAACTAGGGGTCACATTTGAGAGAAAGCATTAGGGGAGATGATGCATGGTGGACACACACACACTCACTCTTTAAAGTCCTGTAGTGCCCTTCACCGCTAACCTGGTAGTGTTGCTCTGGCCAAGTCGTTAGTATCTACGACGGTGCCACTGGCTGCAGCTTTGTGCAGACAGCGACACTGTTCGTTGCAAAATAAACCCTCACTCTCACACATTTGGAGCCACAACAAAATCTAACAGTCATATCCTCCTGGGTTGCTTTTTGGATCATAAACCGTGAGAAGTTTGACATTTGGTCTAAGGAAGTCTGGGATCGTGAGTAAAGAGGGACAGAAGAAATTGAGCTCTTATCAGTTGCAACACAGTCACCATTGCGGGAAAAGCTACTGTAATGATGGCTGAAACTGCTCTCAGGATTGCAGGTCTACATGTTTGACGTTGCTAAGAAGAGCGGGTAATGAATAAAAGGGAGGGAGTGGGGATAAGGATATTTTGCAAAGCTTTCAGAGAAGTAAAGTCTGCTCTTCAGACTGTGCAGCTGTGATTCATTATTATATTTATGTTGCTGCGTCTGAGTTGACTGGACCATGTATTGACCCAGGCCAGGCCAGACCGGGATACTTCCTGCAGGGCTGACTGTTTTTCACTGTTTTAAATCCAGAGTGCGCTGAGACATTCCTACTAAGTGTGCTGGAGATTAACAGGCGTGTGTTACATTATTTCTGTGGCTTCAATTTTTTTTACCAAAAGTCTAGACTGTAAGATGATCCACATTTATCAGAATACATTTTGAATATCAAGATAAGATGCCACAGAAAAACTTAAGGGCCTTTTTATCATGCTATATTGTAGCATTGGATATCTTCTGTTTCTTTTGAAAGACCTAGTTCATATGTTTCGGAAAGGAAACACATGTAATGCTTGAACGTCAGTGTCGGTGGCTAATTGCCCTGTTGATGTTTCAATGACCAATCAGCTAATAATGTGCCATCAACGATGTCAGTAGCAGATGTATATCTACTGTGACGTATCAATTCTATGTTGGCAAGCTAGTATTCTGCACTGCTGATTCAGAGGTTTTTTTTTATGAAACAGAGGGAGTCACCTGATGCACAAATTGATTTATTTTCAAGGTCAAATATGAAAGAAAAAGCTATCAGTGTGTAAGTGTGAACGAGAAAGATCAGAGACATTCAGTTTGAAATACATGCACCTGTGTCCTTTCAAGAGAAAGGAGAACCAGAAACAATTTCAATACATCTAATCTCATGGCTCATGTTTTAAACAGACACAAAAAAATAACAAAAAATAATTAACCCAACCCAGTATCTATCTTGAGTATCTTTACTTTAATTGAGTATTATATTTTAGGGGTACTTATTACTCCACTACATTCAGAGGACAATTATTATACTTTTTACTCCACTAAATTTCTATCAGTGCTCTAGTTACTCACTGCTTTTGCTTTGAAGTCAGCTCATGAATTTCGTTCTTTTTTCTGAAATCTGATCCCTAAGACAGTAAAATGTGTTTGTGTAGTTCTGTTTGTCTCAGTGGTTTAGTTGTACTTGTATATCGTGCGTCTCCACGGTTGAACGTGGAGCAAACTCAGAGCAAATTTCACTCAGATCAGGCAGTTCATTTAGAGGTGGTAAAGATGGATATAATTCTCCACCTGAGCATCCATGGTCATATCTTCAGCCCGTGTTAGAGGTTTTTGAAATGATGAATGATACGTATCATTTGAAATGTTCTCCTTGTTTCCCACTCTGCCCAAACATACAAAAATTCACTGTCCAACCTGAGAAAGCGTGTTGAGCTACGTAACATTTGTTTTATTCCAGATGAACATTTCAAACTAAGTTGTCTGTGCTTGGAGTAACTTAGTTTCTGTTTTTATTCCATGGAATTGTTTTTAGAGATTTCAAGTAATGGTTTCTAAATAAACATAATGTAACAGAATGTACACCTATGTATTCTTGACTGCACTTGTGTATTCTGAAAATACAGAGTTTTGAGATTTTTTAAGAAGTACTTTGCATACTCAAGTATTTTTAAAAGCAAGTACTTCAGTACTTTAACTCAAGTAATAATCTGACAGAGCAACTTTCACTTGTATTGGAGTAATATTTGACACGGAGGATCTATACTTTGACTTAAGTAATAAAGCTGTGTATTTTGTCTAACACTGGCTACCCTAGTGTAGCTATCAGTGCGTGTTCGTAAAGCATCGCCTGAATTGAGTTAACTCAACACAATATTTATACAAGTTTATTTACAATTTCTAAATCTAAATTCTGCCAAGTTGGGCTACGCTACAGGATGCATTCTGTCATCCGCTCTTGTTTACGTTCAGATAGTTGTCGTCATTAATCGGACTCCAACTAGTGGCAGGTGGCTGCGCTACAGCTCAGACACAACAAATGACCTGCATTTCAGGCCTACAATTAGAAAAATATTTAACTGACCAGTGTTTTGGTGTTGACTAGCGATGGTGATGATGTGTTGTTGACTAAATGTGCACATCCATTGTGTATATTATTTATTTTCAAGTGAATCCAATGTTTTACTGCACAGTAATGCTAGGCGATACCACACTTTTATGATTCAATACGGTACCGAATACTTTTTTGGCAATTTATTCGATACCCAAAACCGATGCCGATACTTTCAGTGATTTCAAAATAATAATAAAATGCAACGCTTGAAAGACAACTCCCATGCCAAATATTGTTCATTTAACATTTAACAACTTGAATATGCAAATCCTTTTGGGGCCTTTTTTTAAACAATGAAATACATTTAGAAAAACACATAAATAATGAACATCCTTTACTTAAATTTTCTGAGTGGAAAGCTTAAAACTGCCTCTTCGGTACAAAACTTTGGAGTAAGTTACCCTAAAAGAATCAGAAGTGAAACGTGCGCTTTTATTTCACATTTATTAATTAGTATCGATGTTTCATTAGAGTAATCGATTCTCAAATGAGTAGTGTGTGAGAATCGATATATCGATACCACAGAATCGATACACCCACCACTACTGCACAGGCAACATGTGAAAATGGTGAAACCTGTTGTCTCTGGTTCTGATTTCTTGGTTTTGACTCTTATTGTTTAAAGATGCACTGACTAAAAGGATTAGAGACTTAATATAATAACTTCACATGTAGTTTTCAAAGTAAATTAACTTTACTGACATAGAATCAGAGTTAATGTAGGTATTAAATTTAATGTGCTACAATTCCAACTGCAGAGGGAATCAAAATGATTATACATAATGTGATTATAGTTCACAGAAGTAAATTAATAATAAATTACTGTTGGGAAGTAACTAAATCACCCTGTTTGAAGAGCCTCCCATGTTTTGAAAAGTTTGTTTTAGTCAGGTGATGCTATTGGAGTGAAGTTTTAGAGAAAGCTGCTCCTTCTGGGTGGTATGTTGTCGGTCACGGGGTTGTTACGATGGGTTCGGCCCTCTGAGAGGATGGAATATGTCGTGTGTCAGAGCACCTGGTGGGAGCCCCAGGCAGCGGATGTGGCCATGCATGCTGTGTGGATATGAGACTCATTAAGTTCACTGGTCTGCCAGGTGGACTGCAGCTTGTTACGGCACATACATACACAAACATGTTTTTTTCACACACAATCACACTGTGATGGATGAACATGCACATGTATGCCTTTTCTAAAGGTGAACAAACGAGACACGTTCACACACTTTGCAGGGACAGGCAGAAGAAGGGGGGCTGTTGGGTTTGTAAGCTTCTAATCTGATCAACTCAGATTTGGTTTCATTGTAACCACATTAGTGATGGTGCAGAGTGTAGTATATCAGGTTTTTGTTAAAGCTTAGTCACATTTGTGGCAGACAAGTGACATGGAGCGCTTGTCCCAAATGCAATAAGAGAGGGTGCGTCATGCACATTAAGGACAGAAAATGAAACTACTGCAGAGGAGGATAGATTGTCGCTGGATGAGGCTCCCTCTTGCAGCTTCATGTAGGATCAAAAAGAGATACAAAGATACCTTTGACTGAAGCCGCACTTATTTCAAAGAAACCTACCAGTCTACAGTTCTTGATAAATGTGTTTATGAGATGAGACTACGATCTGGGATCGTAAAAATAATCTTGGCAAGTACTGGCTGACAATTATAGCTCTTTATCTTCTATTTCATCGTTTTATAACACGTTCTTTATAAATACTGCATTCGAAGCATGAGTGAAGAATGGGGTGAAAATCACAAGCGTTCTACTGTGTACTGTAATGTGTTGAACAATTAACAGTTTATTTGCAAAGTTTTTATAAATGAGAAGTATTTGAAACTGTGCTCATGCAGAGCACACTCATTTACAACTAAATATGCCGAACAGTCCTTCTTTTCTTGGGTTTTAAAAACTGATTAAACCCTACATGCTTCTTCAAGAGAAATTGGGTATCTTTTGGTGAAACTATGGAATAAGTTAGCCTGAAGCCCACCTTTAGATGCACCTTGCCCTAAAAATGTGATGGCAGAATGCTCAGTGTATTTTCTACACATAGACAATAACTGAACAAGCTGTCAAGTAAACCTTTGCCCACCCAGATACATTTGCTGAGCATATTTAATTATTTGTGGGGAGGCCATATAGTGCATGCCACCTTCTGTTATTGCATGACTGTATGGACAATGTGCCTTCATTTCTGCTCACTGTGAGATGTGAAGCCAAAAGGCCACCTCAGTAGGCGCTGATATATTGCACTGGTGGAGTCAAGGCATGTGCAGAACCCCGCTGGTGGAGCCGCAGGACTGACGTCACACCCTTTCTACTAACCAGGACATATATTTAAAGGGGACTTATGATGAATAACCCACTTTTGGGGTATTTTGTGCACATATACATGGGTATTCAGAGTATCCACTGACCCATAAAATACGGAACAAGCTAATCCAGTCCTTTGTTCATGGTCAGCTCAGGATTGATCTTGGCCTCGTGACCACTTCTTTAAGGTCTCAGTCTTGTCTCGAAATGAAAGCATTTTTATTGGTTTTGTCTCAGAATTGTGGGACACCGGATTTAATATCAAGACCAGTCAAGATCACTGAATGTCATGCCTCCGGGGAAATCTTTATAGGTATCTTATGCAGAAGCCTCAAATCAGTTTTATCTAATTTCTAGTCAAAAATATCTTATTACACTTATTACAAGCCACATAACCTGAAAAATCCAGTTACACATCTATTTCAAGATGTCATGGAATATTTACCTCCTTGACTCACCTTCTCTGTATAACAAAAAGCTAGTACTTAAACTACAAGTAAAGATTTCATGTTGAAAAGATCTTGTTTTTGTGACCTTACAGATCCACAGTGTGCAGTTTGGATGAAAGCATGGCTAATATGATCACTCACAGCTTAAAACTTACCAGAGGCAGTCTCACTTCTTTGAGTTGTGTGTGACACCCCTTCTCCAGCCTGTCTGGACTCACCTAATGGTCTTTGTGGTGGGAATGCATACGGCCTCAGTAATGGAGTCTGGGTCACATGTTTGTCTCGGCGTACTCTCCTCTGATAGGCCCGTTGTTCTTAATTACCAGAGTGACTGTTTATCCACACTGTTTGCTTGGATCCTTATCAGCCTTAACAGTGTTTTAACTCCCAGAGGAGAATGTGTGGGAGATGGCGAAAGGAAGTGTGCGTGCATTTGTGTGTGTTATGTGTATGTGTGTGTGTGTGTGTATAGTGACGCACAATAGCGTACATGTCAGCGTGCATGTTTGATGTTCTTTGTCAGACATGGGTCAGAGTGTGTGGAATGCAGAACACACAGATTCTGTTGGTGATATTGCTGCTTGTGGCTGTGCTGATGAGGTGATGTTTGTCCTTCTCGTTTTTTGGACGCACACTCAGACTTGTGACACTCGCGTTGAGTTTTTAGCACCGAACAATGACTGTTCAGGTTATTACCTCTGTGTTGAGCACCAAGGTTATTAAACAACCGTTGAATTTGCACATTTTGCATTCCAAACCAGGAGCCCTTGTAAAAGTGTGACGATTTTCCTGAGTCTGGATTGTAAAAATATTCACACACTTTATCACCAGTCTGATTTTTATTTAAGGTGGAGCTGCTGGAATGAGTTTCTACTACCACAGTACATATGCTTTTGTTAATGTGTCTGGTGTATGCTTTTGTGTGTGTGTGTGCATGTATGTGTGTAACATGAGCTTCGGCCATCTCCCTGTGTGTGAGTAATGGTCCCTGTTTTATTGGCCCGCTCCTCAACAGACTCTATGAGTAATCACATAATGCCTGCTCTGACGTCAGAGCTGTTTCCATGGTAACACAGTGCTCCCCACTCTAGGGAGGTGCATTTCATTCTTTTTTTTTTCTTTCTTTCTTTCTTTCCCCCACATTTCGTCCTGTGTGTGCTCAAAGCTCCTTCTCTGGATGGAGACATTACTCCTGGAGCTAAAATCACCTCCCCCCTAATCTGAAGTTTCAAAATGTGCCCAGATGATCAGAGCCGCACACTTTTACCATCCACTTCCTCTTTTTTTTCATTTCATCCTCATATCTCTGTGTCACTCTGAGCTTCTCCCTCTCTATGCTTCGCTGTCCCTATTTTAGTCATCCTCTGTCTCCTCCTGCCTCCCAGCTCTGTCTCTTTCATGATTAGCCCCCATTTTACTCGCTGTCCTCTCCCTCTCCTTTCTTCTCTACTCCAAACTCTGTAATGCCCGACAAACCACCTCTCCTATTTCCACGCCAGATGAATTCATTTTTCTCCCTGCCTTTCATGCGCTGCTGAATTCCACTGAACGACCGACCCCTCTCGTTTCTACAGGCTCTTCCTCTGTACAGTTTCGCCCTTTCCTTTCACTTTCCTCACTCTGATGAAAAGGAAACATACTCCCTCGTGTAACTGTGCCTACATACAGTGAGACTAATACAGCTCCAGGAATCCCTAGAGTGCTAACAGTGTACAGTGAAGCTAGTTCAGGTTCTGGTTTATCACTGAAATGGAAAGGACTATCATGGAAAATGATCATTTGCCTAATTTTATGGTTGCTGGAGTGCAAAGATAATCTCTTAATTTACTTTTATGGAGTTTCACACTAAATCATAAAACACTTGGACTCCAATTGCCAGAGATTATGTTATCCCAAGTACTATAAAAACTTTTTGATCATGATAGCCAAAATGTGTCCATAAAGTCACACTGTTTCCAACCCTGAAGACATCAAATTGTCAAAAACAGGCCTTCCTAAATCTCTAGCTAGCACATACGGGTTTATCTGGTTAGCCAAACACGCACACACAAACACGCACACACACACACACACACACACACACGCACACGCACACGCACACGCACACGCACACACACACACACACACACACACACACACACACACACACACACAATCCATAAGGGGCTGTTTGTTATGTCTGTTGTCATTGCTCAGAAAGGTCTGGGCTGAAAGAATCACACTGCCCATTTCCAGCCCATTTCCTCCCCCTATTGAAAGTGCTGTATGGCTGCTGAGGAAAGAGGTATTGCTGTCTCCCAAACCAGCACTGATGTACGGCCGGCCGCCTCTTTGTCATGTGTACGCTCGGCCCTGTCACTCATCCAGTCAGGAGTGTGATTGGTGGCTGACTGCTTGTCAGCCTAATGTGTTTGGGTCAGGAGCCTGATCACTGTGATAGACTTGGTGTCACTTGCTGATCATCAGGGCTTTCTTCGTACAAGCGTCCATCTTCATTTTCGAATCAATTAGAACCCAGTGGAAAAACAGGCTGCAAACAGGTGCATGTGTGAATGTGAATTTTCTCACTGGATATGTCTAAGAGAGGAAAAAAGGGCCGACAGGAAACAAAAAGGGTGATACATACTTTAGGTGTGTGTTTCCCAGAAAGGCAGCCATACCAGACAGCCATTAAAAAAGTACTGCCCTACAGCTCAGCCTCGAGTCACGATTGTTTTCTGGCTGACTTGGCCTTGACTTTATTTCCGAGGCCCAGGGACACACTGAGCTGTACTCATTGGGGAACGTGACTGGAGTAGTGACCCAAACACTTGGAGCACTATCGAACCATAACCCAATGAACCACAGCTGATGGTGCTATCGCCTGGGGCAAGGCTTTTTCTGCCAGCATAGGTCCCCTGGTTGCCCACAGTTAAGCATGGCACTGCCAGCTCAGCAGAGAGATCGAATACAGACGGGGAAGAGGACAAGGTGACTTTTAAACTCATTTTCAAAGAGTTTGACATAAAAAATATAGTTTTCTGTGTCCTTGCCAAGAGTTAAATATATATCTCCCTACCTCTCTCATATTTGTCTTGTAGGGCCTGTGTCCACTACCATCAGTTTTTACGCTGGCAGCACTTATTTTCTACATGAACCATTGCAGTTCAATGTATTCAACGCTCTTTAGCACAGTGTCAGCTTTTTTATTGTTGCGTGGCTCACAGTACTCCCAAAAAAAACCCTAAACTTTCAGAACACCATGCTCAATGTTACTTCTCACTCAGCGACCAGTCAAAATCCAGACAGGCGCAGTCCTCAATTATCAACTTTGTCAACAACAATAGCCGGAAGAAAGGTTAGGTAATCAGGTAAAAAGGTAATCAGGCTTGAGGGAACAAGGGAACAATTTCCAGGTCTGAGCTGCCGCTAACACCAGGATATGATTATCTTGTATTGTTTTTATGTTATGTTTTTGGTAAAATGTCTTTGAATAAAAGAAAATATTGAGAACACAGAGTAATTTTAAAAAACAGCCATAACACTCAGGGGAGTGCAGAAGTGCTGTCAGACAACTTACATTTCCTAGCAACAATAAGCGCCAGTGAGAAGCACTCTAAAGTTGAGGTCGTGGACACTACCAGTGCAAAAACACACCTTCAATGGACACAGGCCCTTACTATGAAGCTTCAGTAAGGCGACAGTTAGCTTAGCTAAGTGTGACTTGACAGTCTATCTTTTTGTTTAGGCAAGGCAAGGCAAGGCAACTTTATTTGTATAGCGCATTTCATACACAAGGCCAACTCAATGTGCTTTACATTAAAAGATTAAAAGCATCGGTAACATTCAGACAAGCATAAAAGAGCGCAATTAAAATGACAAATATAATGAAACCTAGAAAAGAAAAAGAAAATTAGAAATATATTAAAAATACAATTAAAATTTGCATTTAAAGTGAGTTTAAATAAGCTAAGATATCTTATCTAAATATCACAAGTTAACATGTATATCTCATTTTTTTAAACAATACAGACCCTAGTCATCCTGTCTGTATTCTAGGCTAAGACTACTTGTTACTGCCCATCACTGTTAATCTGCTAGTATGTATCTCAGTATGTTAAAGATATGAATGAAATGTGACACATGGTAAATGGTCTGTTCTTCTGAAACAATCTCCCATCACTCTGACAGGCATCATTTGGCAATTGGCATCCAACCTCTGACAGCTCGTAATTGCTGCTGTGATTATTTCTGTAATGTTGCAATCACTGACAGTGAATGTTTTGGATGTGGATGCAGGATGGGTGAGGTCTGAGTGCAGTTTCTTCCTCCCTTCTTGTCTTCAGGGTTTTTACAGTTTGTGAGTGTCGGCCAGATCTGTGAGCTCTGTTCACCCCCCTCATTATCCTTGCAAGTGTCTGCACCAGATCCATTTGGTTCAGGGTAATGCAGCTGTACTAATCAGGTTATATGGGGAGAACTAATTTGCTCTGGAGTCTGTTTTCCATTAGATTAATGTGCACATACAAATCATAAATATGCAGATTTTTCAAATCAAGGCAAAAATGACCATCTGCTGATTTTTTTTTTCTTTAACTGCAGGGTGGCCATTTTGTGTTTACAAGTCCCACACACTGAAGCCTTATCAACCGTGCAGTTAATGCTGCTTATGGCTTGTTTTTATGATACCTCTCTTCTGGACTGCCTCCCTAATTAATTGAAGTACTTTGCATTATACAGGATTACATTTTCGAGCCAGGATTGTGAAAACAACAATCCCGATGGTCGTCATTTATCCGGAGTTGCAGCAGAGTTATTTGTTTCTGCTTTTACATGCTCTGTGGAAAGTGCAATTACAGCAATTACAGAAGAGAAGTCACACTAGCTTCAGGCTACAGACCCACAAAAACGGGATGTGAACCTGTGCTGAACACAATCTTAAAACCAGGATTCATTTTTCTTTTCACTGTTTGATGAATGATCCTGCCATCATTACTGATTGGCCAATTAAGAGAACAACAAAAGAGGATTTGGACAGTGTAGTGAGTTACTGAGGTTAAACACAGCCTCCAACATGTTTCTCTGCTTCGGTAGCGAGATGGGCCTGCTGTTCTGCCGTGTCCTCTGACCATGGCGTGGGGAGCAGAATGTGAAAGGCAAAGGTTTCAACTAATTGTTTCCTCAGCTGTGCAGCAGAGTGGACTGTTTAGGAAAGGCTCAGAAAAAGAAGCCCTTGTAGAGTTGTTTTGTTGTTTTAAACTTTCTGTGCTCTGAGAGTTTGTCTTCAGCTTTCAAAACAGAACACAAGTACGAAGCTGCCATTTTACTAAAGGAATAACTCGCCATGATGTGGAGCAGGACCCCTGCTCATGGTTCCTTCACAGTCATACATGTTTACAAGCCAAAGACATGACTGTGATGTGTTCCTGATACACTTTCCAAATGTCCATGTTACAGGAGACATGCTGCCTTATTTTCAAATGCACATCTTTTCGAGTTGAATAGGTTAATGTGGATGGTGCAAAGTGTAGGACTGGTATTGGCAGGTACTGGCCCATTGTGTCTACAGTAGACCAGAATAGACAAACCTTACAATGGCTCTGAAGTGAGCCTTTGCTTTTTCAGGTGGTTTCAGGACCATTGGAGGTTCTTCTGTAAACTTGGAAAGTTGAGGCAGCACACTGCAGCTTTAACTTATGCAAAGTGCTTTCAATGAATTATCAACTAACTCGTGCTTTAGGTGCTACCTGCTGAAACGTTATTGTATTCATGTGATACACTTTGTCTTAAATTAAATCCACTGTTTGTGTTGCTAATATGTTCAGAATCAGCATTTTGTGATTTACTTGATAAGTTAATTAATACTTCTCACTTTGGTTGGTTGTATTGGTCTTCAGTGGTGAAGTACACAACTTTATTACTTGAGCCAAAGTATAAATTCTCCTGGTCAATGATACTCCAATACAGCTGAAAGTTTCATAGTACTGGAGTACTTGCTTTGGAAATACTTTGTTTTCAAACTTAATCATTAAAGTACCTTTGCTGACTTGAATTGCCCATATTTAAACATGATTCTTATGGGACATGGAGACCACATGGTATGTACATGAATTAGTTCGCCATCTATGCATCTTTTATTATGTTTGCAGGTTTCCAGTACAAGGTTGGAAGCCTTGTATTACAAGAGAAAGTTAAACTCCTGCTAGCTTTGGCAGCCTGGACAGCCCAATGCCTTTCCCCTCAAAACACAATGATTTATTCTCTGTACTATCGCACATACCTTAAACTGTGGGAACCTCGTCCACACTGTTGTCCTCTGCAATAAAAAAGAAACACCAATTTGACACAAAGCTGCAGAAACAACAAGCAAATGAAACAACAAAGCATGCTGTAGCTTTAAATGTAGTGTTTAATTTGTATCCAATTAGTCCAATTAACTCTGAATTTTTAGACAGCAGTTTTGCACGTGTGGTGATTTCATATTGGAAGTGGAAGAAGAAGATTATTTCAGGCAACAGCTCTTCGTGAGCACACACGTTGCTTATAAAAACAGATGACAAACACGGAGTAGAGCCTATTTATTTTATCAGGAAAAGATAAATATAGCAAACACAGGCCCAGTGAATGATTGCTGCTTTTATTATGTTTGATCTGTACTCCCTCTGTTCCCCATCTGAGACAGTATCAGTGAGAACTGAAACGTATGAATGTGAGGAATGTGTGCTGACGTCACTGGACGTACTGTAGTCTGAGTCACATGGAGAGGTAAACACAAGTAGCTGTTTGGTCTTGCCTTGTGTGTGTGTATGTGCATGTGTGTGTGTGTGTGTGTGTGTGTGTGTGTGTTAGTGGGTTATACCAGTAGCTCTGACAGGGGGATCCAGGGGCAAAGTGTTTTCCCTCCATGTTGTCAAGTGTAAAAAAAGGAAACACAGGCTTGTTTATTTTTTTACTAGGATTCCTTCCATGTTTAAACAGCAGACTAACAAAGTTTTTTAACTATGTTTTTCTAGCTTGTGGTCGGCCTTCATGCTGTTCCTGAGCGCACATGCATACATGGACCCTGTTACACATCTGTATGCACACAAAGCTATGAACACAGCCATGAATAAGCAGTGGGTTATACACACTTGTTTACTGCTCACTTATACATGGATGAACATGGATGAAATCACAGGTGTTTGTAATGCATACATTTTAACCAGTCATGCTTACACCAGTTTGAGATTGTACATACATAGAGTATTTAATCTCATAAAGTTTTAAACCTCTTATGTGATATATTTCATGGTAAAAAATGTAAGTTACTTACTAACTTTTTTGTTTTTATGTAGCACTGACACCAGCAGCAGCTCCAGGGAAATGCGAATAGGGGGGCAAGGAGGAGGCTTGATCAGTAATAGCCGGAAGAATAGACGGGAAAAACAAGAGCACATAAGATATCAAGATTCATGTATTTCAGGCAGCCAAACAAAATGCACATTATTAAATACTTCCCACAGGCACCGTTCAGTGCATCAAAAAGTTTACATCAATAAACTAACATGCACAGTGCTTATCTTCGTCACCACAACATCATCTCTGGATGAACACAATACTGCAACTGAAGCAGTTATAAGTAGAACAGTTCCTCGTTATCGAAACAGGAATACAGAACTATTCTCCAGTCGCCTGTCAGCTGTAGCAGAGGTGTGCAGACGATATTCCCACCTAGTGTTTTTCATTTCCATAAGTCGCTTTGCCTGGTGAGGTTCAGCGGAGGGGTTCTCCTCCATCACGCCTTAGTGTTTAGCCACCAGCTAAATGCTATCTTTGTCCATGAATGTTTTGTGCTTGGGGTTGAGGGCCATTGCACCTCTCAGGATGTGGTTGTTTTCAGAAGCAAAGTGTTTGTCCAAATCACGAACTAATCGGTTGATAAGTGGGAAAAAACAGTGTTCACGGTATAGTCATCCAAACTTTCCAAAAGCTCCCGGGAACTGGCACACTTCCAGGCGGTATCCCACATTTCAGCATTTTTTTCATCATTGAGTGTATCCACAACTGAATAAACAAGATCATTGGTGGTTTCTAGCTCCAAATATGTGGCCTTTTGCCAACCATGCCCCTTGTTATGAAGTCTGTGATCAGACAGGGTTTTTGTGAGGCAGAATACGTCATCCAGCATAATGACATGCAGGACAAACTGCCCGTCAATTACAACAATCAATTATTTTGCTTTGGTTGCCCTATTAGATCACTGGTTGCTCACAGCTTCAAGAGTTGGATCTGTTAATTGCCCACTGTGTTGAATATTGGCCGGCCCTTCTTTTGTTGGATAATCTTTTCAGTTCCACCAAACATTTGGTGGGATTAAGTTCCTGCTGCTTCTCCACAAATAATTCATGAACCATAGGCCGGGACAAAAAGTTGCAGACCATCTGAACTGTTGCAAAACTTTCTGCTACTGTTTTTACAGGATGCACACCAACTACTAAAACCAGATTTAATCTGTGAGCATGGCAATGAATGTAAAATGGGTGTGGCACTTTGTGTCGAAAAATTAATTTGTACTAACAAACTTGTACTTAATTATTTGTTTGCATAAAAATATATAATGATTTAAAATATATATCATTTTTTACATTAAGTTATTCAGATGTTTTATATCTAGAGATTATTAATTTTTTAAATCTAATAAATATTGCTGCTGTCAAATTGTGAAAAAAGGACTGATACTTCAGCACTCTGTCAATCATCTGTTCTGACACCAACCCCTCAAAGCAGTTTCAGGCATTGAAAATTACAATATAGAAATCGTCAGTTGTACTGATGGGGGTCTCATTTGCTTTTGAAAGACAAAGAGAGGCATTAGTGTCAATTTCTATCTGTTTCATGACCAATTAAAAATTCCTCACAGGAGCTTTAAAGACAGAAAAGTCATGATCATGTTCGCTTGCCATCCTGGATGTCTTGTAAACGTTACATACCGGAACTACTGCAGCTTCCTCTTTATGTCATCCCCTGCCTCCTGAGCCTCAGAAAATTAAAATGCTGCTTTATGTTGAATATTGGATGCAAAATATCTTTATGAATACTTTTGCATTGCCGTATTACTCGTTTGCACACAACTATCCCAGTATGTCTTCCACCTCTGGTTGCATATAAACACATACAAAGTAATTTTTTATCACAGATTCACAGTTGCAAATAAAGAAGTAGGCCTGAGAACAATCCCTGTGGTCCAGTGAAGGAACTGTTGTCACCTGAGTGGTGCTCAGCTAAACCCATACATCATGATATCCCTTTGCTGAAGAGAAAGCTGCTTTTACAGTATCTTCAGTTATTATCCTGGGGCGAGCGGGACATAGAGCTTTAAGATAGTGTGTATTGTGTATTGCTTCCTAAACCTTTGTGAGCTCCAGCTAGGGCATGATCGAAATAGATGACTTTCTGTCACTCATGGAGCCTACTTCCTATTTCCCTGGAGGACCACCGGAACCTCCTCCATCTGATCCCCGTTTGCTCTCAGCCAGGTCTCCAGGATGCTATCAGAAAGATTGGCCTGTTCTTAATGGATCTAAGCTTTGCTTCATATAGACAGAGTCTGACAGGAAGGCTGTCTCTTTTGTCCCCATACCTGCATGTGCAGACCCCCACTTTCCTCTCAAGAGGGGGAACCCAAGCCCCTCCGTGAATTCCTCTGACAATGCAAGCGTTTTACAATCTAATAGTGGAAAACCTGCCTGCCCTTGGGGCCGACCTGAGCCTCCCCTGGGGGAACTGCCTCTGTAAAGCAAATCCTTCCACCTGCAAAAAGAGGAAGCAGAGATTTATGCCCCCACACAGGTACACATGTTGTTTATTGGAGGCTGGCATTCACACACACACACACACACACACACACACACACACACACACACACACACACACACACACACACACACACACACACACACACACACACACACACACATACACACACACACGTTTCAGTGCTTCAGTCAGAACATAGGTGCTGTCGTGACTGAACGTTAATGTTTCTACCTCAGTGATTTACAAAGGATGTAGGGATGTGATTTAAAGGCATATGCTTGAGCGGGCAGTCGCTGTCTGTTTGTTTAGTGGAGTCCTGTGGGAATCTTGATGGGATTGTAAATGCTCTATGTGCCGCTGGTTGGGGATATGTGTGTGTGTGTGTGTGTGTGTGTGTGTGTGTGTGTGTGCGCGTGCGCGTGTGCGTGTGTGCGTGTGTGGTCCTTTCCCTGATGCGGACAGACAAAACATGGAATCCAGACCTTGCTGAGTCAGGCCTGTGAATAAAACATGAAATAATGTATGCACTGGAGGCAGAATGCACGCACAAATTCCCATACAGCACTGCACACAACAGCCTTCAACTGAATTCTGTTCTCATTTCCACTCACAGCAAAGAGGTGACTAAAGTTAGAGCAGTGTATCATGAAAACGTTAATCTCCACATGCCATTAATGGAAAGTCATACTAATCAGAGGAATCAAAGGTTTGGTGAGTTTGTTTCAGTTCTCATGTCAAACCCATATCCACATTATTTTGTTATTCAACTGTTCATCAACTTTGAAAACCATTGTTTGACGTAGACCGCCTCCTCAAAATGAAATACAGCCTGCTGTTCCAGTCAGACTTATGGCTTCATAAAAACATTTTACAGTGGAACCATAGCACCCAGCCCTGCCGTCTGAAACCTGCACTGAGAACTCTACTAGCGCAAATGTGGTCATTTTTCATCACTGAAATGAGACCTGCTGAGAGCGGCTAAATAGCGGAGAATGCGGCCTAACTCTTTTTATCAGCTTGCGCTCTCAATGGTCCAGGCTTTCATAATGCAATTCATAAAGTCTTTAAGAAGACAAATAAATCAATATTACCATTTGCTGCTGGAAAATAACCAAGTAACAGACTGAAGGGTTGAAGCATGGAGCTGATGGATGACAGGGGAATGCGCTCTTTATCTCAATGCTGTCTGCTATAAAAAGCACACACCAGAGAGTTTGTTGTGTTTTTGATGTGTGTCTAACAAGTCGATCAACAAGCAGGGGAGAGAATGGATCAGCCACACAATGAGTGACAGCGTGAGCTAAATGCCTGTATTGCAGAATTAGCTGAGATTTATTACATAAATTGCTGTGTCATAACCTATTTATTCTCCCATAACTCTCTGAATCAAGTGTGCTGTGGCCGCAGAGTAACCACTATTGTTGAATCAACTGTGAATTAATCCACACAAAGCCCACTGGCACCTTGCAGGCTGAATAGAGCACAAGCTTGTAAAACAAACAAACAAGTGAGAGCAGTGTTTGCTTCTCAGCTCTCCCCAGGCCCCAGCAGTAATCCTGACTGGACTATTATACACTAATGGTGCTGGCATGCTGGTAGGAGGTGGGCTGCCAGGTCTACCCCAGCCAACCCCCCCTGTCTTTCACCCAGCTGAATTTGTGGGGATGGGAACCGAACAGATTGTGAAGGAGTCGGCCAGAACTCACGACTATGAAAAAACAGGGAGTAAACAAGTAATATGACCAACAGGGGCAGGAGGGAGGAGGCTAGCAGGATCTCAAGACCCCCACTCACAATAGTAATTTGGTGATTTAAAAAAGGAAAGGAATAAGAACAGATATGTATACACATACAGAGATAACAATAAGCCTCATACAGTCATTCACAGTGTCAAGAAAATAATATTCAAAAGTCTAGAACTGGGGTTCCCAAAGTGTGGGTCGGGACCCCCTGGGGGGGCCCGAGGCACAAATCGGGGGTCATGAGATGTCTTCCAGAATGGTTTTTTTTTTTATGATCTAAAAATAGTATGTTACCCATTGTAGTAAAAAATATCAACAAAAATAGTAGCTAACCTTGAAATAAAACCTTGAAAATAGAAAATGTAATGAGTTTTCTGACTTTCTTTTCGCCAGATGACTCCTAAGTTTAGGGTTGGTGAACAGTTAATTATCAAAAGCATCAGTATTAGCAGGTGAATTCATAACGGCACAGAAAACACAACCACATGCTCATATAGGGAGGCTAATTTTCTGCAGACCAGCTAAATTAAGCCAAAATGAAATCACTTTGAGGGACAGTGGGGGTCGCAAGTCACCTACATTTTGGGGGTCGACGGCTGAAAATGTTGGGAACCCCTGGTCTAGAAGTGACTTCATGTTAATTAAGGTAATTTATAATAAGTTTGTGCTTAACTACAGATGATAAACCATGCTAGCAAGAGATAGTAATTGTGATGATGGTTGGCAACAACTGACAGACTGCTCATTCCAGCTATGAGCATATGCTAACATGGTAGCTGACATGGTGTCTTTAAGCAGGAGGACGGGGATGCCCAGGATTGCCTGGATAATCTGCAGTAATATTGTAAGTTAGCATTGTTGGCTAGAGGTTAGCTACCTCTGTTATGAGCAAGCTCCGGTTTTGAGAAATGAAGATGCGCTAAATGTGCTGTTGAGGCTGGCTCCACAAGCACTGGTAGCTCCATACAGATCCATTCATCCATATTTGAAAACACTGGGTGCGTCTCAAACTCTTAACTTCAGTCTCCTCGCTCCTCAGTCAACCCGGAAGTAGTTACTGACCTGTTTATTTCAGATTCACTGTCTAACGAAATAGAGCCATAACATCTAATATATAGAATATATAATCATGGTTACAAGCTTTGCATACTTGACTTACAGGAGGGCACATTGTAGCTGCTAGCAAGGAGGTTAAGGGTCGCCTCTTTGCCTTTTGTTAGGTTGACTGAAAGTTAGGTTGAGTCAGCTATTCAAATTTGGTGACCACTGTTCATAGGCTTCAAAATTCTGCTTCAGAAACCAATGGGCGACGTCACAGAGGCTACGTCCATATTTTAAACAGTCTATGGTCATGCGCTGTGTGCCGCAGGCTTAATATTTGCTACAACTAGCAGGCAGCTGCTAGCTAGCAAGAGCTGCATAGTGCCATTTCCACACAAACACAAGATAAATCTGCTTTATATGCTGTTTTTGCTGACAGCTGAAGTATTGAATTCAAGATGTAATCTTATCAATAATATACAAAACTGATAGTGTTATACATTTAGTAATGGGCATTTCCATCGTTTTATTTTTATTTAAACTTTGTTTATTGATTTTCACATAGAAAAATAGTCACAGCCAAAATTAGAGGTTAGTACATTTTCCTTTTTTTGGGCACAAAGAAACACACAGATGACATACGAAATACAAAACAACAAATAACCCCCAACCCCGACACATACTCCCTCCAGATTAGCTAAATAGAACTCCAAAAATGGAGAACATAAGACAAAAAGCAAATGTAATAAAGATAAACAGATGAAAGCAATAATCTAAACATAGTACAACATGGTGATGCTCAGTCTAAAGACATACAGCAAGCTGAGCTATCAACATAAGATAAGAAAGGGTCCCAGATTTTTTTTAAAGATATGGGCCTTGCCACTCAGGGTCAGCCTAATCTTTCCAAGTTTAAGAAAATAAAGTACACTCTTAATCCAGCTTGAATGGGTAGGTGGGACAGAGGACTTCCAATTAAGGGCATTTCCATTCTTTTTTAGAGATTTGGTAACAGTAATTTTTTTGGTAATATGATTGTTTTTGTCATGTGTTGCACAATTCCATGGCTACTCAATACAACAGAAATCAAAACATGATGCTTTCACTCATGAACCACATGGAATCAGCACTAAAGATATTCTTATCCTACCCATTGAAGAGATTTTCTGCTTTGTCAGTGACACATTTCATGCCGTCTTGTTGGAGAGCTTTTGAGGTCAGAATATGGGGTACTCCCTGTGAGGTTTTCTCTTGGCTGCAGCCTCCTTGTGGCCTGTGCTATCGCCCTGAGAGACAGACGGATCTATCTATGGTTGAGACTCACATACTGGGTTTCTTTTAGGATCAGGCTAAGCCTCTCCCAGGAAACATAAAGACGAGAAATCCCATTAGTCACACTTCAGAAATAAGAAGAGTAAGAAAGTGTGAAGAGCAGGGGAGGGGTAAACAGAAGCCAGAGTGCAGATGCAGTGGCTGGTGTGTGAAATGCATAAGGGGATCATATTTGTGCATGTGAGTGTTTTAAAGCACATGCATTTGTGTGTGTTTGCTTATAAAGGCTGGTGCATCTTTTAGGTGTGTGTGTGTGTGTGTGTGTGTGTGTGTGTGTGTGTGTGTGTGTGTGTGTGTGTGTGTGTGTGTGTGTGTGTGTGTGTGTGTGTGTGTGTGTGTGTGTGTGTTAATCTTCACACAAACAAAAGTGTGTTCCTCATTCCCTGCGCACAGCCCCCTCCGCTCTGGCAGCCCACCTCAATGGTTCCCTTCCCTCCAGCGATGACGCAAATGACCCACAATGACTGACCCCTACGGTAAAACCTGTAAAACATTAGCTAGCGTGAACAAGAAAGAGTCTCCATACCCTCCCCTCAGTGAGCAGGCGGGCAGGGAAGGATTTATAAGTGCCCTTCTAACCAGCGGCTGTCGTGCTGCGGGTGGATGTGGCAGAGGGGAAGGTTTTTTAGAGTCACAGGGACAAAGGGCCAGACAGTTTAGGTCAGAAAATTGGCCTGGACCAGAGCCTTTCCACACTCAATGCCTGCAGTTTTACTGTACATTGTACACACCCCTATTAATTCTTAGCACTTTATTATCCATTTTCCTTTGCCGTTTTGCATTACAGTTTCCTTGTGGTCAATTAAATTAAGGACAGTTTATGAGGAGATTTTCCAAGGAGGATGATAGTTTATTCAATGAAAAGTTGGAGAGTGGAAATACAAAGAGCAAAGTAAATGCATTATATAAGAACAGGAGATTAAGACTCACACTGCTCCACTTCTTATTTCCATCCATTATAAATAGATGTCTTAATCACTTAAAAATCTAACCCTTAAATTCTGTTCGCTTGCCTTTATGTCTGTGATTTTTCTACTTTATAAAGTGGCTCACGCAGGCTGTTACTGCTGTCTCAGTGCTATTTTTAGAAATCTTTAATGCTGAAATTGCAAAAAAAAGATTGCACCTGTCGTCACGTTAGAATTTAAAAGAAAGATGACAAGTCCCAGATGGACCAGAAGCTTTAAATTATCAAAGTGTAGCAATGAGTGGAGATTTTTAAAGGTATAGGTTTTTCCAACTAGTGCAACAACATTCAACCACTGTCTTAAACATTATTCCTGCATATACACAATGATCCAAGCAAACTGCCATGAACCAAAACCTCATTGGTACCCAGAGAGGGATCTTCTGTATGGCACAAATCATGAAAATGCCTCCACCTGGGGGTACAAAATAAGATTACACCAAATTTGCAAAACCTTGATGAGCAATTTCGAGATTACCGTTGCTCTAACACCCATGAAAGTGAGTGTAACAATCTTAATTGTTGCCTTGATGTTTTGCCCTTACAATTAAGCCTCTCAAGCCCCCATATAGGGAGTCTTAGTAGAATCTGACCTACTTTCTTTTCGTCGGTTGAAATGAATGTTCAGGGCTCTCTGAGTCGATCACTGCAGACGTCAGAATATCTCTGACAGAAAGCAGTGATAAAAGAACAAAGGGAGAATGAGAGAAAATGTTGGGAGAACTGGAGGCAGAGGGTGTGAGACAGTGTGTGTGTGTGTGTGTGTGTGTGTGTGTGTGTGTGTGTGTGTGTGTGTGTGTGTGTGTGTGTGCACTTACGTCAGCAGGCCTGTGTGTGAATCCATGACTTTGCAGAGCTCACTGTAAAAGAGAGAGAGAGCATGGTGAGTTTAATTGGACTGAGAGGTGGTGCATAAAAACCCTTGGGTCAAGCTGATTGGAAAAATTGAAATCCTGCAGACTGATCTCCCAGCCCTTCTACACTCTGCCTTAATTAACCCGACCATACTGTAAAATCAGCACTCTCTCTTCCCCTCCCCCCTCCTTCCTTCCTCTACTACTGGAACATATCTTGTTTCTTATAACTATATCCTCTATAGCTCTGAATTTGGGTCCCTTTATATCTGGTCACTAACAAGATAACTCAGCAAAGGAAGCTCTGAGTCAACACACATGAAATCTACCCATGTGAAGCCAGTAATGGGGCATGAAAAGGGACAAAGGGAGAAGAGAAAGATGAATGGGGGCCAGGTTATGAATGGATGAGAAAGAAAAACGTGTACTGAGCTATAATAAGACCAGACAGTTTCCGGTTCCCTTTCCAGTCAGACTTAGCAAAGTACTCTGTAGTAAGTGGATGACAGTGGGTCGTGCTCACTGTGAGGCTTCAGGTCGATCTGCGTGAAAGCTGAGCCTCGCTGTAGATGCTGCCGCTGTAGCTCCAACCACTTCACACCCACACGTAGGGAAGTGGTTCTCGACTGGTTGCTGGCGGGAATAAGTCAAACAACGAGCACGTTCCAGTAGTTTGTTTGTGCTTTGACACCGTGGTGTTTACCCAGCACCTCAGAGGCACGGCAGCCTGCTGTGGGCTGTGGCCTGATGCCATGGTGGTGGACAGGACACGGCTGCATGCTGGCATCCACACTGCTGCCCTCTTAACACTCTGGGTGAGAGGCAGGCTGGGAGTTTACACGGCTGGCACTGTTAAGAGTCAAGAGAGCAGTGGCTCTTTTACACAAGGTTGCAGGCACATATGGTCTGGCTCCTGTCAATGTATTTTTGACATCTTCATATCATCTACTAATGATAACTATGCTTGTTATGTATCTTTATGCCAGCAAACCAAGCGGCAACCTCCGGTCTCAAACTATGAAGCCAATGTGGAAGTGTTATAAACGGCAATTCATCGAGAATCCGCTTGAGGCTGGCTGCAGAAACACCAGAAACCATATAGACACCAATTCAAAAAAGACGATCTTTGCAGCATTAATAAACATGTTTACAGCCTGGTTCAAAAAACGGCTTGGCTCTACGTAGCTCATTTATCTATTGGCACAAACTATACGGGGGGTGAATTTTTTCCAACGCGACAGTTGAGAAGATATTAAGATTACGAGTTTTTGCCCAAAAAATGACATGACTGACTTGACCCCTGGACGGGAACACATAGCTGTTCGCTAAGAGGCTTAAACCTTGCCTCTTTATGTCACACCATGCCTGGTTGAGTTCTGCATTTCCAATATGGCTGCCGTCGATTGGCTTCAAAACAGTGTTCAGGAACAGCTGGGTGACGTCACGGATACTACGTCCATTATTTATACAGTCTATGCAGCAAACGCTTTTCACAAAACTGCCATCAAGCAGACACACTCATGTTTTAAAATAGTTTGGCACAATGTGTCATTACATTGTTCCATAATATGACCACTATATGGAGTGCAATATACAAACAAATATTTAGGAGTGCATATTCCCTCAAAAGTACACCTTCCATGTTTTTCGGCAGTTCTGAATGTTTAACAAAATACTTTGTCTTCACGTCGTGTCCCAGTTCACCAGAACTGTATCAAAAAAGCATTTTTAACTACTAAATGGGCACCAAGTAATCTGTTTTGTCGTTTGTTTCATCTGAGCTGTAGTACAATCACCTGTCACCAGCCCATAGCTCTGATTAATGGTTACTGCCACAATCCTATAATGCTCTACTTCCTAGATGTAAAAGAGCAAAGATGACAGATGGCATCTCATAGCCTAGCGCAGCTTTGCAGTATTTGATCCTGAAAAAGGAGATCAAGTTGTATGTAGGCTGTGTCTGGTTAAATTAGCATATATTTAATTAGCACTTCCTCAAATTGACTACCTACATGTCCCGAAAGTCAAGTTCCACAGACTGCACTGACCATTTCTGTCACCAACCTGCACCAACATCCGCTATCAGAGTATTGACAAACAATAGACCAAACTTGAATAACAAACAAACGAGCAGATCTCCCAGGCCTGCTCACTACCAGTTATTCATCACTCTGTTGTGCTTCTGCCAACGTGGAGTGAGGTGACTGGATGAAGAGATCAGTTGACTGTTATGACTACTTCACTAACTCCTCATTGTAACTAGTCATGAAGAACATTCATGTTGAATTGGTCCTTATTTTGAGACATCGCTCCAGAGAAATTTGTTTTGGTGCTCAAAGTATTGAAAATTATGTTTTCAAAGAATCCAACTGCATCATCTCTTTCCAGAAACAATGTCATGGTGACCCTGCGTGTTCCACAGACCTCACTGGAGACAGACTTCAAAGGTTTGAACATAGACCCAAAGAAAACTGTTGACAGTGAGGTTTATGGGTTATCCACAGTAACCAGGACAATGTTCCTGGAAAGAAATGTTGCTGTTGAAGGTTTTGAATGCTTGAGTTGAAGTTTTTATATATGATTTACTGTCGTTATTAGCAAAACACACACATTTTATCCACGTTCGTAGTTTCGACTAGAAACAATCCATGTCTCAAAACATTGCAATTTAAATCAAAGGCATTTGTATAAATCAAAACCACCTGAGCATGTGCAATTTAGGACTTAAATAACATCTGGTTTAAAATCAGTGTATAAGTAGAATTCTGTTTGTTTCTTGAGTGTATCCCTCCGGATCACAAAAGTACAGTAAATCTCCCGTATGTGTTCCCAGTGGAGCCAGAGTCCCATAAAAATGCCTTTGCTCATATCGAGTGTGTCATGTTTCTCTGGTAGCTCCAACTGAAAGACATACTTCCACTTTGAAAGACACAAAGCATTTTTCTCAAGAGGACTGGTCCCAGTTTCTTATAAATCATGAGTGTTGCTATAAGTAATGGAAAGTCAGAACTAGACCTGGCATATTCTGAGACCTGGCTCTGCAAAATGAATCTTGCAGGAGGGTGAAACAAAGGGCAGAACTTCTAAAAAGTTGATATTTTTCCCAGTAGGTGCAGTGGAGCTTTAAGACAAAAACAAATCCATTTGGAAATTTCACTGCTTCAGTTTGTGTGTTGTGCTGCCTGGAGGGCGTCCATGAAAAAACAGGAGATATCGAAGAAATCATTCATGTGTGGTTTCACCTTTCCAGACATAATATTGGCAAAAAGACTGTGAGATGTCTTAAGTATCATATGCTCATCCTTCTGAGGCCAAACAGGGTAATACAAATCAAACAAGACTTTTTGTTTTATTTTTCTTGTTATCATTACCATCATTAGTGATTTATATTTTATCTAGTTCTCGCTCTGTTGTTTTTTTAGACCTTGTGACTCATTGTTGCTTTTGTCTTAAGAAAATAGATGATGTTTGTGTTACTGTAATTTATCCTAACACTGGCGGTCTACAGTTTGAAACCACTTCACCAACATCAACATTTTGTTGACTGATTTTCCAGCACTGGTTAAAACATTTGATCACAGAGGCACCAGGCTCCGTCCACTGTTTGGTTTAGTAAGTGAGTAGCACCAATCCACATGTATTTGTTGATTACATTTCTGAGCCGGCCTCAGAGGAAATGAATTCCACTGTGGCCTGTAAAGTCACTCTGTTTGAGAGGCTATCAGCATTGCTCGGGTTTTTCTGCCCAGCTTTGATTTTGTGTGGGTTTTTTGTTTTGGCACATCAAAGCGTGCATGTAGACTTCTGTGTAGTCTGGGTCTGTCTCTCAGAGCATGGAGATGAAAGGTTGGGTTGCATAAGAGCGTAGGAAAGAAAGGCTGTTTATGTGTGTGCGCCTGGAGAGCCTCAGTGATACTAGGACCCCCTAATGGAGCAGGACTTCACCACGGCCATGGAGGAGCTGCTGCCAGCTCCTGTACTGTAAAAGCAAAACAGAGCAGTTAAAAATAAGATAAACAGGCTCGCTTATACTTGCATTTACTGTAATTTCAATATCAGACAGTCACAGCTGCTTACATTTTTACTTTCCTTTCCATCTATTTTGGTTATTCTAATTTATGAAAAGCTACATGTACACTTGATTGAGCCTTAAAGTGGCTCACTGATATTATCATAGTGACAACTATACAATATATAGCCTTCATGGCTGCAGCCCTCAGGTTAGAAAGAAGAGGATGAGAGAGGGTAGATGTATTTGAAAGGGCACCCCCTCATATTGCTTTTTTTATACCTTCTAAATGTCGAAACACTACACTTTGTCAATGGTTGTGCGTCACTTAGTGTGTTATTGTTGTGTCAGCGACCTTGTTTGCTTTCTGTCAGGGCCACCGCACTCTGTTTAGCAGAGCCTATTGTTGCCAGAGCCTTGACCAGAAGATCATATGTACAATAAATCTCCCATAAAGTATCCCAAAGTCAAAATGTTCAGAGTAGCGATGGTTACAAGAGCAATTTTTCCTAACCCTGAATGAAGAGGCTCTTACTTCAACCTGTCCCTATGTTGTTAAGAAAGACAGCCGTCACTGCCTCATGGTGTTTCACAAATAAAGTGAAAAAAAAGCTTCAAGCCTCCACATATAATTAATCAGCACAAATATAAAAAAAAATTTACAGTCAGATATTTACCATTAAAGTTTCAAATAACTAAGTAAATTGAACATTAACCTACTGTATTTGTTCAACAACACCGTGGGAAACACTCCAAAAATACATCACTGCTGTCCAGACGGGCCCAAAGCAAACCTGCTGTTTTCTCAGTGTTTCCACTCGCAGCATGACACAACTCAATGACCTCCACTGACACACTAAATTACACCTGAATTATCAGTTTGGCTCTTATACCAAGCCCCTTGCCTCAGTGTGTGCTGCAGCAATTTGTCACAGCGACATGCTGGGTTTCTCAGGGCTTTTCAGTTCTGGGCCAGAAAGCTCTAACAGAGGCAGGAAGGGGGGGGTTTAATGTTGACTTGGCTCTCCTGAAACATGCTCACTAAAAAAGCGGTGACAGAGCTGCACTGATGCATTCGGTGACTCCTAAGAAAGTGGAAAACCGGTTTAAGAGGCCTGTGGGAGGACACAGTGGCTGGTAATTAGGCAGCGTAAATATCCTCAGCCTCCACCAGCCCCTTAGGCAGTGAATAAGAGCTAAAGTAAACCAAGCCTGACTGTGAAATAGCATTAGTCGTCTGCGCTTAATGGAAAGTGAAAAAAAATGTATAGACAAAACCCATTTTTGCATTTATGAGCGTTTCCATTCCCCCCACACTTCCTTGCCTCTTTGCATCACCACGTCTGTTCTTTCTTTTTTCTGCTACAGGACTGTATAGCTGCAGTATTGCGCTTCCTTTGTGAGAAGGAAGCAAGTTGTAAGATGTGAACAGAAACAGGATGTGCAGGACTGCGGTTTTGAACATGTCTCTGTCTCTGTTTTTCCCACAGATGCTCCCCCGCTCGGATTGGGACCACAAAAGAGGCTCCCGAGGATCACAGGTTAGCCCCCCGTCCACAGAGAAAGAGACTAATAACAATAATGATAAACAGCTGACAGGAAAACACACACAAACACACACTCACTCACTCAGGAGCTAGCTCCCTGGTCTTTGTCACTCGCCTACACACACCTTATAAATGACACAAATGCTACCACTAACAGGCTTGTTTGCCCACTCATTTTAGCCGTGGTTAAACAGCATGTCCAGAGGTGTCCCTTCCAACCAGAGTCCTTGTTGCACTCTGGACAATGGTCTGTGATTGGCTTTAAGGCGCTGAACAAGCCATTTGAGGCAAGGGAATTGAAAAACTTGAAGGACTTTGCACAGGGGGCACAGCGGGTGGAGGGCAGCAGACACATTTTTTGAGATTACATCTCCCATCTTTGGAGGGGGAGACTCTGTGTGTGTGTGTGTGTGTGTGTGTGTGTGTGTGTGTGTGTGTGTGTGTGTGTGTGTGTGTGTGTGTGTGTGTGTGTGTGTGTGTGTGTGTGTGTGTGTGTGTGTGTGTGTGTTTGGGAATTGATGTATTGGAGCCACGGGGCAGGACACTGGAGTAAAAAGAGAACAAACAATGCCCTTAGAGTTGGCACGGCCTTATACAGTATGTTCTGTTCTGTGTCGTCTTCTATCAGGAGGATATCCTTTTGGGATGAATAGAGAATAAATCTGTGCTGAAAGTGGATGTTTCAGTGGAAATAAATTCTGGGAGTTGTGGTTTGGTGGACAATTAAGGGATTTTTTTTTTATGAATGGTAATCACAACTTTGCACAGAATCTGGATTGAAATTAAATACACCATGTACAATTTCCTTGAGATTTGAAGACTCCTATAGTAGGATATCTTCTCCAAAAATCTGTCTTACAGTATTATCATCTCAGAAGGAATTTTCAAATAGTATGTTACCCATTTAAAGTTCTGTCCAAGGCTCATATCAATTTGTAATGCGGGGTTAGTAGGCAAGCATATTCTTTGATTGATGCATCTCCTAAGCTGCCATTTAGACTCAGTGGTCAGTTGAGTCTTTTTTTTATTTTGAATTCCAGAGTCCAGAGACTGACAAGATGTGTAAGAAGTCAAGGCTTATGTTGGCATCGCCCTCAATCTTAGGGCTGTTTTTTCCCTTGGCTTTGCTCTCTTGGACCAGGTTGTTGGTCAAAGAGGCTTGTGCCATTTCACTACACCGTGGCACCTAGTGGAGTGTGTAAATCACACACTCCGCTCTTAAGCCGGTGACCAGAGCTGTTTGATTGATCTCCACTGTGTCGTATTCGCCAACATGCACACATTAGCAGGCTCATTTTCCAAACCGCGTCTTTTTTTCCCCATCCAAAGCTTGCGGTGGATGTCTTAGCTTAGGAATTGACAGTGCAGTTATGTATGGAAAGAGCTATTTAAATATTTGTATTCGACTTGAAAACACATTGGTTTTGGAACATTACGCAGGGAGATTATCGGAGAAAAGACTGTTTGTATGCCCGGATCTTGTGACTGTTATTCTAAATTACAGAAAGGCTGGAGGAGTGGTCTTTGAGGCAGACAAGCCATGACATTGCAGTCATGTTGAAGATTTCTCAAAATGGCTATGAGCATATGAAGTATTTGAAATCGGCATTTCTTTAACTGCTGGTTAGGAGTTGAAAAAGGTCACTGCGCTTTTTCTGGTTTTCTGTCATTGCTGAGTATTTTCTAATTATATCAGGTCGTGTGGCAAGCAGCAGTTACGGCTAAAGGAGACTAAAAACATGCACTTTTGTCTAACCTCTGGCTCGGAAATAATTGGATCTGCCATAAATGTTACAGGAGCATTAGCTATTCTCAAGCTCCTACTTTTTATGACGTGCGACAGTAAAACACCTCTAAGCTGGTTCCATTTCTCTGGGCAAAGCTGAGACACAGTATGACATTTTAACTTGGTTTTTATTTAGTGTGCCTATATATTTCGCAGGAGTTTTATAACTGGTGACTGCGCCTGTTGCGGTGCTGATGATGGATATATGTTAAACCACTTGTATCATGTGGTGAATCATCGCTCACTCATCGCCCAGCATTAGCCATCTGTTTTATCTCAGGCATCACTTTTTTGTGCTCTATCCTTTATGTCTGCATTGTTACTTCTGCTTCCACCACTGTCTTTAACTCCATCTCTGTGCCTTTAATCTTAGCTGGCTCTTTTGCTGGAATCAAACACCCTAAAATATGTGGAAGGAAAAACAAGCCCTCTTGTCGGAGATGGGATGGCTGCACGTTAGGGGTCAATTGGCCGGACTTTTCCCAGTAAAGTTTTAACAAGGCAGTTATTCCTTATTGTTTTGTTTTGATACACCCCCTTATACCCCAACACACCCCCTTTTAATAAAACATATAACAGCGTGTAATTGTATCCTGGCGGCTGCAGCCTAGGACCTGGCCCAGCACAGATTCAGTCTGGGCTGTCAGTGGAGGGGTTTGTGAGAGGAGTTGGGTCGCAGAAGGGTTGAGGAAGTGCAGTGCTGCTTGGCGCACTGTTGGCTGTAGGAGCTGAGGCAAGAAGTGAGGTTGGTCTCGGTGGAGTTTTGTGTTACCATTCTGCTGTGATTCACACTGTATCAATGCTCTGTTATTCTAAGTTGAGAACATCACCATCTCCCAGGCTCCTCTTCGACTAATCCATCTCGACAGATGTAATCAGGGCCATTACACTAACTGCACTGCCACTGAAACAGAAAGCTGCACTGTAATGATTTTTTTGAGAGTTCTGTGTAAATGAAATCAACCTAAGACAAAAAAAATTGACTCAGTGAAGTATTTTTTAATATGTTCCCAAGCTTCTTGCTAAGCACATTTCTGCTGATGTCAGAGTGTGAGGATTTGTGTGAGGGGTTAATTGCAAAATAAGCACCACAGTGTGTGTCCATGTGCCTCATGTCGAGCCAGAGCTGCTTACATTATTAAAACGTGTTTACGAAGAGAATCAAAAACATTTCTCACTTCAGTAGGCCCCTGAGACATTTGTCCGGTCTCTAGCTCTCCCATGGGATACGTTATACTCTAACCATTGCACAATTTAAAAAGCCCACACTGCACCAGAGGCTGAGAGGACTGTGTGTTTAGATGAGGGAGCCACAGGGTTAAAAGTGCATAGTGGACTTTCTCTGAAATTACAAAAATGTGGACTCTGTCTGTGTATAACATTAATAATCATCGTGAGACGGGAGGATCAATGTTTTGTTTGTTGCACCAAGTGCACTTTATCTGTCTCCCGCGGACTTACTGGCAAAAAAACATGAGGACACAGCAGGAACACCAGCAATCATATTTTCATGGCTCAGTGTTGTTGCAACAGTCGATAGTGTTGTTTAGAAAAAATTATGTTGGGTATGAGAAATTGCGTGTTGTCCATATGCATTTCTAAAGTCTGTCAGTATAAGTATAAATATTAGATGCATGTATGAACATTCACACAGGGCTATCACTTCTCAGTATTACTTATTTTAGATATTTCTAACATTATATCATGATTAAATGTGGTTGGAGTGTGTTCATGATAAAATCTAACTGCTTGACTCAACTTTGCAAATAGTGTTGGTAAATCTAAGACGCACATAACTTCAGCGACGGGTACACACACAGCAGAGTAACACTTTGATTGCAGAGACGCTGTGTGGACAAACAGCTTTTCACTCTTCATGAGTGACTGCTGGTTTGTTTTGACTGGCCCTCAGTTTGGTTTACATGAACTGCAGCACGGGTGTTAATCTACGGCATGTCTATTGACATACTGTTCCCAACTGTGTTCAAAGAGGTAATCAAGACCATTGCTCATGTACACTGTTGTTATTCACCATAAAATGTCATAACAGAATGTTCATGCACGGTTAAGTATGTAACTTGGCCAGTTTGAGGAGTCATAAAAACTGTTTATTGATGCTGGTGGTCAGATTTATCAAATGTAGAATGTCAACCAAAGCTTGGGGCTTGTGACCAAATATCACACAGATTTGTGGTAAACTTTTGTAAAGAGATGCTGGCACAGGAGGATCAGTGGGTGTGTCACGGACTGACAGTAGTCAAGTGAAAATATGGAGGTATATTATGCCATATTTCAAGCTCAGACTTCATATCTGATAACCTTTTAGCGCTGTCAGGCAAAAGCTAACATTAGCGTTCAGTCATCAGCTAATGGTAATATTATCCAGTAAGTGGCTGAATGCTAATGTTAGCTGCTGTCAGACTGTAGCTGATGCGTGATCAAGGGTTATTTTATCTTTTGTCCTGTCACATTTTCAATTTTCATTGACGTCTGAGTTTCTCATTCATCTAAGGGCTTTGAAATTATGTACTAATCGTCAGATAAGTTATTCCATTTTGCTATAGCTAGCTAGCTAACTGTAGCCTAGTTGCCTACAGCTATTTTAGCTGGGTAAAAGTGTAGAAAGTAAACAGATTAAATGTGTTGTTTGTTGAGCCTAAGAGGCAGCGGTGGGAGAAAGTCATTGTTTTGCAAGTCTCAAGTAAGTCTCAAGTCTTAAATCCCAAGTCTTGAGTCAAATCTCAAATAAAGACAAGTCGAGTCAAGTCCGAAGTCATAGGCATGAAATGTTCAAGTCCTTACAAGTCATAAGCACTGTTTACCAAATAAAATGCCATTTTAACAATATAACAGTATATTAAATTTGACAACTACAATGAATGCATTTTGAATTGTTTTGTTTTTTTTAAATAAAATAAAACCTGTGTGACAAGACTTAGTCACAGAAAAGGAGAAAATGGTCTTCATTCAGTGTTTACATTGACTCTTATTGACATTTTGTTGAAAGAGGTAGAAAATCAAATAAGACCAGTGCGAGCGACAGAACTTAACCGCACAGAAACAGTGTTGACATAGCATTCAGGATATAATCAGTGCTAAGCGGTGCAACAGCAAATTAACTTCTGGAGACATTGTACAGTCACTTTAACTCATCTAATGCTGAAAAGTATTTTCAAGTCATCAGACTAAAGTCCGAGTCAAGTCCCGAGTCATTGATGCCAAAGTCCAAGTCGAGTTCCAAGTCTCTGGTGATATTGTCAAGTCAGTCCAAAGTCATCAAAATTGTGACTCGATTCTGACTTGAGTTCAAGTCACGTAACTTGAGTCCACACCTCTGCTAAGAGGTACTGGTTAACAGTTTCTGTTGCCTCTTGGTCTCAAGTACTTTGGTTAGTTCGTTAAAATGCTAGTGGTAGCTTCATATTTGCATAAGTGATACACTAAAGATGCAGTATAATCCCTCATAATGTCAAAAAGAAAGTGAATTAATTCATTTTCCATGTTCTCTATTAAGACTTTTCCGAAGTATCCTGATGGGCTTTCTTGCAGACAGTTTCACATGTAAATACAACTTGTAAACCTGTACGGCTAAAATTAATCTAGAAACATTTTACATTTTTACTGGATAGCTGACCCTAGCTAACAAGCTAGCTAGCTATAGATCTCTTGATGTTCTTTAATCTTTATGCTAAAATTGACAGTTGCTAGTTGTAGCCTCACTGTAAAGGTAGATATGAAGAGGTAAATCTTCAAAAGTGTGAAGTAGAAAGTGGATTATTAAAGTTTAAAAATTGTAAACTAGCTATCTAGTCACCTGTCTGTGTCACATGGCCAGGTCAGTGGGTCATGCTTTCGTCACTATCCCAAGGCCAAAACCACATTTATTGTTGTGACCTGCATGTAATCTATCCAACATAATGTTAATGGTCATCCAAAGCTAACCATTAAAAGTTGATATAAATTCAGCAGGTAGGGCTCCTCTAATCAGTTAGTGTATTAATCTGATCAGACGAGGGTTGGTTATTTGGCTATTTTGCAAATTTGCAGACCTCCTTCTTCAGTTTTTTTTCTGGCCACCTACATTGTGTTCATGTTGCATTTATTCAAAACAAATGATTAATTATAAACTATAGGAATGACAAATCATTTTC